>NW_023425516.1:9777028-10172028 GCF_014108245.1 Pipistrellus kuhlii | reverse complement strand
TTTTGTCTTTCCCACTAGACTATAATCTTTATGAGAGAGGAGCTATTTGGTTATGGTCACCCTTGTATGCCCTATATATAGCATGATGGTGTCTGGCAAATAATTAATGCTGGATAAGTGTTTCTTGACAAAAAGAAAAGAAGAAGAAAGGAAGAGAGAGAGAAAGAGAGAGAGACTTTGATTTTAAAGGCAGGGCTGTAACTTACAATTGAGGGTCATAAAATCAAGGTGCTAGAATAATTTGATAGTTGATTTTCAAATGAGAAAGCTTAGCACGAAAGTGTTTAGAACAGCAATATTTACTCAGGTAACTTTTATTGGGGGCCAAGTGCTGAGCATTAAGTAATCACAAGAATTTAAACAAGCAGAGCAATGACTTGTATTCTTTAAGTCCCTTTAAATGGAATCATTACCTAACAAAGTCTCCTATTATTTATCCATATAGTAAAACAAAATGCATTAAAAAATGTGGGGATGGCCACGCACAGCAGGGTATGAGTGGCCAGATTTGTTCCAGGGAACTTCATAAAGACCGAATATCATTTTGCTGGCCTATTTAGGAGTTAAAAATATACATTATTTTGTTTGGCACATTTTCCATTCTGTGCTCTCCTGGGATCCCACTCGGCCTGTGGCTCATTTTCTTTCTTTTCTTTTTTCTTTTACTCCCCCCATAGTTCCTGATTTTTCATCCACCTGGCTGGATGGGAGAGGAAGTCACTTTGCTATTGTCAGCTGCTCCAAGCACACAGCCCTCCCAGAAGCAGAGAAGGTACATGCCCCTGAGAGAGGGCTTTCCATTCTTAGCCAAGCCCCGAGGGGCTAATCAAGTATTGTAAACACTGACTAAATAAGGTAGGTCAATTCCATCACCACCTTGGGGGGCAGGAATGGGGGCACCTCACTTGGGAAGGATATTTGCAGACTCAAGGAGATAATTGTAGTTGCTTAACTCCTGTTCCCTGCCATGTGACAGCAGAGAGCTAGAGTCTGAATAGTATTCAAACAAGTCACATTTGGGGGTGGAGGCATTTCAGTAAAAACTTCCTGTGGTACTGGGGTTTATCTACATGCCCTGCATCCAACCCCAAGACAGTGGCACTGCCCATCCCCTGTCTTAGCACCTAATAGTCCTTGCCAGGTGGAATGAAAAAGTAGGAAAAAAAAATTTTTCTCTTGAGCAAATGAGGTGTCAGTCAAAGCTCAAACATATTAAAGCAAGACCTGCTATTTTATTTTCTTAGGTTGGAGATGAACTGGTGTCAGGTTCATTGCTAAGGTGCATAATGAGCTAGCACGACTGGTTTTTTATGTTTCAGGGATATTCTTTCATCAAACGTGTTTCCCTTGTGTGTGTTTCTCTCCCCCCACCCCCACCCCCCTACTCCTGTAAAGTTGGTGTTAAGGCAACGTGGAAAGCTACGGTTCCAGGGATTGAAAGAAGGGTAGGTCTCACCATTTCTTCTTTCTTAATGAGCTAAGGTCTGTGATGTGTGGAACGGGCCCAGGCCTGAAGGGGAAAACTGACATTGAGCTGTTCATCATGACAGGCCCACACCCTCAACCCTACTCAGAGCTCTAGTTTGCCTCAAAGGGATGCTTAAAAAAAAATGAGCTGTGTGGCAGTGTGGGTGGGGGGCAGGAAGGAAAAGGAGTGTTTTAGAATTAAACAGGACTTTAAAATGTGTCACACGTTTTCATGGCAGAGAACGTGGCCTTGGAAGTCACTGGGATTATGCAGCTTCTGTGACATTAACAACCCTACTTTCTCCCCTTGAAGGGATGGGAGCCAGCCTCTGGGTCCTCCATCATTGACTCATGGGATCCTGAGAAAACACAGTCCTCATTCCCAGCTTTCACTGCAGGTAGAATCCAGGGAAACTGTCATTCAGAGACTTTCCTATGGCCTCCAGCCAATCCCATCCTCGGTTTAAAACTTCAGAGCTAAATGTTAGATCCTTGCCACAGAAAATGTAGCCCAAGGATCAGCAGCCCTGTGCTCACCTGGAAATTTGTTAGAGACACAAAGTTCTCACCCTGTCCTAGAGTGTCAGATCTAACCTTTTAACAAGAACCCTGATGATTCATGTGCCCAGTAACATGGAGAAACAATGCTAGAGCAAGCATGTCAGACTGGAGGCCTGTGGGCCTCATGGCTCGCTTCTTTGGCCTGTGTTAGCCTTTGGGTTTGACATGCTTGCTCTGTAGGGGTGTCGAACTCAATCAGAGAAGGGGCCAAAATCTAAAATCCAGCCTAAATCGCGGGCCGAATGGTTTACTGAACAGTCATAAACTGTCATTGTGATGGAAACGCAGCGGAGTGCAGTGATGACAGCGCGGTGCGGGCCACATTGCAAGGCCTGGCGGGACAGATTTGGCCCGAGGGCCTTGTGTTTGACACATGTGCTCTAGGGCAAAGCCCTCATTTTTTACATTAGGCCTGATCTGGGGAGTCAGTAGCTGGTGTCATCCAACAAATCAGAGCACACTGTTCTACGCTGCTCCCCCTCCATAGGTCACTGCTTTTCTTGAGTTGAGGGTTATTTGTACTTGTGTTCATTGATGTAGTTTCTTCCTGGGTTTTGGCAGATAGATATATTGTAGATATAGATATAGATAGAGATAGAGATAGAGATAGAGATGATATAGATAGAGATATAGGTATAGATTATATAGATATACTAGATATATAGAGATATAGAGATAGTCGAAACCGGTATGGCTCAGTGGATAGAGCATCAGCCTGCAGACTGAAGGGTCCCGGGTTTGATTCCTGTCAAGGGCATGTACCTTGGTTGCGGGCACATCCCCAGTAGGAGATGTGCAAGAGGCACTGATCGATGATTCTCTCTCGTCGATGTTTCTAACTCTCTATCCCTCTCTCTTCCTCTCTGTAAAAAATCAATAAATTGTATTAAAAAAGATATAGATGATATAGAGATAGATGATATAGATATAGATATAGATATAGATATAGATATAGATATAGATATAGAAATAGAAATAGAAATAGATATAGATATAGATATAGATATAGATATAGATATAGATATAGATATATAAATATACAATAGATAGCCCCTCATTCACATAAACATAAACTGTGTCTGGCTTCCTATTATCCCTGGCATAACTTGTGGAAAACACCTGGCACAGGGCCTGTGTCTATAGTAGGCCTCCAACAGACCCTATGCTCATATTCTTAAGATTATTAACACTAATAATTACTACTGTCATTAATTTTGTGTGTGCAGGGAAAGTAACAGGAAGTAGTGAAAGTTTTCCATGGAGGTTGGCTTAGCCACCCAATTAGCTTTTAAACCAGACCAGGAAATCAGAGGCAGGGATGGTAGGTTTATTTTTACTTGAATTTCTGCCAGAAGACAGTAGGTGGTTACTTCACAGCTCCTTGTAATCATAAAAGGATTATCTCTCCCTGATTCCCTGGCATTGGATGTGGGGTTTTCTGAGAGAGTGTCTTCTGCCCACTGTCTGCTCAAACTTTCATCAAAATTGGGAGACATTCCCATGCTGGCCTGGGACCGCTTTCTTCAATTTTTTTCCTTCCTGTTCTCTTTTACTCACTTTCTTTTTCTTCCTTCAATATTGGTTGAGCACCTCCTATATGCTAGGCTCCACAAGTCTGCTGGCAAAATACATAGTGCTTAATTCCTTCCCCTGCAAAGATCTTATTTGTACCAAGGAAAGCATATATATTCATATAGAGATATAGCTACCTATAATATTGTAGCTATAAAACAAAAAAAGTATATATTTAGTCATTCAAATTACCATATGTTTCTCATATACTGTTGGTCTTCCTCCAAACTTCCTGGCTCACAGCTCCCAAAACCCTCAGAATTTCCTGTGTGATAATGTGGTGACTTTTGGGATGGTGGCTGGGGGCCAGTAATTAGAGGGTTCAGTCCCATTCCCTGGCCTCTGAGGTGGGAAGAGAGGCTAGAGGTTGAGTTTAATCACTAGTAGCAAATTATTTAATCAGTCAAGTTTATATAATAGAACTTCCATCACAACCCAAAGAATGAGATTTAAAGAGCCTTTGAGTTGGTAAACACATGGGAATTCTGGGAGAAGGTGCTCCTGGAGAGAGCATGGGAGCTCCTCATCTGTTCTCACATACCTTGCCCTGTGTGTCACTTCCATATGGTGGTTCCTGAGTTATGTCCTTTTATAATAAACCAGTGATCTAGTAAGTAAAATGTTTGTGGGATTTTTAATTTTTTTGTGTGTGTGTTTGTTTTTTTGGAGGGGGGGGATCAAACCCAAGTTGGGGCAAATATTGTTAAGTCCTTGAGCCAGAGCCCCTGTAGGAGGAACAGGTACTTACATAGAAACATCTTCCACTCTCTTCCCTGTATCTCCATGGAAAGAGCAGAGAATGAGCTGCCTACCCCCAATCTAGACTTGGGGCTCATAGGGTCACCTATAACAGAGATTCTTTGTTGTCCCATACTTGAATACAAGAATAGCATTAAGTGAAGACAATTGAGTATGTACTTAGTTATATTTGGAAGTTAAGTCAAGAACTGCACTAGTATGTTTCTAATAAATGTCCTTACCAAGACTCCTAAATCAGAGTTCTTATTGTTCTTCCATTTCCTTACAGTTGAATTAGAATTGGGCTACCCTTTGACAACTGTGCTGGCCTATATGGGATTTCATGCCCTCTTTAGACAATTCCTCTTCTCAGACATGGGATGTAAGATCCATGGCCTGGTAAGAAGCTGCAAAGAGTGCCAAAATGCCTATCTAATGAAGAAAATGTTAAAGTTATTTACTTTAGGGTCAGACCAATTTATTTTTATTTTTTCATGTAGTCTGTGGAGATGGAGGTGGTAGGAATTGGGCACACACTATCTTTTCCCTCTGGAGGAGAGAGCAAGGGGAATCCCCTTTGGGCTGTATCAGTGATTCCACACACACATATGTGGATTGCTAGAAGTCTACTAACTAATGTCCTATATAATAAAAGGCTAAAATGCAAATCAACTGAATGGCAGATTGACATGGTCAGTGAGCTCCCAGGGGGAGCACTGCTCAGCCAGAAGCCAAACTCATAGCTGGTGAGTGCAGTGGTGGTGGCGGGAGCCTCTTCGGCTTCTGCAGCAGTGCTAAGGATGTCCAACTACCCTGTGGAAAGGGGGCCTAATCTGTCAGCCAGATATCCCCTGAGGGTTCCTGGACTGTGAGAGGGCACAGGCTGGGCTGAGGGACCCTCCCCACCTCCCCCAGCATAAATTTTGTGCACCAGGCCTCTGGTGAGATAATGTTTTACTTCAAAGGATTGAACCACTGTTACATCTTGTTCCTAAGTAAGAGAGTTTAAGTAGTAGGGCCATTTTTTCATTAGGACCTGAATGACTTCCACTCTGAGACAGAACAACCTTAGAAAGGTAATCTTTCATGTGGGAAAGGTGTGTCATAAAATAAAAGCCTTATCTGTGTAAAATAAGCAAAGGTAGAGTGAATCAGAATTAGATAGAAGCCTGAATCATAGGACTTGGGGAAGACCTTTCTGGAACTATACAGAAAAACTAACCAATACCTAATCAGATATTTCCAAGTAGAAGTCCTCTAGGGCTAGTTTAATAAATAGATATGTTTTATGTAATAAGTATAGCTTTAAAAGTGATTAGAACATTTGTATTTTAAGCAACATTAACATGACTCCTTTAATAAGAGGTGGGAAAGCAATAGCATAGCAGGTAGGCATAGCATTTTTGAAAGTAGATCAATTACTTTTCAAAATTTTATCACTGTATTTATTAGCTATCTAATCTTGGGCACTTTATTTAACCATTCAAAATGCCCATTTATCATCTTTAATGTGAGAATTATAAAATCCATCCAACTGGAGAGTGATATGTATTAAATGAGATAATGTAAGTGTCTGTTATATAGAGATATGAACAAACTCATTTTTTTGCAGACTTTTCTCCCACAGAATAAAATGTACTTCCCCTTATACACATTGGGTGGATGTAAATTTTTTTTAAATGGCATACAGTAAAATTGGATCTTTTAAAGGTATATAATTCTGTGAATGTCACCACATTTATAGATTTGTATAACCAACCACAGGACACAAAACAGTTCCTTCTCCTCCCAAAGACTCTTTGAGCCACCTCTTCGTAGACTCCCCATGCACCTAACTTGGGAAACACTGATATATCCTCAATTACTATAGATTGTGTTTTTGAGACTATCATACACATGGAATTATGTACTATATAACCTTTGAAGATTGACTTCTTTCAGTCCACATCATGCCTTTGAGATTCATCTAAGGTAGTGGTCAGCAAACTCATTAGTCAACAGAGCCAAATATCAACAGTACAACTATTGAAATTTCTTTTGAGAGCCAAATTTTTTAACTTAAACTTCTTCTAACACCACTTCTTCAAAATAGACTCGCCCAGGCCATGGTATTTTGTGGAAGAGCCACACTCAAGGGGTCAAAGAGCCACATGTGGCTCGCGAGCCACAGTTTGCTGACCATGGATCTAAGGCGTTATGTGTACCAGCAGTCTGTTCCTCTCTATTGCTGAGTGGCATTCCACTGCATGGATGCATGACATTGTGTGGGTTGACTCATTGTGGATACTTGCATTGCTTTCAAATTTGGCAATTCTGAATACATCTGCTATTAGCATTTGATGTGCAGCTTTTTGTGTAAAAACACATTTTCTTATCTCCGATTAAAATACCCAGGAACAGGATTTCTGGGTCCTGTGGTCCATGTACCTGTACTTTATACAAACTGCAAAACTATTTTCCAGCCTGTCTGAACTATTTTGTATTTTCATTAGCAATGTATGAAAGAGTTCCAGCTGCTGTGTGTGTTCACCAGCATTTGGCATTATGAGTATGTGTGTGTGTGTGTGTGTGTGTGTGTGTGTGTGTGTGTGTGTTTATAATATATTTTATTGATTCTTTACAGAGAGGAATAGAAAGCTAGAAACATTGATGAGAGAGAAACATTGACCAGCTGCCTCCTGCACATCCCCTACTGGGGATGTGCCCGCAACCGAACCTGGGACCCTCCAGTCTGCAGACCGACGCTCTATCCACTGAGCTAAACCGGTTTTGGCATGAGTGTGTTTTGTGTTAGTAATCCTAGTAGATGCTTAGAAGTATTTCCTGAGGTTTTAATTTGCATTTCCCAAATGCCTAGTAATGCTATCTTTTCCTGTGTGTGTGTGTGTGTGTGTGTGTGTGTGTGTGTGTGTGTGTATGTGTGCCCGTGCGACCATATATACAGATTCTCAGGTGCAGTGTTTACTCAAGGTTTTGCCCATTTTTAGTTGCGCTGTTTGTTTTTAGTATCAGGATTATGTTACCTATAGCTCCATTTGACAATTGACATGTCTACCCTGTTGTCTTCTAATACATGAGCACTGTATGGCTCTCCATTTATTTAGATCTCCTTTGGTTTCTTTCATCAGCATTTTACAGTGTTCAGCATAGACATACAGTACAGGTTTTGTGAGATTGATATCCCAGTGTTTTTGTTTTTAAAGCTACGGTAAGCATTGGTTTTAAAATTTCTGTTCCCAACTGTTTATTGCCGCTATGTATATAAATAGAAATGTATATAAATAGAATTGATTTTTGTGTGTTGCCTTATATCCTGTGATTTGCTAAGCTCACTTATTATTTCCAGGAGCTTTTTTGTAGATTTCTCGAGGCTTTCTACATAGCAATTCATGTCACCTGTGAACAAGGACGGTTTTATTTCTTTCCCAAGCTTATGCTGAAGTGTTCTCTGTCCACAGGTCAGTGGGCACGTCCAAGGTTTATGCCACTATGCATCCACACGAGGGGAGAGAGGAGAAGAAATTGTGCAAATAAATCCCTGCCCACATGGTAATACAACAAATTTTAGTCTTCTTTCCTAATCCTCCTGCTATTATTTACTCTTTAGTGTCCTCTGGAGACTCTCCATGTGTTCTAAGCAGGTTATTCAGCTGAATTCCATGGGAAAGACAGGGAGGTTGTGCTTGCTGGATCTTCCTTTGAACCAAAACCAGACATTATATTTGGAGTCTTCCCCAATCCCACACACCAATCCCCAGGAATTAGAGCATATTTGTATTTCTTCATTCACACTCTTTTTCTGTCTTTCCTTCTGAACTTCCTCTTCTGACCCTAACCTGTAGCAGAAGGCCAGGGTGTGAGCAAGGAACATGCCCATGGAACACAGTAAAATCAGCTGGGTATTGTACACCTGGTGCTTTAGTCTCCTTAGCCCTGGGCCCCAAGAAATTGAGTTAAATGAGACTGGACACAGGGCCAGGGAAAACTTTAACTGAGCTTATGTTCAGATTATTTCAAATTAGTCAATTAATGAGCTCCCTAAGCCACTAAAATTGTCTGGATCAATTTACAACACGGAAAATCAATGGAAGCTTTCTTTGGTTGGCCAGTGTGGTTATTGGTAAAGGGGCACCATTTGCATTTGAAAGTAAGTCTGTGCCTGTGTGGCCAGTACAGGGGATGGGTTGCAATGAGAAGCAGCAGGGGGACCCCATGAAAAGAAGCAATCAAAGAAACAGGGTGATGTGATGCTCTTGAGACTTGGTTTTTCCTGGATTCACTGGTTTCCTTGTTTTGTCTCTCCTTCGGGTAATCAAGTAGACCTTGGCTTTCTGAAAAGATCTTTCCTTTCACACATGACCTGGCTGGTGATAAGCTGATCTAGCCCCATGGAAGCTGCTTTGCAGGTTCTTGCTGATTCAGAATGAACTTTGGAGGGGAAGTTATCCCTGGTTTTAAGTAGCTCTTGTTCTTCGCCCTGCATTTTGTTTGTGTTTTTCAGTTAGGGAGTCTCACAGGGACACAATTCAGGGTTCACTGTAATCTTCCTTTCTCACATTTCAGCTACATCTGGAGGCTCTCAGCATAGGTCTGCAACATCGCCATCTGGTGGCTCCAAAGCTACATGGATGAGGAAAACAAAAAATGCTCTTTTCTCATTTTCCCCCCCAAGCCATTTCTTCTGATGCTCTCAGTTGATTTAGATGGAACGCATGGCAGAATTGCACTCCATTTGAGGCTTCTGCTCTAGCCATTTCTCTCTTCCTGCACATCCATGCCCTGAGGTGCATGAGGTCAGGAAGAAAGAAATCAGAAACATTTGCAAAGCAACAGGGTCTCTGATTAAACACACACACACACACACACACACACACACACACACACACACACACACACAAAAAAAAAACACAAAAAACCCTCTAAGAATTATGTAGAAAAAATGGTGCTACTCAGACACATCTGATCTGAGTGTAGTTGTAGTGAGTTTCCTTCACTGCTTGAGTAACTTTAGGAGTTTTTAGTCTCAGCACAGACAGAATTTTCAGACACCAGTATCTTTTTACTTTGATGGTTCTGGGTGTTTGGGGCATTGATGAAGAGTGACTTGCACACCAAGCTCTCTCCTCCTGGCCCCGCCTTCAACTCCAGACCTGCCTTAGCCCTAAAGGTGCTTGGTTGTTTCATGGGTTTACGTTTGTCCTAAATGAATCCGGGGAGACTTTCTGTTCTCTGAAATTTTTAATATTATAGCTGATAATGCCAAAGGAACACTAGCAGCTTCAGGAATGCTGATGGAAACATATGCTCACACAAAATTGGGGCTGTGTTTTCATTTCACCACTGTTGGCCTGTCCTCTCTCTTCCCCAAGTTGCTCACCTTAGTTATTCCTCTTTTATTTCTCTTGTCCAGTTTCTCTTTAATGTGCCTATAAATGTGTGTCTATTTCTGTGTGTATATGTGAATGGGGTGTATTGTGTATTATATAGGAGAGATACAGTGATGATGAAAAGATACTAAATTATTTTTTTATATTTTATTGATTTTTACAGAGAGGAAGAGAGAGGGATAGAGCATTAGAAACATCAGTGAGAGAGAATCATTAATCAGCTGCCTCTTGCACACCCCCTACTGGGGATTGCCCGCAACCAAGTACATGCCCTTGACTGGAATTGAACCTGGAACCTTTCAGTCCACAGGCTAACGCTCTATCCTCTGAGCCAAACCCACAGATACTGAATTATCTTTATGCTGGATGATCAACCTCTGCACAGGTGAATACCAAAGTAATTTATTACACATGAATCTCAAAACATTTAAGGACAAGGACTAAAGCTATTTCTTTAAAAAAAAAATTGGAAATTGCAGATTAAGCCACTCAAAAACACACATAGAAAGCCAATGATTAGTTGACACCCAAATGTCAAGTCAAATTGGGAACTTTATTATCAGACAAATTCATGAAAAAGAATAACTATCTGGATCCCTGATCATGTCACCAAAAATATTAAAGTAAAAAAAAAATATATTAAAAAAAATTGTCACAATCCAAAGTTCATGTTACAGAACTGATGTGCCAATATTTTTTTTTTTTTTATTGATTTCAGAGAAGAAGGGAAGGGGATATATAGAGAGAAACATCAACGATAAGAGAGAATCAATGGTCAATGGTTTAGAATCAGCTGCCTCTTGCACAATGTAAACTCTCTGATCAATAAAAGGGACTTTGACTCTAGCTGGTTTAGCTCAGTGGATAAAGCATCGACCCACAGACTGGAGCGTTCTGGGTTTGTTTCTGGCCAAGGGCACATACCTTGGTTGCAGGCTCAATCCCCAGCCCTGGTCAGGGCACATGCAGAATGCAACTAATCAATGTGTCTCTCCCCCTCCCCCGCCTCCATTGACCTCCTCCCAGCTTCCAAAGATTGTCTCATTAAGTTAATTAACACATTCATCTCCTCAAAAATATATGTTTTGTTGTTGTTGTTGTTTTTTGGTGAAAACATTTAAATTCTACTCTCTTAACAAATTTCAATTAGACATGCGGTGTTGACTAGGTGTTGATCCTGATAAATTTGACTAGCCATCCTGCTATACATTAGATCCATTAGATCCTCAGACTTTATTCATATTAAAACTGAAAGTTATCTGACAAATTAGAAATCATTAATTGGTTCAAACTATTGTATCTTAAACCAATATTTGTTTGGATTTAACCACTTATAACCTTTTTTTTTTTTTTTTTTTTTTTTTTTTTTTTTTGCTAACCACCACTTTCTCCATCTCAGATATTCTCTCTGAAATCAGCTTACTTCTTCCATATCAAAACCCTTAGAAATGCCTCTATGAATGGTTTGTTGGTATAATGTCTCAGTTTGGCTTATCTGAAAACACTTTTATTTCAAAATCGCTTAACATTTTTTATTGCAATATACTGTACTTGCAGAAAAGCTCAGAAATCAGAAGTGCCTAGTTTGAAGACGTTCTAATTAGTGACAACACCCATGTAAGCAGCACCTAGAGAAAGAGATAGGGCATTCCAGCACCATAGAGGCTTCTCTCCTGACCCTTCTGTTAACCTTTCACCCTATGTTAGCAACCACCCTGCATTCTAAACGCCGAGATTGGCTCTGCCTTTGTGAACTTTACAACAGAACTCTACAGCATATCATTGTTTATGTCTGACTTCTTTTGTTCAAAGATATGTTTGTGATACTCATCATGTTGTTGAAAGTAAATGTAGTTCATTTCAAGGGTGTAGAATTTCATTGCTTTTATCCATTTGGCCATCAACAGACATTGGGTTAATTTCAGCATTTGTCTATTACAACTATGAACTTCCTATGAACTTCCTTGTGTATGCCTTTTGGTATACACAGGTATGTGCTCTTTTTGTAATTCAATAGAATTGCTGGTTCATAGATATTCATATACTTTAGTAGAAACTGCTTACACTTTTGCAAAGTTCTTTTATTAATTAATATTTCTATAAGCAAGTGTATAACATTCCAGTTGTTCCACATCATTGAATTTGGAACTGTCTGCCTTTTGTATTTTATCCATTTGGGAAAATGTGTAATCACCTGATAGTTATTAATTGGCATTTCTTTGGCTAATTAAGTCCATTTTCATAATTTTATTGGCCATATGGATATACTGCTTTGGGAAATGCCTATTCAAGACATTGACCCATCTATTTTTTGAGTGTTGACAAAGAAGAATTTTTAAATATTCTACATGCAAGTCCCTTGTTGGATACTACACATATTTTTCCTGTACTTTTCACACTCTTAACAGTGTCTTTTGATAAATAAAATTTCTTAGTTTTAATGTAGTATAATATATCAATTATATCCTTTATGGTTAGTGGTTGTATGCATTAAGGAAATCTTTGTCTTACCACAATACAGTAAAAATACCCTTTTATGTTTTCTTCTGAGAGTTTTATTGTTCTATTTTTCACCTTAAGAGAGCTATGTTCCATTTTGAATTATTTTCCATATATAGCAAGAGGTAGGAGTGAAGATTCAATTTTTCATCTGGCTAGTCAATTGACTTAACACATTTTTATTTTAAATTTTTATTGTATTTCCATATAAATTTTAAAGGCAACTTGTCCATTTCCAAAAGAAGTATTCTGCTGGAATTTTTATTGGAATTTCATAAAATTTTATAGATCACTTTGATAATTCATATCTTAATTTGAGACTTTCAGTTCTTTGAAGTTGTCTTATTTATCCATTTATTAAAGTCCTCTTTAATTTCTCTCAGTAATATTTTGCAGCTTTATTGTAGAATCTGGCACATGTTTCATTAGCCTAATTTGAATCCTTATGCTATTACAAATCATATGATTTATTTTAAAATTTTGCTTACACATGTACAAAAAATCAACTTGGTTTATCTTTTTAATCCAGGTACCCTGATAAATTTATTACTAATTTTAATAATTAATCTATATGCTATTGTTTTTTTGTGGTCATTTTATATTTGAATCATTGTAGTTTTATACCTTCTTTATTATTTTCACCTTCTTTATTTAGTGCACCTGCAGGGACTAAATAGTGCTGAGTAGAACTGACAGTAGTGTGCACGCTTATTTTCTTCCCAAACTCAGGGGGTAATCTTACAATAGTCCACAAACAAAATGATATTTGCTTCTATTATTTATTTATTTTAAAATACTTTATTTTATTGTTGACAGTATTACAGATATCTCCCATTTTAATATACAATTTATTAGAATAAGGAAACATCCTTCTACTCTTAATTTGCTAAGTATTGTTTTCTAAATTATTAGTGAAGATTGGCTGTTGTCAAGTGATTTCTTTCAAGGTTTCTTCCATTTAGGTATCCAGTTGATCAGCATCATTTATGGGGAAATTATCATTTCCCCCACTGCACTGAAGTGGTATATTTAAATATATATATATATATATATATATATATATATATATATATATATATATACTTTTTTTTATTGATTTCAGAGAGGAAGGGAGAGGGAGAGAGGGAAATGTCAATGATGAGAATCACTGATCAGCTGCCTCCTGTATACCTTCCACTGGGGATCTGGCACACAGCCCAGGCATGTTCCCTAACTAGGAATCAAACTGTAATCTCCTGATTCATAGATTGACGCTAAACCACTGAACCACACTAGCTGGGCTGAAGTGGTATTTTTGCCATAAAATTAGGGTACTTTACTGTTGTGTATTTTTGTGTTTCTAGAATTTATGTCCTTTTTATTGGCATGTTCATCTATTATTTACCTAATTCCACCCTGTTTTACTTGCTGTAGCTTTATAATATTGCTGATAGCATAGATTCTCCAAATTGTTTTGTGTGTGTGTGTGTGTGTGTGTGTGTGCTTCTTTATCAAGAATGTTACAGCTATTCTCTGTCCTTTGTGTTACTATGTAACTTTTAGAAGCAATTTGACAGTTTTCACACAAACTAAATATACTTAAGATAGTGACTGCAAATTCATTGAATCTATAGATCAATTGTGCAGAATTAACATGTTCATCAATACTGAATTTTCCATTTGGTATCTCTCCATTTGTGTCTTCTTACTTGTCAAGTGATTTCAAGGCCTCTGTTCATAAAAGAGATTAGCTTTAATTCCCCTTAAGTGTTTTGTCAAGATTTGTAATCCACTCTTTTTTAAAAAGTCCTTATCAGAGAATATGTTTATTGATTTTAGAGAGAGAGAGGAAGAGAGAGAGAGGAACATCAACATATTCCCTCCCATCAGTGCCTCAGCCAGGGTTCGAACCTGCAATCTGGGTATGTTCCTGACCAGGAATTAAACCCACAACCTTTTGGTGCAGAGAACGATTCTGCAGCCAACTGAGCCACCCAGCCAGGGCGTAATCCACGCTTTTCAAAGTGAGTTATGGAATGTTCACTCTTTCCCCATTCTATGGAAGAATTTGCAATATTGGTAATGCTTCTTAAATAATTTAGGAAGAATTACCAATACAGTTGTCAAGGCCTGAGGAAGTTTGTTCTTAAATGCTTATTTTGTACCTAAATTACTCTTATCTAATATAGCAGGGATATTTAGATTTTCTACATCTTTTTTTTTAAACTGGTAAATTTTTTCCAGGGTATATTAGCCAAAACAAACTGCAATTGTGCTAAGCAGCTCTAAAACTGAGTGGCTCCCTACAGCCTTTGTTTTGGGGCTGATTTTCACACATCTGTAGGTCAGATGTGGTTCTGCTGAACTCAGCTGGGCTTGACTTCAAGTGGTAGGTCAAGTTCAGGTCAGTTCCATAGCCTTATCCAATCAACATAAGACCTCTTCTTCTTTTAGTGGGTGGAAAATTGACAAGTAACGAAACAAAACCATGCAAGCACTTATAAAACTTTTGCTCACTAATTGTTAGCTCAAATTTATTTCATTGGCCCAATCAAGGCAGAAGGCCAAGCCCAAAATTCATGTGTAGGATGCATTTATCAAGGTCAAAAGAGGTAAGGGAAAGAACAGCTATCTACCACCAAAACATTGTTCTTTTTTGACAGAAATTTTAAATGTATTACCACAAAATATTCACCATCTTTATATATATATATTTTTTTTAATTGATTTTTTACAGAGAGGAAGGGAGAGGGATAGAGAGTTAGAAACATCAATGAGAGAAAAACATCGATCAGCTGCCTCCTGCACACCCCCTACTGGGGATGTGCCCGCAACCAAGGTACATGCCCTTGATGGGAATCGTATCGTACCCGGGACCCTTCAGTCTGCAGGCTGAAGCTCTATCCACTGAGCCAAACCCGCTTCGGCAAAATATTCACCATCTTAAAATGTGTTCTTGATATCTCCTTTTTCATTTCTCATCTTGTCAATCTGTGCCTTTCTTTTCCCTTTATTTCCTTTTTTAGTCTTGTAAGAGTTCTCTCAAAATACCAACTTTTGGTTTGTTAATTTTCTCCAGGGTATGTCTTTTAAATATTTCAGTAATTTATGCATTTATTCTTTACTTTTCATGGGTTTAACTTGTTGCTCGTTTTCTAATTCCTTGACATAGATTCTTAGATTTTTTTTTTTCTATAATTTCCCCTCTAAATAAAAGTTTAGGAGATCTGGTAAGTTTTGGTATGTGGGAAATTTTATTATATTTAAGTGAAAATATTTTAATTTACTTTATTTTTTGACATCTATTTTAAAGTGTGGTGCTTAATTTCACATTGAGAAATTTCTACATACCTTATCCATTTATTTCTAGCTTAAATTTACTGTGGTCAGGCGATATTTTCTGAATGATCTAAATTCTTTGAAATTTGTTGAGACTTGTGTTATGACCCAGCAATTTGCCCAATTTGGGAGAATTTTTCCCACATTAATTTGAAAGAAATGCATATTCTAGATCAGGGGCTAGCAAAGGATAACTCACAATTATAATGATCACCTGTTTTTATAAAATAAAGTTTTATTGGAACGTAGCTATGTTCATTCATTTACATATTGTCTATGGCTGCTTTCAGCTATAATGGCAAAGCTGAATAGCTGCAGTGGAGATCATATGGCCTACAAGTCTAAAGTATTTACTGTCTTGTCCTTTAAGGAAAAGTATGCCAATATCTGTTGTTAGTTATTGGATCAACATTTTATAAATATCAACCAGATCACATTTATTATTTATGTTGCTCAGATCTTCTATATTTTTACAATGTTTTATCCTTATTTTAGCTTCTATTGAAAGAGCTGAGGTGGAGGTGAGAGGGCAGGGCGGGGCGAGGATGAGCTCCCGACTCCGCCCCGCAGGGCGGAGTTATCCCTAGCCCTCACCCAACCAATCAGGGTTAGCCGAGGCAGTGACATCACCACCAACCTGAGTAAAACCCCTGGACTGGGAGAAGTTCATGCTCTCTTCCGCCATGCTGCCGGCATGGGTGGGAGGGGCCCATGCTAGCATGGAGAAGGCTCTTTTGTTTATTGCATTGGACTCGGCTCCCTGGTGGTCCTTGGGGATCACGAAGTCTGGGCATAACAGAGGGAGCTCTCATAATGTGAAATTGCCTATTTTCTCTTTTAGTTTTACCATGCTTTGTATATTTTGAAATGATGTTATTGGGTGTATAAAGAAATAGGATTATGATATATTTCTAGTGGATTGACCCTATTATTATTAGAAAATACCTTCTTTTGTTATGCCGTCTGTTTTTTTGTTGTTGTTTGTTTGTTTTTTGTTTTTTAAGGCCCAAGTTGTCACATATTTTAAAACAAAGATTTCCTGGTGGTGTTTTAGACAGGAAGAGGGTTAGAGCTTGGTTAGGACACATTATTTTTTTATTCTTATCCTTTCAATCCTTCCATATCTTTATATTTAAGTCACATTATTTTGGTAAATCACTTGTATTTGGTTTACCCCATAGCAATCTTAGTCTTTCAATTAGATTTACTCTAATAAATTAAAATTTCATAAGATTGTTAACATAATTAGATGTATATCCACCATTTTGCTTTTTGTTTTATCTTCATTCCATGTTGCTCTTCTTTTCTTCTTATCATGCTTGAAGTTGGATGTCCCTTGACTGTGTCATACATTTTGGGTTTATTTCTCTTTCATTTCTAGAATGGTATTAGATGTCTTTTGTTTTGTTTTTTAAATCTACTTGGATGGCCTTTCAGTATTTTACTCTCTTAAAACACACGAAGCATACTTATAATCCATTATTTTCTTTTAATTGCTTTTTCTCAATTCTCTGCAGTCCTGCATCTCCTAGTCAGTCATGGCTCCTCATTTCTCATGAGCTCTGGTCTTTTTGCTTTGAGCTCCTGCTCTTTAGAACTCTATCTGTGGGAACTTTTTGAAGTCTGAGTAGAAGCTGTGCTCTTTCAGAGAGGATTTTAATTTGTTTCTAACAGGGACCCTGGGATACCACCAACCAGTGAGGGCCTCATGTTGCCCTCAAAACAGAGAGGCCGAAAAACATCAAGCTTCATTATTTGCCCTCAGGCTGAAAGCTAGCTTCAGTCCTCAGAGACCTCTCTGAATTATTCCTTTTAACTCCAATTTTGGACTTTTAGGATTTTCTTTATTGCCAACTCAAGGATACATGCAATATACAATACTTTAACCTTTTATAGTAAACTAAAAAATATATAGAATACTGCATAAAATATATAATTTAATGTGTCAACAACTTTACACATATACTTAGGTCAAGAAATAGGACTTCACCACTGTCTGCACCAGTTTTATATCAATCACAAATCTTTATTTCAAAAAGTCTTGACTTTTATAGAAATTACTTCCTTCTATTTCTGTGTAAGTTAATAGACATTTAATCATGCCTATTTTTTATTTCATTTGTCTCTGAAGTCCTTTCTAATTACAGGACTTCATAATTCTCTCCACCACACTTGCTTTTCCTTACAATTTTGTTTACTACTGAAAACAAAAATCTACAGAATGGATTTCGCTGATTACCCTCTCACGGTGACTCTCAGCATGCTCCTCTGTGCTCTGGGTCTCCTGCAGGTTATTAGCAGGATCCAGAGGTCGCGTCAGGTGCAGGTTCATCTCTTCGGCAGGTGTTTAGGTGGCTCTGTGTCCTATCATCCAGTGCCACTTAGTGTCTGGTTATCTTTCTTTTCTTTTCTTTTTTTAATGTAGTTTTATTGATTTCAGAGAAGAAGGGAGAAACATCAATGATGAGAGAGAATCATTGATCAGCTGCTTCCTGCACACCCCACACTGGGGATCAAGCCCACAACCCGGGCATGTGTCGCGACCAGAATCAAACCATGACCTCCTGGTTCATAGATGGACATTCAACCCCTAAGCCATGCCAGCCAGCTGGTCATCTTTGTTAATGTGATATTAGCATCTGTGTCTCCTCAGTGCATTAATCTGGTCATTAATTGGGGGTGTCAATGATGATATTCTTATTTTACCATGTCTTTTGCATTTATTACTTGGAAATTTTTGTGAAGAAATACTTTTCATCAACTAGTGAAAAGCTGGTTATCTAGTGATACAGTTTGCATTAGAAAGGCAAAATAATGATTAATTTGTTTATATGTCAGTTTTCACTGTAGTAAATTGATTTCTCATTCGCCCGGAGGTGATGGATTAATTTGCATGTGTGTATATAAATAATTTTATACTTATTACATTTTATATATATGTTTATATAATGTGAAGTGTAAATATACACACACTAGTGTGCATATAAACTGAAACTCATAGATTTAAATAGATTTGATACATTTAAATCCATTAAAAATATTATCCCTCATTAAGCAAAAATCTTTCCATCTTTGGCCATGGAGAGCCTCTTCAAGTTGCCTCCAAGGCCCTGTCAACAGGACCCCAGATATTCCAGGTTCATTTTGTACATTTCCTGCCCCAGACTGAGCATCAGCTATTTCTCCCCCAAAAGTCCTGCTTTCTTTTAGTGGGAAATCATAGTCTAAACTACAATTGGAACAATACAAGTGCTCACATTATTTGGTTGTTCATTTCTATAAGCCTTCAGAAAATATTTAATATACATTTTACCCAGAATTTATTTTCCTGCAGTGAAGTTTTTCGGGTTAGTCTGACTTATCACAAGAAAATGAAGTCTATTGCCACTGTTTAACTTAGAGTGTCATACTATATTTCTGCAGCATGGATAGTTATCTGAAGCTTAATACGCATGGCTGAATCAATTTTTAAGGTCAGTTTTCTATTTGTGAACATTTAGGGTTCCCCCTCCCAAAATAGTAGATTTGTGTAAGCAAATACTTCCTGTGACTAACTCCTTGTATAAAATCAGAATAAATTCTTTAGTTAAACTTTCTCAGGTGGAATTGCAAGTACGGTACTAATTTTCTGATTACAGTATTTTAATGGCTGTGAAATAGACTTCAAGCCCATTTCTGTCTTTTTTCCTCTATGATTTTACTCAAGGCTGGAGAGTAGAGAGGACACTGACCATACTTTTCATTGTAAATTAATATATTGGCAGTCTAGCTTATCAGTATGATGCCGGGTGCTGTCTGAGGAGGCTAAGGGAGGCATCAGCTCAATACAGGGTCCAGATTCTTGTCAGAGCTCAAGAAAGGATTCGAAAGTGTGACAGAAAGACTGAACAAAGCATAGTTAATTTATTAAAGAGCTAGAATGCACTTGGGAAGTGAGAGAGGTTGACTTTGGGGAAGGGGACACCCCCATAGGGTTTGGGTATGTTTTTATTAAATGTGGGCACGAGATCCCCTTTTGGGCTAGGTTGGTCCTGGGTTTCTGACATGAGGGTAACTGCCTACTTGGCTTGTTCTTTTCCCTCCTCTCTATATAGCAATTCCTTTTTTGGTCCTCCTGAAATTCCCATGAAGATTGGGGGCTAGCAGAGTCCCAAAACTGTAATGCACATTTATTATAAAGGTATTATAATGACCCAATTAGTCACTCTTAGGTCAGTATGTCTATTGAGTCTGGTTGAGACCAGTTTTGTTTTTTTTTATTACAGGAAAGTGGGGAAGAGGATGCAGGGGAACAGGTTTGAAAGTGAAGGTCATGGCTGCCATGTCCCAGCCAAGATGGAAAAGGGGAGGAGAGGAGCTTGATGCCCTTGCTCCCTAGTCTCACTTTCCTGCCTCAAATATGCCCAACAGGCACTTGCTCGGTATATTAGCTGCCCTAGGACCTGATCAGCACTGAGCAAACTGATCAAACTCAGGTTCAATTCTTGAACCTGAGACCAAGGAGCAAGCCTGGGATCTGCATTGATCCCAGAACATGAGGATCATCCTGAGCAACCAGACAGCACCCAAGACATGGGCTGCACTCAGCTGGGCCTAGATCAAGGGATAAATGGGCTGCAATAGCCCCTTCAGTGTAGAGGCTAGATACAGTTACTGAGACCAAAACTACACGTTCCCTCTTCATCTGCTGCCTGATCCACTTCCAAGGACAGCCTAGACTCCAGACATTACCCGTCACCCCCCACTCCACCATTTGTAACCTTTGCTCAGTGATCCAGGAAGTGTGATGGGAACACAAATTTCAAGGACTTAGTTGCTCCACCATTAAGAATTCATATTTTTGCCATTAGCTCAGGCAGCAGTTTGTGCAAGGCAGTGTGTGCAAGGGTGTGTATGCAGGGTATGTGTACAGTATGTGTGTGCATGCAAGTGTGTGTGTGCAGGGTATGTGTCCAAGGGTGTTTGTGCAGGCTGGAGTGAGACTCTCTTTGTCCTTGGTGTGCAGCCTGGACCTGACGTTCAGAAAATGGGGGGGGGGGGGGGGGGCACATAGACTGCTCTGAGGCCATTTCACAGGGCTGGCGGCTGAAAGGAGGGGTCAGACATTAACACAGCTGGCAACCCACAGTGTTAAATTGTCCGTAAAAGCGGTTGTTAAAGCCAGAAAAATAAAATGCAGTCCTTCTGCAGACACTCCATGCGCTGCTTATTCAGGAATTTCACAAAAGCTGAGGCCGGTAATGAGGCCTCTGGCACTCCTCCGTGTCCCACTCACTGTGACCTGCAGCCACGTGATGCCTGTACATTGAGGCCTAATTGATGAGGTTTTGATGCTTAAGGGGCGCTCTGATTGCAGTTTCAAGGAACTGCTGCCAGTTAAGACCCCAACGTGAGGGGGATTTTTTACACTCCGTTCCCAGAGCTCAGCTAATGGCTGTTATGAAATGAAAACTAATTTAGGGAGAAATGGAAAAGGGGAGGGGAGAGCATGCCTCCAGGCCAAATTCTGTAATCTGATAGTCCCTTCCCTGGAGGAGAAGGGACATAATGCCCTGGAATACCTTTTGTTCATTCATCTCCCAAAGACTACTCAGCCCTCACAATTCAGCCTGTGGGTGTGGCGTGGTGTCTGGTTCTGGAAGGTTACTTTCATGGGAAAAGAAAATGCCTTAAAAATGAGGTGCTGTAGTCACATCCCCATTCACTGTGAAATGCTTCCCTGGAGGTTGGAATGTGGATGGGCCAGTTCAGATCCTGGCTCAGGCAATGAATAGCTCCAGGCAAGGCTCTTTCTTCTCTAAGCCTTGTTTTCACCTTCAGTGAATTGGAGGCTTGCTGCATTATCACAAAGATGAGAGAAATAATAAAGGCACACAATGGAGAGTTCACACCCTCACCTTCACCTCTTCATGACTGCTTCCTTTTAGCTGCAACTGATGGCAAATAATCTGGTGGTTCTGTCTGAACTAGAGACCTGGTACACGAAATTCATGCACTCAGCAAGGAGGGTGTCCCCCAGCCTGGCCTGTGCCCTCTAACAGTGCAGGAGCCCCATGATCAATTAATTGCCCCGCCTGCCCACCCAGGACTCCTCAATGGATTGCCCCAAAGAGGTAAGCCAGAGCCATGGTAACCCCAGGCCTCATAGCATGAGGATGTGACAACCATATAGACTTCTACCTAATAAAAGAGTAACATGCTAATTGACCATACCTTTGTGATGCCCACCAGCCAATCAGGAGTAAGTATGCAAATTAACTCAACAAAGATGGTGGGTTAATTTGTATACACAGGCTCTGAGTGGTTGGGGGTGGGGCAGTATGCAGGCGTTTAATACCACCCCAGCCACTCTGGGCCTTTGGCAGTGTGGGAAGGCAGAAAGGCAGCTCCAGTCAGAGGGCAGGTGCTGCTGGCAGCCAGGGGAAGGGAAGGCCTATTCTTGCACGAATCTTCATGCATCGGGCCTCTAGTTTATTAGTAGAATAACAACATCAACCACCCAGACAAAGGACTTCCATGCTTTCCATATGCCAGGCATCCTGCAGAACATGGATCATCATGTCACCCTCAGCTTCTGAGACACATAGCGGGGTAGTGAGTGCTCCTCTCCTTAGGCACCTCCTTTCTACCGTTTTCTCCCTCCCATGCTTGTCCCTTGGTTTCTTTACAGGTAGTACAGTGTTTGAGCTTGCTCTAATCCTGGATTCTAGCTGCTGGGTGAATTGTGGGGTGAGTGCTCCTGCTTATCTGGGGCAGGAGGCACAGGGCTTCAGATGTCTGGGTATAAATGCAGGTGAGTCAAGAAGCTGGGAAGGGCTGAGAGGACAAGGTGTACACGTAAGAAGATCCAGGTCTGAGATTAAAGAGTTGATAATATGCAACCCTCAAGATGGCTCAAAAAGAATTTGAGCCTGGAAACATTCCAGCACCAACCTTATTCAGGGCACAAGAGTATATATGGCACAGGTATCTTCCTTACTTTTCCAAAGTTCACATTACACCCCTTCTCTTTTACAAAAGACTCACTAATGTGTTCATTAACCTAAAGAAATTGAAAGAGGATTTTCACTTTTACATACACACACACACACACACACACACACACACACACACTTATAGCAAAAAGTGAAAAGGGGTTCAGCATTTGTTTTGCAGCAGAAGTGCCTCTTACCATCAGCAGTCCTTCCCACATAGCACTTCAGCATCCAGCTGCCAAAGCTTTGAGCTATGTCTGTGAACATATGTGCTTGATCTCAGTTCATTTTGCATATCCGTTAGCAAGATATGTCCTAATGTTGCCCGTGAAAATGGGGTCCTTTTATAGAGTCTCAAGAACAGCATGTCTGGGTTCCCACGCATGGGACGATGGGCTATGGTGATGAGATATATTGGGGTAAAAATGGAAGGCTGACCCCAGGTTCCTGGTGTCTCGCTCTGTCTGTCTCACTTAGAAAAATTCCAGCCTTATCTTCATCAGGCCTAAAATAGGACTGGTGTCCAGAAATTCTGTGCCATACCAAAGCTTAGTCCAACTCATCTCCTGTCCTTAGTCTCTGTTCCTGGCTGCACTTTGGCTGGCATTGTGTTGTTGTACCCAGGCTTGTGTTTGGAGCCTGAGCTTGGAGTCCCACTGCTGTGAGGCCATAGGACTGCCAGGCCCACGGGGCTGCTATGAAGAGACACACTTTCTATGTGGCCAGGAATAGAGAACAAGAGTTCACCTTTGTTAGACTGATGGTGTTGTCTCAAGCTTGGGAATGATGCGCTTTCAAACTAACCAGTTAATTTCTTGATCCTTCCTTCATCAGCTAGTGTGGGGCCCTCTTCCTACATCTTCTGGGGTTCTGAGTTCTTTATGCAATTTGAATATTTTACTCAGGCTAGGCTCTGCCTTTTATGATGCCATCTTGGCTCCTACTGTACATGCCTCACAATACCATCCTCTGCACCATCTTTTTCTTTTTTTCTCTTCAAAATCTTCACATGAGGATATGTTTTTATTGATTCTAGAGTGAGAAGATGGTAGAGGTAGAGAGAGAAAAAGAAACATTGATGTGAGAAACATTGATCGGTTGCATCCATTACATGTCCAGATAGGGGATCTAACCCACAACCTCTGCCCTGAGTAGGAACTGAACCCAGAGCACTTAGGTGCACAGGTAGACACTCTAACCAACTGAGCCACACCAGTGATGGCCCATGTACCATCTTGGTTTCTACTGGGCATGTGCCCAGTAGAGGAATTTCTCCTTTATTGTTCATTCCCTCACACACACACACCCCCCCCCCTACTCCGGATGAGTGGACTGGTTGTACTTTGGGGAGATTAGAAAGCTGGTCTACGCTTTCTACATGAGGGAGGGAGGGGTGTTACTCCCTTTGGTGGGACAATGCTACAGTCCTTGGGGTGTCTATGAATGTTACAAGTTTCTAGTAAAGCATGCTTATCTGATTCAGCACCCTAGTTTCTTAGACTTAATAATGTCTGATTCCCTTTCCTCCCTTCTCTTTATTAATATCTAGCTACCTACACTAACACTAAGGTCATTGCTTCTTCCTTTTACTGCCTTTTGGCTTATGAAAGGTTTCTAGGAACTTAGAACTTTAGGATAGCAGGGAACCTCTATTTTTTAGCCTGAGCCTGTGAGGATCTGACAAATGGAGACTCCCTCCCCTGGGGGATATGGCTGTTCTTCTCTGTGTTTTTATTTTGGTTTTGTTTTGGAAAAAAATTCTATTCACTGTACGCCTGGGATGTGGGTTTCAGTCATCTGTCCTTTAGGCCAGTGGTTTTCAACCAGTGTGCTGCAAGAATGTTTAAAACATGCGATACCTGCCCATTCAGTCAGAGACACTGATGTCTTTGGCTTTCTATGGTCAAATAAAAAAATAACAACAACCAACACAATAATAGTTGTCCACTGGGGGAAAAAATCAAAATTATACCAACTTTTTTTTTTTTTCTGGTCAGGTCAGCAAAAAATATATCTTTTGGTGTTCCATGTCATTTTAATTAATGTGTGCCATGGGATAGGAAATGTTGAAAATCACTGTTCTAGGCTGAACCTTTCTAGCAGACTGCATATAGCCGATGTGAAGTCACGCAGGTCCAACTGCACAGCACACTCCTGTTCACACCTCCAGCCTTAAAAATTTTTTTTTTATTAAGTAGCCAATAGTCACTTTCTCATTTATCAGCTCATATGCACTCTAGTGCCAGCTGGATGCTATCCCTAAAACTGCTATGGCCTTAGCTTGCCAAGGCCTGAATGACCAATGGCTTGTTAATTGCTAGATCTCGGGATTGCTTTTCCATTTTTATTTGATATGGCCTTGCTGCAGCATGGGTGAATACTAAAAGGACATTTTCTCCCTTGCTTTCTTTTTTGACAAAACTTTTGCTAATTTCCTTCCCTTGTATTCTATCTTCTCCATTCACTTGCTTGAATATCCCCACAGTTACAACCCTTTGATTTCATGAGGACTTGCAATCCAGTTACCAGGCTTGTGTATCTATATTTGTACTTCCTTGCCTGGACCTTTAATTTCATCTTTGCTTTCCTTTTTTTCTTCTTTCTTTCTCTTTCTTTTTTCTTTCTTTCTTTCTTCCTTCCTTTCTTTCTTTCTTTCTTTCTTTCTTTCTTTCTTTCTTTCTTTCTTTCTTTCTTTCTTTCTTTCTTTCTTTCTGCTGCACACTGTGTGAGAGTTCTCCAATGCTATTTTCTATATTTCTTCCTACTTTTACCTTTCTGTTATATTATTTTAAAAATAATTTCCAGGGCCTCTGTTTGCAGCTCCCAATGTTTCTTTTCTTGGCATCCTGTTTCTGTTTCATGGCTGCAATTTTTTCTTATTTGAAAGTGGAGAAATAAGAAAACTTTTTAATCCCTACATGACCTCTGTTTTTTTTCTTTCTTTTCTTTTCCTTTTTCTGGACTGTACTTATTTATGCCTGTTTTGGTTTTTCTATTTCAGTGGTCAGCAAACTCATTAGTCAACAGAGCCAAATATCAACAGTACAGCGATTGACATTTCTTTTGAGAGCCAAATTTTTTAAACTTAAACTTCTTCTAACACCACTTCTTCAAAATAGACTCACCCAGGCTGTGGTATTTTGTGCAAGAGCCATACGCAAGGGGCCAAAGAGCCTCATGTGGCTCACAAGCAGCAGTTTGCTGACCACTGTTCTATTTTACATTATACACTATCCTCAACTGTTTGGGAGCCTTGTTTCCACAGCCCTTATTTCAGAGTCATCCTTACCAAGCTCATTTGAAACTCGGAGTGCATGGCTTGTGGACTGGGAGGGATCTGGCTGGGCCAGTGAGTGAGGAAACTGCTCATGTTGATTTACTTGGGTCTTTCCTGAGAAGATTCTACTAATCTCTTGCTTAGTGGGTGGAGAGCTAACTGCCATCCTTCTTGGATCTGAATTGGAAGAGACGATAGGGGTGTCAAGATCCAGCACCCATACATGCACTGAAGTCCCCTGTTTTTAGTATTTAGACTCCTGTCCTAACTGCCTGACACCCACAGAGAGCTGCTGCTGTGTGTTCTCCCAAAATACAAATCTCCAGTGTTGCATCAGGATGCTGGAAAACCTGGCAATAAGCTCCCCGGGGTGGAGAGAGGATCTGAATGCTTCTCAAATGGACTTTTAACCAATCCTCATTAACTTAGTTCATTCCCTTCATACTGGCTTCTATGTGTCTAGTTTCTCCAATGATTGAGTTTTTTGGAAATTCTGGTATAAACTGGGTTTGCTGGGGGTGTTCCTTCCTGCTTGTTTGGAATTCAGTTTTCTCAACATTTCACTCATTTCCCAATTGACACCACTCACAATTCTGTCACTGTTTTCTCCTATCTTCCCTCTCCTTGAAGGGTTTTGCTTTTTAAATACCCTCAGAGTCATTTGAGTGTAATTTCAGCAGGAAATAAAAGTAGCTGTAGGTGGCCAAGTTATCATTTTACCCCATCTTCTTTGATTTTTTATTCACCTGAATTAGTAGCATATGCTTACAGAGCAGCACAATTTCTGAGACTCTTCATTTCTGAAGATACTTTTGTTTAGTTCTTACACTTGAATGATGATGGCCTGGAAATAGCTTTCTTTGTTGTTCAAGAACTATTTTTTTCTCATTACTTTAGAGATAATCCCCATTGTCTTATTGAAACCAAAGGTGCCAGTGATAAATCTTATTTCCATCTCCTTCTCATTCCTTTGCAGATCATCTTCTCAAAAATCTCTGTAAGCTATTATGACTTTCTTTATTCTTTAATATTCTGAAATATCTCTACTTCTCAATTTGCTGTTAAATATATGCTAAAACTTCTGAATCTATCTCCCATGTCTCCTAACTTTTCCTGCGCTGGGAGGATAAGTCCTCTCCTGGAAGTTCCACCTCCCCAATGGGATCCACGGTGATGTCCCCTCTTTTCACATCTTCAACAAGTTAGTGCTGGCTCTTCATGCAGGTACCCTGACTGGTACTGAATAGCTCATATCACGAATCCTGCTTTATCATGCCAATAGAGTAAAATTCTCTCTTTATTGATTTATGAATGGGCTCTCCTTCTAGTGTTGCTCTTCCTCAGATGTTGATGTATCATCTTGAATTTCTCTTTTTACTTGTCTTAATATGTTGGTCTTCTGTGATGATGGGAAAGTACAGGTACTGGGTCAATGTTTTAGCCCAGTGGTCAGTAAACTCATTTGCCAACAGAGCCAAATATCAACAGTACAACGATTGAAATTTCTTTTGAGAGCCACATTTTTTAAACTTAAACTTATTCTAATGCCACTTCTTCAAAATAGACTTGCCCAGGCCGTGGTATTTTGTGGAAGAGCCACACTCAAGGGGCCAAGGAGCCGCATGTGGCTCGTGAGCTACAATTTGCCGAGTGAGGTTTTAGCAGCTGCTCAGTGGCAAGCTAATGCTCCTTTTCTCTTTTGTATCTCCGGACATGGCACTTCTCCTCTCCAGCCTCAGGCTCTGGTGGTACCTAAGCACAGGTGCAGGAAAAGGATGGAAGTCAAAGCCCAATTCCATCATTGTTCTTTCTATTGTTCTCCAACCAAACACTCGCCCCTTTCCTTGCCTCTGCTTTTTATATCCACCATCTTAGAGCAATGATTTCACAACCATTCCCCTTGATCCTCTCCTGATAATTTTGAGCTTGAGATCCTCATTCAGTCTAATCCCAACTGTATTCCATTCTTAGAGATTCTTTAGAACATCCAGTTATAAAGATGGCACCCCTGCTTATTTTCCATTACTATTATATATCTTGTAATAACTATTTTAAAACATTTATTTTCCATACTTTATATGCCAGTTGCAGGGAGTTACCTTTGCTCTGACCAGGGGGTGGAATGGAATGTGTCACCCTTCTATTCATAGTGGGTTCTCCCAGCAACCAGCCCTCATCCTTAGGCTCTTTCTAAAAGTCACCTCATTAACACATATGTGGCTTGTTATGGCTTCGCAAATTTACAGAAACTGAAAATTTAATCAACACTTGGGTCAAGATGTCTTCAAAACAGTCAACCCATGTAGGTTAGCAGGACAATGTGCAATGGGATATTTCTTTTGAGGTGGTTCAATTGTGTTTGAATAACCTATCCTGAACAAAATGAACAAATATCTATAAAGAGAGACCCAGGCAAAGAATTCCAGGTCTTCCCCCTGCTTCTCTCCCCACACCCCACCTCCCAAGGCACCACATTATGGTGAGGAAAGAAGTGTATGCTGAGGATTTCAAGCCAGGAATTTGGGTATCAATTCCTCCTTATTCATTTATTTGCAAAGAGGCTTGGCAAGCAAATTAACTTTCCTGGGCCCTTGTAACCTAACCAATAACAATGTGTGCTTGGCTTACATCATCTCCAAAGTCTCTACAAAGCCAGATTATTAAATTCATTATCAAGTAAATATCTGATTATTCTCAGAAAGATTCCACTCTGAACTCAATTCTAATGGCAGATTCTGGCCTAATCTTGTTCTGCAAAGGCAATGCTCCTATTTCACTTGACAATCCTGGGGCACTTTTCTTCCCACTCAACCATTTTGTCACAGAGTGAGGCCACACACATCTCTAAAATCCAAGTAGGTACTTTGATAGCAGGAAAAATTCAGGACCTGAATCTTGATTGCCTGAAACCCTCAAGTGCCCAGAAGAGCAGGCAAAAAGTTTGTAGACCTCACTGTCACCAAGAATGCTTTAGGTGACTTGGGGTATATGGACTCTTAAACACTCTTTCTTTTTAAAAAAAATATATTTTATTGATATTTTACAGAGAGGAGGAAGGGAGAGAGATAGAGAGCTAGAAACATCAATGAGAGAGAAACATCAACCAGCTGCCTCTTGCACACCCCCAACCGGGGATGTGCCCGCAACCAATGTACATGCCCTTGACCGGAATCGAACCTGGGACCTTTCAGTCCTCAGACCGACGCTCTACCACTGAGCCAAACCGGTTTTGACAAACACTCTTTCTTAAACACACACACGCACACACACACACACACTATATATATATATATATATATATATATATATATATATATATATATATATATATATATTTGGAAGGGAGAGGGATAGAGATAGAAACATCAATATGAGAGAGAATCATTGATCAGCTTCCTTCTGCATGGCCTCCCTCCTACTGGGAATCAAGCCTGCAACCCAGGCATGTGCCCTTGACCACAATCAAACCTGGGACCCTTCAGTCTACAGGCCTGAGCCAAACTGGCTAGGACTGAACACTCTATACCCTGAGCCAAACTGGCTAGGACTGAACACTCTTTCTATCTTCCCCAAAGAAATCTTACAACCTGCTAAATCAGTGGTCTGCAAACTGCAGCTCGTGAGCCACATGTGGCTCTTTGGCCCCTTGAGTTTTTAGCAAAGGCCAGCTTAGGAGTACCTTATTTAAGTTAATAACAATGTACCTACCTATATAATTTAAGTTTAAAAAATTTGGCTCTCAAAAGAAATTTCAATCGTCGTACTGTTGATAGTTGGCTCTGTTGACTAATGAGTTTGCCGACCACTGTGCTAGATCATCATTGCATCTGTGTGGAAACCCATGCACTAGGGACTCAGCAGAAGTCGATTTCCTCCCATAATTAATGGAAGAAAGAAAACTTATAAATCCATATTACTGAAATATTCATGGTTATTTTCTTATTTAAAACATATCCTGTTTTATTTTTTATAAATACAATATACATTTCCAACTCAATGTGAAAGTTGCTGGGCACCCTGTAGGAAGTGCGTAGATCACCTTTTCTTCAAATGGCAATCCCTGTTTTATCTTACAGGTGGGAAAAGAGAGGCACACAAAAGTTTTGTGTCTTGCCTAGTGTCTCAGTGTTTGTCACAATAGAGATAAGAACATCTCCATTTATTGAAATAAACCGTGCCAACGGGTATGCGTTCTTTCCTTCGAATTTTTCTCTTTCAGGGGGGAAAAACAACCCTTAAATAACTTTGGTCCAGCAGATTGCAAAACATGTTTTTGGCTTCATATTTTGAACATTACATCAGCATACAATTCTGGTAAAGAAAAAAGTTGTGGAGAAATAAAATTCTGCTCCTCATTGACCGAATGGTATTTGAGCAATATGGCATGGGTTCTCTGGCCTCCCTGAAGTACCACTGGCTCTGCTTACCAGCATCTGTGTCTACTAGCGGCCATGTGGCTGTGGCTGTGCCTGAGCCCAGGGTCACTACGCTCTCCCCTTTACCTGCAAAGCCTCTCTATTTTGGTTCTGTGTCTCCTTCTGCTAAATGTGTGCTGAGGATGCCTAAGCAGTTAGCACCTGGAGTGCTGAGCTTCTGATTGTGGACCAAGAACATGGCCATGGCCACTGACCTTTAAAAACAGAGAAGAGCTGAAACTGGTTTGGCTCAGTGGATAGAGCGTCAGTCTGCAGACAGAAAGGTCCCAGGTTCGATTCCGGTCAAGGGCATGTATACTGGTTGTGGCCACATCCCCAGTGGGGGGGTGGGGGTGTGTGTGTGCAGGAGGCAGCTGGTCAATGTATCTCTCTCATCGATGTTTCTAGCTTTCTATCTCTCTCCCTTCCTTTCTGTGAAAAATTAATAAAATAAAATTTAAAAATTAAAAAAAAAAACAGAAGAGAAAGCTGGTAATTCTGAATCTGAGATTTTATACTGTCTCTCTCTCTCTCTCTCTCTCTCTCTCTCTCTCTCTCTCTCTCTCTCTCTTTCTCTCTCTCTCTCTCTCTCTCTCTCACACACACACACACACACACACACACACACACACACACACACCCAATGCCATAATTAAGACTATAATCAGGGTTGGGATCAAAAAAGGGAAATAGTAAGAGTCCTTGTCCCTGGCTCATGGAGGCCATCTTATTAAATTAATGTGCAGGAGAGGGGATCAGGAACCCCAGGTGAATAACAGTCCCCAGAAAAGACAGTCATTGAACTGGAGTGTTTGGGAGAAAGGGTAGTGATGGTAATCCTCATCTCACCCTGATCAGGCTGCCGTGGCAGTGTTAGCTTTGGAAAGTCCTCTGAGATGCTGAATAAAAACTCTGAGATAAGTAGCAATTATAAAAATAACAGTGCCTCCTGGATGGAATGCATCTCCTGTATTCGAGTTGTTTAATAACATCTTTACCACGTCTCTCCAGCGCACAGACTCTGCAATTCCCAAATTAGCCATTGAGGGTTTAAAAGAGTTTTCCTGGCCACCTTCATATCCCTTTATTAGTGGGCTGGACAGATTATTCTTTTGTCCTGTCCATTTTCTAGAAAGAAAATGCTCTGCATTGTATGGCTAAGAGACCTCAGGCGGCGATTTTCAACCTTTTTCATCTCTTGGAGCATGTAAACTAATGACTAAAAATTCTGTCTCACACCAAATATATATATATATATATATATATATATATATATATATATATATATATATATATATATATATATATTTTTTTTTTTTTTTTGCCGATCAGACAAAAAATAGGTATAATTTTGATTTATTCCCACAGGAAAATGACTGTTGTATTGGCTGTTGTCATTTTTTTTTATTTGACAGTCTCAGGGAGAAGAGGTCAGTATCCCTGACTAAATAGTCAGGTATTGCATGCCTTCACATTTTGGGGGGCACATCGGTTGAAAATCGCTGACCTAAGGTACATATGCTTCTGCCCTGCACAGGGTACCCTTCCTAGGATATTGATTTCAGGTGTTCCTAACAGCACAATCAATGTAGGGAATGTTCCAGAAGCCTGTGGGAAAGAGAAACCCAGGGAAAAGACCCTTCTTTGCCTCCCCCCACAATGAGAATTGGGATTCTTTGTTTCAATTACATTTATTACCGATTGCTTCAGCAACTCTTAGTCATTAAATATTGACAGTGTTCTTTTAGTTTGGGCTTCTGTCTTACTCATATTACCTTTGCGACTCTTTGTGTTGTCTCTGGGGAAAGGGTGCTCATTCCATTCTCCAACAAATTTATATAAATGAAGCCAGATCCCTAATATTTTGTTCTTTGAAATAAATTAAGACATCTTTATGACTGCTGCCCCTTGTAAGTATCCTTCTCTGCTGTGGGGTAGTAAAACTTTTTCTTTCTTTTCTTCTAGGTTCCTTGGCTGGCCTAATTGTTAAATTGATATAAGCTAGATTAACAGTAGTAAAATAGTCCTAATTGTTTTGGCTCAGTGAATAGAGCATAGGCCCATGGACTAAAGGGTCCCAGGTTCAATTCCGGTCAAGGACATGTACCTTGGTTGTGGACTCAATCCTCAGTAGGGGACATACTAGAGGCAGCTGATCAATGTTTCTTTCTCATCAATGTTTCTAATTTTCTATATCTTTCCCTCCTTTCCTGTAAAAATAAATAAAACACATTTTAAAAAAAAGAAAAGAAAGAAAAATGAATTTAGTTTTATATATACAGGAGCCCATAGAAAAATGAGAGTCAAAGAAGTGACCAGAACAGGCAGCCATTATGCCTTTTAGACAAAGAATCCATATGTTTGTAAGAATGAACAAGACAAAGGGGTGAATTGGTGGGAAAGCAACAAGGTTTGTGTACACAGCCTTCTGGGCTCTGAATTCTTTATCTCTGATAACAAGGATGTCTCTTTATCCCTTAGTTCAGGAGGGTGTCTTTCAATTAATAAATTGGAGATTAATTTTCAAAATTAATAAATGGGAGATTAATTTTCTGCTTTCAGGGGGGACAAAGGCAAATCAGGGTGTCCTTAGGCTGTGTCTTAAGTAACTTTAATTCAAAATAATTACTATATAGCCCTGGCCAGATGGCCCAGTTGGTTGGAGTGTAGTCCCGAACACCAAAAGGTTGTGGGTTTGATTCCTGATCAGGGCACATGCCTAGGTTATGGGTTTGATCCCTGGTTGGAGTAGATACAGGAGGTAACCCATCAGTGTATCTCTCACACTGATGTTTCTCCCTCCCTCTAAAATCAATAAACATAAACTCAGATGAGGATAAAAACAAATCAAAATGCCGAAGTACCCTATTTCAGGATGGCATAGTCTAGCTCCCTCATTAGCATGCTGACCAGGTCTGTGTTCCAGGTGAACTTTTCCTCCATGGCAGAGTCTCATTTTGCCTACCTTGGTACCTTATCTTCGTATGTCAATACAGTCCCTGGCACACAGCAGATGTCAGTAAAATCTTAATTAATTTAAGTCAATGGGAAATATCTGGCACCTCTCTTTTTTTTCTCCTTTTATCATTGAGAACACTTTTATGTTATTCATACAGATATTCCACCTCACATGGATCGAGGCCAGTTCAGTGCGCCCATCTGTTAAAAGAAATGAGGTAAGTGACATTTCCAGATTTCATAGAAATGCTACGTGGTGGTGCCTGGGAAAGAAACCAGGTGTTCTGCAGCCCCAGGTCTGCATAGCTGAGGTCTAATGCATGTATGTATTCACTAATTCAGCATTATTTCTCCCTGACTAGATATGCTCTGTAAAGAGAGGTACTTGTACACCCATTTGCCTAAAGAAGAAAAGAAAAAAAAAAGAGGCCATTCCCGAATTTGACCTATTTGTTTGAAGCATATATTGAAACTAATTTATAGGGAAAGAGGCGTCTCCAAATAATTCACAATGCTCTGTTCCTAGTGAGCACGCGCGAACCAGAGCAGTAATGAATTCTTGCTGGTTACTAAAATCAGCCTGCTGTGCAGAAACAAAATTATTTGCTTTTGTGGATTCCTGATGTGTTGACTGGCTGCCCAGAACTGAGATCCAGTAGCCGGAGGGTGCAGGGAATGAACTGAATCTCAGCATTCCCTGGTCCCTAACTGTCTCATGCAAAGGCATCAGAACAATGTGCTGGCCCCGAGACACTGTCTGAAATGAAGGTTTGGGAGGGTTGTGACTGCACCCTGAAACACAAGCCTGGGTGATGAGAAATTGGCCACCACTTCTCTTGCAGATGACTGCCATGGTTATGGCTGAGTGGTGGTTAATTTGCATATTACCCTTTTATTAGATAGGATATGGAATATGCAATCTGACACGGATAATAGGGGAGTAATCTAAGGTGAATAAAAAGGGGAAAAAAAGAAGAAAGAGGGATGATGGATAAGATGAAAGTAAATGGTTAATGGATTAAAATCCCATCATGCCTTGCACACCTCATTGATGTCAGAAGGAGAAGATCATCCTCCATGTGACTATGCATGATCCCTGAGTCCCTGCTGAGCCAGGCAACCTATGGACAGTATGCCGACATCTGCAAGGAAATACCTCTTGGGGTGGTTGGTCTCTTTCTTTACTCACTGGTCTTCCTGTGAAGAGGAGAAGCCCATGTGATTGGTGAGATGGAGAGAAGGAATGGAGGACATGCCCCTCAGTCGCTCCCTCTTTGCCTCTTTTGAGTGACTCTTGTGGACTCAAAGCTACAGGTACACTTGTCTTACCTGAGGAGCTTCTAAAGATGCCAGGCCCCACCCCCAGAGATAAAGTCTTCATTCTGGGGTGGAGCTCTGAGCATCCATAGCTTTCAAAGTTTACAAACTAGATTGGATATGCAGCCAGTCCTGGGAAAAAATGAAGTAAGCTCTTTCCATGAAAGACCCTCCCAAAGTGTGTGGATCTATCTCACCTGGGGAGAGCTGTTATGGGATACATTTGTCCTGCCAACATTTGTATGTACCTGATCCCCTGACCTCAGAATGTGACAGTATTTGGAGATAAGACCTTTAAAGCAATGAATACATTAACAGGAGGCTTCTAGGGTGAGCCTAATGCAACCTGACTGATTTCCTTATAAGAAGAGGAGATTAGGACACAACCACAGAGAAACCATATGAGGGCGCAGCAAGAAGTTGTCCATCTGTAGGCAAGAGAGAGAGACCTCAGAAGGAGCCAAACATCCCAACACCTTCATCCTGGACTTCCAGCCTCCAGAAGTGTGAGAAAATAATCACCTGTGGTTGAAGCCACCTGGTCTGTGGCACTTAGTTATGGCAGCCCTGGCACACTAACGCAGGGGCTCTGTGATGTCTCGTGGGAATAGGGGTGCATCTGTCACTGGCAGGAAGGAATTGGCAGACCCAATTGTGGTGGCACATTTAAGAAGCGCTCTTCAACGTGTATTAGCTGACTTCTGACTTTTCTCCTACATCTCTCTGACTAATATGCTCTATCTTATTGTGTTCCAAACTGGAAATGTGAGAAATCTGATTAGCTTTCATTGTAAACCCCATGACAAGGTGTTTGCCATCTTTGGCCTAGTTATTTTTGCACTGGAAGCTACTTCCCATCATGCCTTGCACTGCTCTGAGAGGGCCAGAGAAGCCAGCACTAGAGAAGGCTTGGAAATATTTTCGGTTTCTGTGCCAAGAAAAGCCCTGCTAGTATTTCTAACATGTAGTGAAAATGGAAGTCGCTTCTGCACGTTTGTATTCCATTTATGCTAAAATCTTTACAACATTTAGACATAGACAGCGGTGATATACTTGTATAAAAGGAGAATGTGTTTCTCAGGGTAAAAGAAAAATCGCAGAGCCTAATAGCATATGTGATGATGTTAAATGCTGCAGGAGGAGAGTCACACAGAGTTCTTGTCCTGGAGAGATTTCAAGATCCATTATAACAAATCTGTGTTTACAAAACTGCAGGTTATTGGAGGAAGTCATCAGTCAGTGTTCTTGCAAGAGTCCATGAAGGCCATCATACTTTTTACCCAACAGAAAGCCCTACGGAGAGCAGAATGAGCAGTAGCTAGGCTCTCCTGAGGGATGTTGTTTCCAGCCACCCAATGGACACACAAGACCAGGATGGTGTTGTATGTGTTGGGAGATGATTGTAAACAGGCACCAGCTCACTGCAGCAGGGCTGGCCCCTAATTTGTATGTGGCTGTGACCACACGGCACCCAGTGACTAATCTGCTCTGCAGCTGCAGAGTTAATGGGCCAACTGTGTTATCACATGGTTGCCTGGGAGGAACAGCGGTGCCTAAATGAATTGCTGTGATTTTTAATACAGGATAGAAGGGCCAACTACCACAAACGCCTGTTGGTGACTGACAGACAATGTGCAATGGTAGGGCCTGGTACTTATCTCCCCCTAGCTTCTGGAGATTGGCAGAATTGGTGCAGGGAGATCCATCAGAAATAGAGCAGGTTGAGAGTGAGAAGGTGGTTGGCTTTCTTCAGGTGCTCAGATGAGGAAACAATGATCCAGTGTGCACCGACTTTGCTAAAGGACAAGGCAATGATCAGTAGCTGATGGTCAGCAAGTGTGGATGGACCAGACCAGTGGTCGGCAAACTCATTAGTCAACAGAGCCAAATATCAACAGTACAATGATTGAAAAAAATTTTGAGAGCTGAAAACCTACTTCTGTGCATGGGTCACAAAGTTTCAATCGCACTGTATGTGTGCACCCACTGTGATATTTTGTGGAAGAGCCACACTCAAGGGGCCAAAGGGCCACATGTGGTTCATGAGCCACAGTTTGCTGACCACTGGACCAGACCATTGGGTGGAAAATGAGAGAGACTGAAAGTCAGGGCTCAGATGTACTGTTGATTCTTCATGGCAACTTAGAATTTTGCCCTCATCACCTTCTCCATTTCCAAAGACAATAATTGGCTCTCATTAAATTCTAGAGAAAGCCCTAGCTCATCTTGGCTCAGTGGATAGAGCTTCGGCATGCAAACTACTGTAAAAGGTCCTGGGTTGGATTCCGGTCAAGGGCACATGCCTTGGTTTTGGGCTTGATCCCCAGTGTGGGATTGCAGAAGGCAGCCAATCAATGATTCTCATCATTGATGTTTCTATCTCTCCCTCCCTCTCCCTTCTCTGAAATCAATAAAACTATATTTTTTAAAAATTCCAGAGGAAGTTTACTTATGCTTAGAGATTAATGTTCTTTGTCAAAGCTCAACAGAGGATGCATGTCCAGTTTGTTCAACACCATCACCTGCATTCATGGTGATTCCTGCAGCTGTAGGGTAGCACTGGGGTATCAAAGCAGAGCCAAGGTTCATCCTAAGGGGAGGCTGAGTTTGGGGAAATTTTTCATTTCCCTCTTTCACTCTATCTTCACAAGCACCTGTCCATCTTTTTCAGACAAAATAAGAGGGAAGTAAGCAATTGTCTAGGAAAGTCCTTAAAACAAGTTAGAGGTGGCAGAATGCTGAGAAGTTTGTAAAGAAAGAACAAGGGCTAATGCATCCCTGACAACTTAAAGCATAAACATCAAGAGGAGGAATGGGCACCTTGGTTTTACTAATCAGAAGCCTACATCCTATTCCTGGGGCCCTTAATAAGGAAAGAGTTGGGGTCGCTCTTCCATACTCTGATAGTGTACTGAAGTGCTCCTTCCCAGTAATTAGCAAAATTAACTTTTAAAATATTAATGTGACTGGATATTCTCTTTGAAATACTAGCCAACTTTGTTTTTCCTTCGAGGCAGTTCTCTTTTCCCTTTCCCCATTCAAGCATTGCCTCAAGAGGACTTATGAGAGTAGGAATAAAAAGTTTCTCTGGGGGCCCTAGCTGGTTTTGCTCAGTGGATAGAGCTTTGGACTGTGGATTGAAGGGTCCCAGGTTCAATTCTGGTCAAGGGGACATGCCCGGGTTGCAAGCTTCATCTTCAGTGTGGGCATGCAGGAGGCAGCCATAATGATTCTCTCTCATCATTGATGTTTCTATCTCTCTCTCCCTTTCCCTTCCTCTCTAAAATCAATAAAACTATATTTTAAAAAGTTTTCCTTGGTTTCATTTTCAAAAGACCCTTAAAAGAATGAATAGATTAAAAAAAAAGAAAAATGAGTTTAAGGGTGTTAGTAAGAACACTATTACAAATATGTTAGTAAGCACACTATTACAAAAAAAATGAGTTTAAGGGTGTTAGTAAGAACACTATTACAAATAAGGATGTTAGTAAGAACACTATTACAATCTGACATAGATAATAGGGGAGTACTTTAAGGTGAATAAAAAGAGTAAAGAAGAAAAAAGAGGGATGATGGATAAGATGAAAGTAAATAGTTAATGGACTAAAATCTCAATTATTTTGAAGAACATGAATGATCAGAGAAGGATAGAAGACTTTGAGGTATGGCAATTATGAATAATGGAAAGGTCTGGAATGAAGTATGTGAGGGACTAAAAGGCCATGATGTTGAAGAGGTGGCACTGATAGAAATTCATATCTCCCAGAATATTTTGGTATTGCCCAAGATGGAAAAGAAGACCATCAGCCAGGTTCCATACCCCTGATGGTCACTCTGATTTATTGAACTATTTACTCAAATTCTGTTGGGTGAGAGATGCTTAAATCTGTCTTATTATTAATTCAATATTGATGACTTTTTAAAGGACAAGATTCTTTTCTGTTACTCTACTTTTATTAAATTGCCAATATCATTTCTGCTGATTTACAGGTGTGGCAGTTAGTATTTTCCACAGATGGCCATGGCAATATCTTGTATCTCACATGCTTCCAATAGACTTTGACCTTTCTCCCATTCAGTGGTGGTGTCTATATCCCTCCATTTGAACCTGAGATGAACTTTTTGATTGCCACAACCACCATAATGAATAGAATATTCCGGAAACTGACAATGCATACTTTGTTCTTCCACCATGTCCTCTTGGACCACTTACTAGTCTCAGAACCAGGCATCCAGGCAATGAAGGAGCCTAAGTTAGCCCATGTGGGGAAACCACATGGAGAGGCCATGAATTGGTGTCTCAGCTTACAGTTTACCTGAGGTCCCAGCAAGTGGCCAGCATCAGCTGCCAGACACATGATTGAAGGCACCTCCAGACTATTCCAAGCCCCAACCAACAAGTCATTCCAAGTCTTTAATTTTTTAAGGTTGCAGTCCCAGACATCATGCAATAGGACGACCCATCTCCGTTATGCCATATTCAAATTCCTTAACAATAATTTTTAAGCATAATGAAAACATTTTCAGTTGGTTTGTTTCACCAAAATACATTATCAGAATAGCAGAGAACTAACAAAAATTATTAGAATTAAAGTGCATAAGAGTTAGTGATGTGTGTGTGTATGTTAAGCCTCCTCCTGATTTATCCAACTCATACCAACCCAGCAATTAACTTGTCAACTGTCAAAGCTGTCAAGGTGTAAGTGGTGTCATTAGGATGCCATGGAGCCAGAGCCAGCATGAGTGAAGTTCTATATAGGCAGAAAATTAAATTCAAAAAGATTATGTTGGGTTTAACTAAAAAAAAATATTTCCTAGTCCTCTTCAGATTCTTTTATTTACCCTCAGCTTTTTTTTAATTTTTAATTTTTAATTTTAGCAAAAGGCCTCATGCTTGACTCATGTCAGCTCCTATGGAACTTCCAGCATTTGACTTCTTCTGCCAACTCTCCTTCCTACCTCTCCATACTTTTGATTTTGACATTGGTTTTCTCAGAACCAACAAACCCTAACTCTTCCTGGTTTTTATCCTGTCAAATTTCTGTGCCACATATGGCTGAAACTCATTTTGCCATGAAAATCTGAAATATTGTACCAGAACCAGATAGATTCACTGGTGAATTCTACCAAGCATTTGAGGATGAAATGGAATCATTTATCTGTAATCTCATACAGAAAATAGGATCATAGAGAATATGTCCTATCTCATTCTAGGAGGACAGCATTACCCTAATCCCCAAACCAAACAAAGACAGAGATATTATAAGAAAAGACAAAAACAGACCAATATATCTCATGAACATAGTGTCAAAATTTCTCAATGAAATATTAGGAAAGTTAATCCAAAAATGGGGAAATATAATTATAAACCATAACTGAGTAGAACTTATCAGGGGTGCAAGACCAGCCAAATATTTGAAAACAAATTAATATAATTTATCTCAATAAAAGACTATAAAAGAAAACTACATGATAATATCAATACATGTAAAAAAAGCAGTTGACAAAATTAAATACCCATAATAAAATTCTCATTAACATAGAAATAGAAAAGAATTTCATAAAGAGAGAATATTTATTAAAAAAACCTGTAGCACACATTATTTTATATGCCACTAAGATCAGGTACAAGTCAAAGAAGTGCCCTTTGCAATTATTTTCCAATTCTGAGATGAAAGTTCAAGCTAATGTAATAAGGCAAGAAAAGGAAATTAGTATACAGATTGGGAATGAAGATATACAACTATGTTTGTTCATAGATGACATGATTGTCTACATAGAAAAACCAAAAGAATTGACAACAAAAATAGAAATAATAAGCAATGATAGTAAGGTTGAAGGATTCAAGATTAATTACAAAATTCAATTGCTTTCCTCTATATCAACAATAAAGAAGTGGAATCTGAAATTTTAAAAAGAATGTTATCTACATTAACACCCCCCCAAAATGAAAAACACCCACCTTAAGAAAATATCCATGACATTTATATGATCAAAATGATAAAACTATGATGAACAAAATCAAAGAACTAAATTAAACAAAGCAATACTTTATGTCCATAGACAGAAAGTTGTATTATTGTCAAGATGTCAGTTATTCCCCACTTAATCTAGAGATGCAATGCAATCCCAGTCAAAATCCTATCAAGTTATTTTATGGAAATTAGCAAACTGATCCTATAGTTTATTTGGAGAGACACCAGACCCAAAACAGCCAGCATGATGTTGAAGAATAAATTTGGATATCTGCCACTACGTGACTTTAAGGCTTATTATAAAATAATAGTAATTAAGACAGTGTTATAATTAAAAATCAATAAACAAATAGAACAATGGAACAGATCAGAAAGCCCAAAATTAAGCCCACATAAGTATAGTCAACTGCTCTTTGTCAAAGGAGCAAAGGCAATACAATAAAGCAAAGATAGTTCCTTCAACAAATAATTCACATGCCAACAAAAAAAAGTGACTTTAGAAAGAGATCTTATATGGTTCACAAAAATTGACTCAAAATGTTAATTTCTTTGGTACAGCACCAAAATCATGATCCATGAAAGAAATAATTGATAATCTGGACTTCATTAAAATTTAACAGTTCTTTTCTGTGAAAGACAATGTCAAGAGAATAAAAAGAATAAGCCAGATGGAGAGAAAATATTTGCAAGACTTATCTGATAAAAGACTGTTATCCAAACTCTTAAAACATAACAATAAGAAAATAAACGACCAAATTTTTAAAAAATGACCAAAGAGTATAACAGACACTTCAGCAAAGAAGATATTCAGATGCCAAGTCAGCCTATTAAAAAAAAAAAAAAAAAAAAAAAAGGGCTCCACATTACATATCATCAGGAAAACAAAAAATTAAAACTGCAGTGAGATACCACTACTCACCTCTTAGAATAGCCCAAACCTGGAACACTGACATCAAATGGTGACAAAGACGTGGAGCAACAGGAACTCTCATTTATTGTTGTTTTAAGTGCATGCTGGTACAGCTACTTTGAAAGAGGGTTGGGCATTTTACTGTATGATTGTGTTCCTTGACATTTACCCAAATTATTTGAAAACTTGTGTCTACACCAAAACCCGAACAAGAATGTTTATAGTAGCTTTATTCATAATTGCCAAAGCTTGGAAGCAAGCAAGATGTCTTTCTGTAGGCGAATGGATAAATAAACTGGTGTACATTCAGACAATGGAATATTATTCAACACTGAGAACAAATGAGCTACTAGGCCATGAGAAGACATAGAGGAAACGTAAATGCACATCTATAATAATAAAAGCATAATATGCTAATTAGACCGGACATCCTTCCAGACATCCCTCTGGACGACCTACCAGATGAAGCTGGGGCTACTAGGGAAGCTTGGATCCTGGGTGCCTGCCAGCGGCCAGAGAGAAGTCTGGGTCCCAGGTAAAAGAGGGAAGCTGGTGCTGGCAGCCAGGGGGAAGGAAGGCCTACTTTTGCATGAATTTCATGCATTGGGCTTCTAATTACTAAGTAAAGGAAATCAAGCTGAAAATTGTACACACTGTATGATTTCAACAATAAGACATGCTGAAAAATGCAAAATTATGGATACATTAAAAAGATCAATGGTTGCCAAAAGTTGGGGTAAATAGGCAGAGCCCAGAAAAATTTATGGAAGAACTCAGAGAAATTTTAGGGCAGTGAAAAATACTCTGTATGGTACTATAATGGTAGATACACATCATTGTACAATACATTTCTCCAACCCATGGAATGTACAACACTAAGAATGAACCATGATGTAAACTATGGACTTCCAGTGATTTAACTGTGTCAATGTGAATTTATCAGTTATAACAAATGTACCACTCTGGTGAGGGATGTGAATAATAGGGAAGGAAGGCTACATATGTGTGAGCACTGGGAGTATATGGGGGATCTCTGAACCTTTCCATTAATTTTTCTGTGAACCTAAAAATGCTCTAAAAAGAAAGTTGCTCTAGTTAATTTGACTCCATGGATAAAGAGTTTTGAGTTTGATTCTGGTCAGGGGCAAATGCCCAGTTTGCTGAATGGATCCTAAGTACAAGGCATGCAGGCAGCCGATCCATAATTCTCATCATTGATATTTCTCTTTCTCTCTCCTTCTTCCTCTCTGAAATCTATCTATCTATCTATCTATCTATCTATCTATCTATCTATCTATCTATCTATAACATATATACCATATATATATACATATATATATACCATATATGTGTGTATATGTTATTGAAAATCAAATATCTTCATCTCATTTTGCCCATTTGTTTATTATAAACATCTTTACCACTTATACATATATATATCTCAGTGCATCTTTGTATATGAATGTATAGATCACACAAAGATACCTGTGGATTAAATTGTACTATATCTGCCTTGGAGTATGTCATTGGATATGTAGCACAAAACCAACACTATTTGAAATGGATTATAATATCCAGTCTCCCTTGGAACACATTCTCATATCTTATTACCCTCTGAGTTTCAATGACTTTCAAATTGTCTGGCTTAAAGATTTTATACTAACATTTAAATATATATCCTCTTCGCTTGCCCTGAATGGGTACAGAGAAAAATAATGATAAAACTTGCTCATACGCTCAAGCATTATTCCTTCACCGACTTGAACACTGCCATGAAATGTGGTTTCTGAATGCAGAGCGTACACAAACCCACTTGAAGAATTCTCCCTTACACAGTGTTCCTATCGTGGGTGCATATAATTCTGCAGATGTGTTTGCCGGTCATATTTTCCCCCTCTCAGAATCAGTGCAAAATATACCCGGTGTCACATTCTGTTTTACAAACAAAACACAAGAGAAGCAATCTTTTTCCTCCTCAGAAAGAAGTGCATTCCTCCAGTTATTAATGGTGGAAAAGACTAGACTGGAAGACAAAGATTTGTATTTCGACCAATATCTTTGTGAGCAAATCGCTAGGAGTTTTTGTCTGTTTGTTTTTAAGGGCAGAGGACTGTCGCTAAAAGGAATGAGCCCTGGCAGGGGAAATAGATGAATATTTCAACCTGGTGCTATTTTGCTTTTGGCCCAGAAAGGCAAAACACATTTTCACGATTAGATTTTTTCCCCCTCTCCTGTCATATGTACTGCAGGTTATAGAATGCAAATTATGGAAATTTCCCCTGCTCTTTGCATTAGACACAAATAAACAAAAACTGCTAACCAAACAAAAGAATATGATTTATAATTCTCTCCAATTGCATTTCTTTCCAGCAATATGTAATCATATTGCTTCTCTCATGTTATAGCTTAGGAGGGATGAGAAAAATAATATCCATCCATTTTCCAGAGTGCATTGTAGAGAAAAAGCAAAATTTGGTGGATGTTTATTAATCAGGGGGCTTTGTGAATGCAGAGTATTTGACTTAAGCTCAATCTGCTCCCAAGCTCACACCCTGACAGCATGTTATGTATTAAACTCCTTTTCTAGGATTAAAATCTACTACGCGAAGCCTCCGGTGCTGCGATCATTCAGGATTCTAGGCTTTCTGGAGATTTCTGTTCTGATGGAAAAGTCATTTTCCTCTGATTACCATTCTTCTGGCCTCTCTGGCTCACCAGAAGCCCCTGGTGTGCCTCTCGGTGCCTCTGCTCTAAACTCTGTCATGAAAAAGTGTTGTGGTTGCAGCTGCTGAAGGGCTGAGCTGTCTGTGAAAAAGGGGGATCAGTTGAAAACAGGATTGATGTTTTTAAATATATATATATATATATATATATATATTGATTTCAGAGGGGAAGAGAGAGAGAGAGAGAGAGAGAGAGAGAGAGAGAGAGAGAGAGAGAGAAACATTAATGATAAAAGATAATCCTTAATTAGCTGCCTCCTGCACACCCCACATTGGGGATTGGGCCTGCAACCCAGGCATGTGCCCTGATGGGGAATCGAATCCTGATCTTCATAGGTTGATGCTCAACCACTGAGCCACCACAGCCAGAGGACTGATTTTGTAATTTAATATATTTTTACACACACACCCATAGGAACCTATCTCTTACTTGATCATAGAAATCACTGTAAAATGAGGATTTACTCCTAAGGAAACTTTATAGAGAAATCCCTAACCCTATAACCTTTATCCAAATAACTTCACATTACACCATTTATTTTTATATTTGCACTGAGTATTTATGCACTGTGTTTGTATATTTAGCGGTTTTTTTTTTTAAGGCTCTGATTCTGAAATGAGTGAAAAAAATATACCATCTTTCTTTAGTTTAAATATATATATATATATATATATATATATATATATATATATATTATTTACAGTCTATATTCATTATTCTTTTTATTAGTTTCAAATGTACAGCAAAGTGCTTAGAAAACCATTCACAGAGTGGTCACCCTATGCTTAATCTCTTCATCTTTTTCATCCAACCCTCAAGTTCCCCTCTCCTCTGACTGCTGTCAGTCTGTTCTCTGTATCTATAACACTATTCTATTTTGTTTATTTTGTTCTTTAGATTTCACATGTAATTGAAATCATATCGTATTTATCTTTCTCTGTCTGACAATTATCTTAGCACAATACCCTCCAAGTCCATCTATGCTGTAGCAAAAGATAAGATTTCCTTCTTGTTTATAGCTGAATAGTATTCCATGGTGTAACTGTACCACCACTTTTTATCCATTCATCTACAGATGGACACTTGGGCTGCATCCATATTCTGGCTATTATAGATAATGCTGCGATGAACATAGGGGTAGATATATTTTTTTAAATTAGTGTTTTGGATTTACTTGAATATTTTCCCAGAGGTAGAATTGTTAGGCCATAAGGTAGTTCCATTTTTAATTTTGATGACTTTCTACACTTTTTATAGTGGTTGCCCAAATTGTATTCCCACCATCAGTCCGCAAGTGTTCCCTTCTCTCCACATCCTCATTAACAATTGTTGTTTGTTTATTTATTAACTAGAGGCCCAGTGCCTGTTGTGGACAGAATCCCTGCTGATGTTCACAGCCAGATGTTATGTGGGTTCCTCTTCCTGGCTCTGGTGCTCTGGGTTGGAGATCCCAGTGCCTGACCTCCTAAGGCAGTGGTCCTACAGCTCACGAGCCATGGTTTGCCGCTCTGTTGACTAATGAGTTTCTCTACCTCTGACCTAAACTCTTGATTCCAATAATTATAGGCTGTTGTTTTTTTCCTTGTGATTAAGCCCCTTAGGGAAGATCTTTGCAGCTGAGCTATTCCTACAGATTCTCCATTGCTGTAGGTGGGTGTGGGGCCAGCCTTGTCCTCATCTCTGCCATTGTAACAGTCTCTATGTGACTTCTCCTGTAAATCCTTGGTTATAATATTTCTGTTCAGCTAGTCTTCAGGTGATTGTTCAGGTTGATTGATCTATAATTTAGTTGTAAATCCAGTTTGGAGCTGGGAGAAGGTGAGTTTGGATCCCATTCAATGCTTTGTAGGATATTTATTTTTGTCAAATGTTATTCAGGGATTTGATATGTTGCCTACTTTGTTTAATCTTTAAATACATCATGATCCATCCCTTTATTGAGGTATTCATTTATACATTCATCCAACCAATCAACATTATTTATAGAGTGCTTACTGTGTGAGAGGTTATGTAAATATGGGAATGAAAACAATGAATAAGATTTATGTTCCCTTGAAGCTTACTTTCCAATGGAGGAGGCCAATAATTAAAAAAAAATGCATGGATAAAAATATTCCTTTATTTATAGGATATTACTTCCATAATATCACTGTGATAATATTATGAAGGGCCTGAAGAGAATGATGAGATTTAGGCTTACTGAAGAAAGCCCTTGAAATAAAATGTTCAGCATTGACCTTTTCCAGAAGGTGCTATCTGAGTTGAACTTTGAAGAAGAAGGGGCCGATGCTGCATACATCGGGAGAAGAGCATTTCCATAAAAATGTGCATAAATATAAATTGTCAGAGGTGAGAAAGGGTTTAACATGCTCAGAAATAAAAAAAGTAGGCAGTGGAATTAAAGCATAATTAGTGAAAAGAACTTTTAGATGAAAAGGACAAAGAAGTAGGAATCAAAGTTGACTTTTAAGCTCAGTGCAATGAGATTGTGTTGAGGTTTTAATTCAAAGGATGATGCAGTTTGATTTATAGTTCTAAGAGACCAACTTGGTTGTCATGGAATAAAACAAATAGAGATTAAGGGAGATTGCTTGAGATATATCATTGTAATCTGGAGAAAAGAGGATGGTGGCTTGGACTAGAGCACTGGGTCTCAACCTTCCTAATGCCATGAACCTTTAATACAGTTCCTCATTTTGAGATGACCCCCAACTATAAAGTTGTTTTCATTGCTACTTCATAACTGTGATTTTGCTACTGTTAATGAGTCGTAATGTGAATATATGTGTTTTCCAATGGTTTTAGGCTCTACAGCAGCAGTTCTCAACCTGTGGGTAGCAACAGGTTGAGAACCACTAGCAGGTCGCCTAAGACCATTGGAAAACACAGATATTTACTATGATTCATTAACAGTAGCAAAATTACAGTTATGAAGTAGCAATGAAAATAATTTTATGGTTGGGGGTCACCACAACATGAGGAACTGTATTAAAGGGTTGCTACATTAGAAAGGTTGAGAACCACTAAACTAGAGTGATGATCATGAAGTTGGACAGGATTGAGATATATTTTGAAAGTAAAACCAGAGAAATATCCACTGGTTACAGAATCAGTTGAAACACTTGCTACCTTCCTTCAGTGAGATCAAGAACTTCCCAGGTTTACTCAGAGACTGCTCTGAAGTATAGAAGCTGTGGCAGGCAGATCACATGCCATACCGTCAGGAAGAAAAGAGAAGTCTGACATGGGTACAAAGAGTGAAGAGTTGATTATTGTATTGGATTAGACTTTTGCAAATAAGCTGACCATTCTCTAGGTGTCTGGGACAGCCTGCCATGAACACATCTTCTTCAGCAACTATGAAAGCTCCTGACAACCCTGGCTATACCAACTGTGTGCTGTTCCAGCAAAGGGGGTGACTGGACCCCAGCTCCCTCAGTTACCAATGAAGTGTGTGGTCTCAGTGATTTTTTATCAGCAAAATGGGGAGTAGTAGTATTTCCTGCCTCTTAGCATTTGTATGAGTATTAAACAAATTATTCTATGTGGAAAGTATAGAGCAATGCACAATAAAGACTAAATAGCTGGTAAATACTATCTGTTATTGTTACTTTTGCTGAAGAGTTTTGACAGAGACATGTGAAACCACCCTGGCATTTCTAGCCACAGTAATAACCTAAAAAGGATTAGGCAGAGATTTTGGTGCATTAATGCCATGATGCTGAGTAATATATTAGGTCTAGTAATAATTAATGTCGTTTTCTAATATTAGGGATCCATCTAGGAGTAGACCACATGTCCTAGGTGCCCACAGTGGGCAGATAGTGAGCAGATGGTGACAATTCTGAGGCTCCTGCATCCCTCGCTTATGCACTCAGCCCATCTCCACCCTCAAACCCTTCACAAATTTCTGTTTACCTCTCCTCCCAGTATATTTTCACACTTGTTCAGAACTCATTCTTCTATTGATCATCTCAGCCCCTGTTTCAGATGTCAGTTTCCTTAAGACAGAGACCCCGGGGGCTATGTTTACCAGCAGGAATCTCAGGTACCTGCTACACGCAATTCTCTAGTTGACTGTTCTTATTGAGTCAACATACACTTTCCCCAGACACTTGAAGCTTCAGAAGAGAGTCCCAGGGCTAGAGTGGAGGTTTGGGGATTTAATGCCCCTTTCATTTCTATAAACAGCTGCTTTAATTTGAGGCGAGGGCCCATTTCTATGGTAACTTGAGACTCTTACTGCCTATAAATCAAGGATGTCATCCTTCCCTGCTGTCAATCCTTAACCAGAGCCAACTGCACAGGGCTTTGCATCACCCCTTCAGTGTCCTTGGGCTATTTCCTTCCTGACTTGTCTAGCTTGGGCTACAAGTTCTGGATTGACATTCTAGGCAATGTTAAACTTCCTTTCCCATACATGTTCATGCTCACAACCCCTTTGAATTTGACAAATTGTTTCAGCTCCCACCAGAGCCAGCTTAGCTTGGCAAATCCATCAGGCCTGGCAGCATTTCACAGAGTGAGATTAGAGGGGAGACTATCTTGTCTCAACCGGGAGCTCCTGTTAGGGCAGAATTCCCATAAACCTGTAATGTCCCAAATCATAGTGAGTGCCTAACATATTGTAGGCAATCATGACTATTATTATTATTACTATTACCTTTGGAGTGCCCTATCCTAGGAAATGCTCTGAAACATGTTTTAGGAATATCATCCTTAGCTGTAGTTTACACTTGGCCACTTTACCTGTGCCTCAGACACCAGGTCATTAAACAGCTACCGTTTGATGTAAACACATTCACTACAATTGTTCAACAAATTCATTAAGCTGAAACTGGTTTGGCTCAGTGAATACAGCATCGGCCTGCAGACTCAAGGGTCCTGGGCTCAATTCCAGATAAGGGCAAGCACCTTGGTTGTGGGCACACCCCCCAGTAGGGATGTACAGGAGGCAGCTGGTCAATGTTTCTCTCTCATTGATGTTTCTGACTCTCTATCTCTCTCCCTTCCTCTCTATAAAAAAATCAATAAAATACATTTAAAAAACAAACAAAAACAAATTAATTAAGTGTTTAGGGAGAGACATATGCTAAGCCAAAAGGTGATGCTAAGATGGCCAACACAAAGATCCCATCCTGAAGAGATATACGATCTAAAAAATGAGACGAGTCTTCAAGTAACTAGAACTAGGCTTGACCAGTCCTGGCCACCAGGGCTACAGGCAGAGGCTCTGTAGAAGGGGCACCATAGTGACTAGCTCTCAGAATCAGCAAAGCCTTTGTAAGGCTATCTATAAACATATAGCCTTTTAAAATGGCTATGTTTAGTTCCAGAACATTGCTATGTAAATGCTTGCTGATAAATTACTGGATCATAGACATCGTAAGATTCCTCCAATTCTGAGTGCAAACCTGATACATGAGGAAGTTCCTCTCCAAGACCATGGTGATCTGGAGAGTTGTCAGGCATTTCTCAAGGACAACTCAAAGTCTTTAAATCTTTGGGAGAAGAGGAAGAAGAGAAGGAACAAATGAATGTTCGCCAGAAGTTCTGCCTGGTGTCCTAATGTTATGTGACTTTGCTATGTGGGGAGACTATCACTCCCACCTTCCTCCCTGGATGTTCCTGTTCTGGGAATCCAGAACTACTGAAAAAAAAATAAGAAGAAATCAAAACTCCAGGACTTTTGCAAATTTTCAGTTAATGAGAATTGACCTTGTCAGGTTCATTAAATAAGTTGTGAATAATAAGAAGGCAACAGAGTATAAGACAAAGTGGGGGACATGTTAACTGAGAAATAAAAATGTATATAAAAAACCATTTAAATACACTAAATCCAGAAGTCCTAGGGCTCTCCTGGTAATGTATCCTTTTCATGGAGCTGAAAGACAGGATGGCTAAAATTTCCTGCAGGAATTCTATGCCTTGGGGACAGTGGAACCAAAGCTCCAAAATACCCCCTTCTATAAAAATAAAAAATAAAGCTCTTTAAAAACAATTTAATACATATTTAAGAAGGGAATTATCTTTCCTGAATGAGGCATAATACGTGGTTAAATTCAGCCATGGAGTGTCGGCCCTAATTTATGTTAAGTGGACAATGATGGATGTCAAGCTGTAGAGGAATATCTAAAAAATTACCTACCACAGTCACACAAATATCAGAAGAGTTTATTATAATTAATGGTATTGCTCAGAGAACCAAAGGAAGGCTGAGGAGTTTGCATTTTTTATAAAGTGCTGACTATATTATTTACTTCAGGTAATAATTACAGCACCCGGGCTTGCTAAATGGCAGCCCGTTAACGTGCAGGGGTTGTAAACAGGGTCTGGTTACAAGCAGCTCCTTTTAATCTCCAGCTTCTATAACACGTGATGTAGCAGTTAGCTTCACCTTCCTCCTCGGTTTTGGGGCATCAGAAATTAGCAGGAGCAGAGAAGTGCAATGCCCTAATGCTCTCCCAGTCCCCTGCCAGGGCAGTTCGAAGGAGATCTGACTATCAGAACAGTGTGGAAGCTCCAAGAATCACTCTGGATGTCTTGCAGATCTGTCACTTGAGACCTGAGAGCTTTGCATATCTGCGGAGGTGGTAAACCTTTTTCAGATGCAAACAAAATGAGGGAAGGTGTCTGCACATTTTGATTTCTACTGTGGGTCCTCTGAAATGCTTGACATCCAATCTGTTTGACCCTCCCAGCCACCCTGTGGGGGCAGAGTTATCATTTCTGTTTTAGAGTAAAGAACTGAGGCAAGGAGACCTTCAGTAAACTTGCCCTTAAGGTACTCAGTGAGTAAGTGGTAGAGCTAGGATGAGATTCAAAGACTGTCTGGATCCAGATCCCAGAATTCCCCGCTCCTTCCAAATGGCTAAGGTCAGGGGTGTAGTGGCCCTACTATTGGCCACCCTGTTCCCCAGCAGTCTTTCTGCCCTTATTTCTGAAAAAAATGACAGGTCCCTGTGGAAGTCATTCCCATTCTCTATTACTCAGTGCACTTTTCTGGTCAATCGGAAGACCACCTTTATTTCAAATACCAGAAATTTATTGGGGTGATTTGGCCAAAGCATTGTGGTAAGAGTAATACTACATTCACTGCTCTCATTGTGTGTCTAATACTTGTATGGTTTTTGTCTCAGGCCAGGTCTACTTGCATTGATCCAGTCATACTTTCCTTATATATAGATGGTGGTCAAGTAAATAGATACTGGCTGTCTTTCTTTGTGGTGATGGGTGGTGGCAGAACACAGTTTTCCATGATTATGGTGTTCCTGGGGATCAGGTTGGGGACTGCCCTGGCCTGTGCTAAATTCACTAACCTTGAGATCTTTGGAAACTGAGCTGCTAACCTGGGCTGACATCTACTGTTGGACTTGTCACTACAGATGCTGAGGCCTACTCACCTGGCGCTGGTTTTAGTTGGGATTCCTGGGTTGTTCCATGGCTCTACTCACAAGAGATGAGGAATTAACACAGCTCTTCCAGGATGCCATTCACATGTTTCTCATGGGCAGGCTGTGGCATACGTAGCATCAGGCATCTCAGCACAGGTTTTCAGGATCCAGAAGGCTACTGAGGTCCATTATTTCTTCACTGTACAGTGAATGTACCCTCCAAGAATGTGCCACTTCCTGACCGTTACAAGGACTCTGGGATTGCTTCCTTTTGGATAAGAGCACTTGGACATTTGTCCACTCATGAAGTACTCTGTTACTTTACTGTCATTGCTGTTTTTCCATGAAGCTGTGAGTTCTTTTAGAGTAAGAATAAGCCCATTTTTATTTTGTGTACTATCTTGCCCATGGTATGGCACCTAGTAAACATTGAACAAATGGCTGTGGAGTGAATGGAAAGGGACCAGGCATGGTTGACTGGACGTCTCTGGCATCAAAGCCATGATCCTGGCCTTGTTGTCACAGGGCCCTAACCATCACAGCTAACCAGCCATGGCCAGCAGATATCCGTCTAATTCCCAAGAAGAACAAGTTCCAAGAGGAACTCTGCAGCGGTCAGAAAATTGGCATCCTGTATGAAGTTGGAATCTACACCCTGCAGTCAAGTGCTGCCTTGTGTGTCCTTTGCTAAATGAGCTTCAGTGTGAATAATGAGTAGAGATAAGGAAATGAGAAAGTGACTTAACTTTTAAGGTTTCTCCTCCCCCTCAGGAAGTGGTTCTATTATTTTCAGAGCTGCCTCTGCCATCATCCTCACTGTTGTTTTGTTTCCTTTGCAGATATCACACAGCTCCCTTAATGGAGCGTGCACTATATGCAGAGAGTTGATAAACCTAATGACCAGGAAAAGCGCTGTTGGCTTTCTTGACTTTGGACTGACTTCCAGAGCCTAGAGCCTGAAGAAAGGCAGGCAGAGTTTAGCTTGATCTTAGCATAACTTGGCCAGCAGTTTCCCTGAAAGTTAAGGAGAATGGTCAAGGGAAACTGAGACCTCAGTAGGGGGATGATATCGAACCAAACAGGAGCCCAGGCATTCTAGGCCTCCAGGGGTTGCCTGTGGAGATGTGAAGAGTAATGACTCCCTAAAATAATTGGTACTTGCTCTACTATCTGATGCCAAGAATAGAAGTTGTGTGTGTGTGTATGTGTGTGTGTGTGTGTGTGTGTGTGTGTGTGTGTGTGTGTGTGGCAGGGGGCGTGGACACTGATGGGGGAGAAGTAGGGGGGTGGGAGCAGAGGATGAAGTTTGCCTACCATTTCAGCCAATTCAGTTTCCAATGGAGCAGGATCAGCTGAGAAAACCCTGTAAAGCATAGTGGGAGCATTAGATGGACTTTGGATATGGTTTAAAATTTGGACCCTGCTTCCTATTGTGTGGCCTTAAGGCAAATTATTGACACTCTCCAAATTACAGTTTCCTCACTTGTAAAATGAAAAATACCGTACATTGCCTTTGGTACTGGGTTGCAGTGGGAGTAAAGGAAACAATGTACACACACTCATAGTAAATGCTATACCGCATAATGGGTACTCAATACATACTTAGTTTGTTATACCACCTACAATTTAAACATATGACTTCATAACCCTACAATCTGGAGTCATCACCATTTGCTTTTATATGTGACTAGAGGCCCGATGCATGAAATTCTTACAAGAGTAGGCCTTTCTTCCTCCGGCCACCAGCACTGGCTTCCCTTTAGCCCAGCTTTCATCCGGAAGGACGTCTAAATGACATCTGGTCTAATTAGCATATTACGCTTTTATTATTATAGATTGGCTCCTATCAAATCCTCAAAGAAGGACACTACCCCCCCCCCCCCCCCCCTGAAGCTCTCTCAGTCTTCCAAACTAAATTGTTCTCCTTCCTCAGGTCTTCTTCCAGCTTTGTCTTCATACTTAAAGTACTATATGCATCACCATGTATTAAAATTATTTATATCTGACTTTGTTTGCAGTGTGTCCTTTGAAACAAGAGCCTCTTGACATATCATTCTCCATGAGCTAAGGTAAATAGCAAGGGCTGGGTTAAGAATACCCCGAGTGGTAAACAGCAGACAACATTGCACTCTGATTGCTTAATTCAATATGAGAAAATTTAAGAAAGTAGAATGCTTTCAGTGAGGACTAAAAGGCTTTATTGGAGGGGCTGTATCATCAAAAGATAATGTGGTGGTCAGGAAAAAGGTCAGCCCAACCAAAGGGAGTACTTTCATTAAACTGAAACTCTAGTAAACTAACCTCACAGTCACTACTGAAAGGAGCTATTCATTCATATGAGTCATCAGATTATTAAAAAGAAGACAAAAAACTTTCATATCCCATTGGCAGACGAAGAGGTACTGTAAAAAAGATAGATGTCCTTGAGAAATAACTAGGCATAATCTCTGGATCATTAAGGGAGCCTAAGAGAGTATGGATAGGTGGAGTAAAAAAGAGGTAGGTATTTTTCATTATCTGAGATTCAGGTGATGAGGCTCTGTGGAGGAAAGCAGGGGACCCATCTGGGGTGTTGGGCTTTGTGTAGGAGCATCGTTGTTTTAGGAAGAAATAAACACACCTGTGCTCTGACTCTGCCAGGAATGCCAATCTGTTTCACATTTTATACTCAACTCAATTAGAAAATCAACGGGTCCCTCTGGAAGAGAAATGTGTCAGGACCACAACCCCCTTCTCCAAATTAGTATCAACAATCCAATATCAGTGCCCGAGCTAGAGCCTTTGTCAAATATCTGTGGCTGCAGAGCTTGCCAGCCTGGATTTCGGCCTCTGAATCTCTGCCTGGTCCCATCTCATCCCACGGACCAATACAAACCCAAAATGTGCTAATAAAGACGTCTAGCTATTTTGAATAGTGTTACCTTGGAAAGTCTGGAAAAGCAAAAACAGGCACACAAAAAAAATCACTTTGTGAATATTTTATGTAAAAATAAAACAAAAGCAGAAGAAAAAAGACAAGCCCACGGTGTCATTTTCTGGGCTTTTTTCAATGGAGTATGAAAAAGCTATTGTGCGTGTGTGTAGGTGTGCATGTGTGAAGGACAGTTCTTGACAGTAGTGGTATCTGGGCCCAGAATTATGTACCAATAGCCTGTGTTCATTTCAGCTTTCAGTTAGTAGAAGCTCAAGATTATGAAATTAGTACTTCAATGAGTTGTACTAATTTCAAAATCTTGCTTAGAACTGTTTATGTGTGTGTTGCTTCAATGTAACATAGTTGTTTTTTGTTTGTTTGTTTGTTTTTTTAGGGGTTAGGTCTAGTAATGCATCCCTAGTGCTCTTTACAGAGCCTGGAGTACTGTAGATCATCAATAGATGATTATTGATGGAGTAAAAATGATGGGAGGGTAGATATATATATATATATATAATATTAGAAAACGACATTAATTATTACTAGACCTAATATATAAAGGGAGAAAACATCCATACCTAAAATTGAATAATTCATAAAGTGTATTTGTACTTTTAGGAGCAGTATCTGGTGGACATTTATTCCTAGGCTGCATGATCCAGGGTGAGAGTTGACAGCCTTCAGTGCTAGTGGTGACATCCAGCCTGAGCTTCACTAGGATGGTCTTTGCAGAGCCCTCATGAGAACAACACCCTCTCCCCCTCTTCCCACCCCCATACTCCCAACTCTTAGCTTTGCAAGATTCAGAATGTGAATTAACCATCCTCCTTCTGTCAATCTGAACCTTTCAAATTATCACTGATCTTTCCAGCCAAGACTGTCACCACCAGGGTATACACTGAGTGGCCAGATTATATATATTAGAGGCCCAGTGCATGAATTCATGCATGAGTGGGGTCTGGCCAGCCTGGCCATGGGGAGGAGACATGGGTGGTTGGCCAGCCTGCCTGCTGGTCAAACTCCTGGTTAAGGGGACAATTTGCATATTAGCCTTTTATTATATAGAATATACATTGAATGGCCAGATTATTATGCATTCAGAGATCATAATATTCTGGCCACTTAGCATATAGCTCAATGTTTCCTTCTACAAAAAGGTTTCTGGGTTCTAGAATGTAGAATTGCCCATTCTAAGGTGCATTCAGAGAAAATGCCCCCATTCTTTACTGTGTAAACCAAGGGGGTGACTCCAGAGATGGATGTTTCAATCCGGGTTGTGGGAAGACAGAATTAAGATTTGTCTATGTAGTTCAGCATGCCTGCCGTTATTGGCTTATCAATTGCAGCATGGTCAGATATTGCTAGAAGTGCCTGCTCATACTGTTTTTAGAATCAGAAAGTCAAAAGGTGTGCGGTTGAGGTCAACCTTCCTCATTACCCAAGTTGTTTTTGTTTTATCATGAGTTGTCCAACACTGTAATCACTAACCATATATGGCTACTAAAATTTAAGCATAAATTAAAATTAAATCAAAATAACATTTTAATTATTTGGTTACATCAGCCATTTTTATGTACTTGGTAGCAATATGTGGCTAGTGGTTGATATATAGGAGATAACAGGAAGTATACCTTTGTTATCATGGAAACTTTTATTACAGAGTACTGTAGAACTTATGCCACAAAACATTTGCAAGGAATAACTTTTGGGAAGTACCATAAGTTGTGTGTGCCTATGTGTGTGTTTTGTACTTGGAAATAAGAAACAATTAGTTTGATTATTTTGCTATTTGCAGGTGATGTTTCATGGTGTCTGGAGTACTTTTGAAATGGTGCATAAGTGACAAACTACCCAACAGGAAGGGTAGAGAACTGTCCTCAGATAAAATCATGCTCACTATTTTTTTTTTTTTTTTCAGATCACTCTTTTCTTTTCTTTCTTTTCAAATGTTTGCATTCTTGGGCTTGAGACTGAAATTCCGTAGATGTAGAGATGATCTTAACTTTGCTGTCCACTCTAATAGAAACAGAAATGGTAGGTCATAACAGACATAGATGGGGCTGGTAGGACCTAGATCATAAAAGATAATATAACTTATGTATGAGTAAAACTCTGATGGGGTCACATGGCCAAATGCCTACATAGAACCAAAACACCTGATAAATGTTTAGCTATAGAGTCAACTCATGAGTAACCTGTTTCCTTTTACTTCCCTTTTCCTACCCTCTTCTTCCACCCTAATCTTTCTCCTTCCACTTCTGAACATATGTTTACTGAGTATTCATGAGATTAGAGAAGGAAAAGCTTACAGTCAGGAAAACAGATTACAAAACTAATTATTCAAGACCATTTTGATAATATAGTGTAATAAAGGAGGAAGGCAGGATGATAAGCCAACAAAACCCCTTAATAACACGAGACTTGATCTGGCCTGAAAGGTAAGAAATAGACAAATGATGAATAGTGACATTATATTTACGCTTTATTAATTAATTAGAGGCCTGACATAGGAAATGTGTGCATGGGTAGGGTCCCTAGGCCTGGTTGACAATCAGGGCCAATCTGTGGGGGGATGCTGGCACCCACCTTGGCTGGCCTGGGGGCAGGGGAAAGCTCCTGTGTTGAGCATCTGCCCTCCTGGTGGTCAGTTTGCATCATAGCAACCAGTCTTTCCACCCTTGGGTTTATTTGCATATTAGGCTTTTATTACCCGTGTTTCCCCCAAAATAATACACCCTCTGAAAGTCAGACCTAGGGCATGGAAAGATAAGACGTCCCCTGAAAATAAGACCTAGTGCAACTTTGGGAGAAAAAATTAATATAAGACACTGTCTTATTTTCGGGGAAACGATATATAGGATTCTTCTTACACAACAGGCTAGGTAATATGTGCTGCGTAAACGTGATATTGTATTTTGGATATTTTTCTCATGGTGACTAAACCTCTCTGAGCCTGCTTGCCAAAATCTCAAGGCTGGTCTCATGAAGCTGTTCTTGGAGAAAGAGTTAAGAATTACTGCAGGTGAGAAGAACGGGAGACAGTTGGGAATAGATGAGGAGTACAGGGGTGCTACTGTGAGCAATTTTCTATAACACAAAAATAAATTTGTTCTACCGAGGGCTCAGGAGGGGAAAGGTGAAGACACACACATATTTCTTTGTTGGCATTTATGTTTTCTTGGCAGCTTTGTTACTCTGGGCCCATCAATGTCAACTCATTGATCCCGACTTAGCTTGTTGGCTCTCTCCACTAGATTAAAAAAAGTGTTGCTTCAGTTTATGGGCTCCCAGGTTAAAATAGATTCAGCCGTCCCATCACTGCCAGCCTGCCTTGGCCTCTCTGGTTACATCATAAGCTGTGCTTTTTTGTTTCTCTATTCATCTCTTTGTCTTTCTCTATTATTGCTCTTTTTATCACTCAGTCTTTGCCTTTCATCTTCATCCTGCTCAGGTTCTGACTGATGATAAAGTATGGGATGTATAGGATGTTAATTGCTGATGCCTATAAATACTGAGGGATTTCTTTTTAAAGCTTCCAGGGTCTTCCATTGATAGCCTTTATGAAATATGATAATGTGTTAAAATATATGTGACATGGTATGTGTGTGTGTGTGTGTGTGTGTGTGTGTGTGTATGCGCCTGCGTGCCCAACACATATGGTTAGTCTTTTTTTTTTTTTTTGCAAATGTGCTTGTGCAGTGTTACTTTTGGAATGCAGTTGTCTCCTCAATGTGGCTATCAAGGGAATTAGGACTCAAATTAAGGATTATTAAAAAGACATTCACACTGAAATATGTTATTACTGCAAAAGCTGTTCTTGCTTTAGCAAAATGAAGTTAGTGAAAACAACTGGCATGTACAGATGAGGCTCTAAATCAAAATTCTGCAAAGCAGCACTGTTTTTCCACTCCAATAGCATCCTCTTCTCCACAGCTCTGTCACCAGGAACGTTGGCAGGCTCCCCATTGTACAGAGTGCCAGGCAGGCTTCGAAATCAGTAGACTGCTTGGCTACTGTGCTTCCTGCTTTTGCCTCAAAGGCTGGCTATTTCCTTATTGGTTTTTGGGACTTATTGGCAGGCACTTCAGCCTCTGGCCACTCCACTTGGGAATCTAGCATTATTTCAATCTGTCCAGGCAGCTATTTGGTTGGTGCTGTGCTATATGTTGAAGTTACTAGATGAAAAAGAAGCATACCTGCTCTCCACCAGCAAAATATTTGCAGCTTTTTCTAAACCCAGCCTTCCTCTTCCTATATTTAAATATATATATTGATTTCAGAGAGGAAGGGGGAGGGATATTATGGCCAGATTATTATGATCTCTGAACTCATAATAATCTGGCCATTCAGTGTATATCCTATACAATAAGAGGCTATGCAAATTATCCCCTCGACCAGAAGTTTGACCAGCAGGCAGGCCGGCCAACTGCCCATGTCCCCTCCCACTGGCCAGGCTGGCTGGACCCCACCCATGCATGAATTCATGCACCAGGTCTCTAATATATATATACTGAGTGGCCACTCAGTGTATATAAATGGTGAAAATCATTGATCAGCTGCCTCCTACATGACCCCTAATTGAGCCTGCAAATGAGGCATGTGTCCTGACCAGAAATTGAACCTTGAACTCCTGGTTCATATGTCAATATTCAACCGCTGAGCCAAACCAGCCAGGCTCCTCTTGTACTCTTTAACTCACTACTGGGGTCAAATACTACTGGATCTGATCCTGAACCTTGATTCTTCTTGAAGGCAATCTCATAAACCAACCAGACTTCTTATAACACTTTCTGTTAACCTCCTCAATAGTTCTTAAGTTCTTGCCCTCCCCCTAGTGTTCTTCATCCTTGGTCTACATCACACTGTCAATATTTGTTGTCTATGCAATTTCATTGATGTCCTAACTGGTCACACTGTTGTCACTCTCATACTCCCCACTCTGCTTCTCAGAATCCATCCAACACAAATCAGAAGAGATGCAAATATCACGTCTTTTACCAAAATTCCATCCATAGTTTTATGGTGAACATAGAATTAAGTTTGAACACTTTCACTTGGCATTAAAAAGTCATTTGCTTCATTTATCAAGCCCTATCTGATTTCATGATTGCTCTGAAATGTATGTAGACTTTCTATGGAATATTCCACTATGATGCAACTCATTCTCTCTCTCCATCCAGTATGGTTCACTGTGACTAACTTGTTTTACTTAGCATGTAGTTTTCAATGTTCATTCATGTTGAAGCAAATGCCATATCTCATTTCTTTTAATTTCTTTAAATTTTAAATATTATACTGAATTGGTATACAACATTTGGTTTATTCATTCATCATTTGGTTATTTCAGTTGTTTTCAATTTTTGGATATAATGAACAATTCTTTGGTAAACATCCTTACATCTGTTATTTATTTATTTTTTAATTTATTTTTTTAATTGAATTATTATCTGTGTACATATCTTACCATTGCCCCCCCCCCCATACATGCATTCCCTCCCCAGAATTTTGTGTCCATTGGTTGTACTTATATGCATGTATACAAGTCCTTCGGTTGATCTCTTATCTCCCCCAGATCTCCCTACCCTCCCCGCTGTAATTTGACAGTCTGCTTGTTGTTTTACTGTCTCTATATCTATCTTTTGGTTCATCAGTTTATAATGTTCTTTATTACCAACCTCCTCTTAATTGTTTAATCCTAAAACCTCCATTGTTTTCAAGGCTCAACCTTCTTTATACTCGGTCAATTAATGTTGTTTATTTAGGAAAAGTTTCAAACTTCTCTCTTCTTATGGCCTGCTTCTTCTCCGGGCTAAAGCTTTAAGCCACTGATTTGGAATTAGGGCAGGAACTGTGGCCTGCTCCTTTCAGGGACATATTCTACTTTATAATCAGGGTGCTGGGTATAGGCCAGTGGTTGGCAAACTCATTAGTCAACAGAGCCAAATATCAATGGTACAATGATTGAAATTTCTTTTGAAAGCCAAATTTTTTAAACTTAAACTCCTTCTAATGCCACTTCTCCAAAATAGACTCGCCCAGGCCGTGGTATTTAGTGGAAGAGCCACACTCAAGGGGACAAAGAGCTGCATGTGGCTCTTGAGACACAGTTTGCCGACCACGGGTATAGGCAATAGCCTCTGCCCTTGGCTTTTCTCTCCTGCATGGAACCTCCTCCTTAGGAGCAAGCTGGAATGTGGCTAATTGGGGCCTCATTATTTTCAGCTGGCCAGGCCTCCAGGCCATCAGTGGGGCTGGGCTGAGAGGGGGTTACTGATCTCTCACCTACTGTATTTTCCAGCGTATAAGACAACCCCCTAATTTTACAGTTAAAACGTAGGTTTAGGCCTATATTCGCTGTATAAGACTACCCCCCACTTCCGAGGCAACACCAGTTCTTTTTTAAATAGACCGCCTCTCTAACTCAGCCAATCCAAGCAGGCTTTTTATGCATGCAAATTATACATGTTCTATACCCAAAGCTACACTGTATTCTAGTAAAAAGCCTGCTCAGATTGGCCAGAGTCAGAGAGGCGGTCTATTACAAAAAGAACTGGTGTTGCCTCGGAAGTGGGGGGGTAGTCTTATACAGCGAATATAGGCCTAAACCTATGTTTTAACTATAAAATTAGGGGGGCGTCTTATACACTGGAAAATACGGTATATTTACCTGGAAGTTAGCCTCTGTGATGTGAGGCTGTGGTCAATGAACACTGCCTGTGGTCTGTCTCTGTAGGTGAGTGAGCTCCATCTTCTTGGCCACTTCCACACAGTGAGGTTCTTCCATTGTCCTCAGCTGGCTGCACAGCAGACTGACCAAGTTTTAGCTCAGGTTCCACAAACTGTCACTGTTCTCTCCCTATGTAGTTGATTTGCTTAAATAAATATTTCCTTATTTGTTGCATGGCATTATGATGATTTCTAGAGGCTTTAAGTGCTATTTGAAAATAACTTAAAGAAATTATGGCTGTTCCATGGGGAATGCCCCCTCAAAGCTCCTCAAACCACTATTGTTTGACAATGTGCTTTTGATTGTGTGTTATGTGTGTGTTGCAGGGTGCACTGTTGGATGCTATTATTTCTAGAATTTCTACGTGTGGTAAATGATACCGCTAGTGATTTATAGTACTGATACAAAATTTCCTTTAAAAATAAATTAATTTAAACTATTGATACAATTTTCTATTTTTTAAAAAAAAAGGCATAGTAGTAATAAAAATCACAGCTCTTACCAAGTAAAGAACATCAATATACCTTGTTAAAATTGGGGGAATAAAAAAAATAAAGAAAAATAAATGAACAGTTCTAACAGGAAATACCTGTTCAGCTCTGACTAAACAGGGACAAGTAGTAGCCGGAGCACTTTTTCCTATCTCCACCACTCATACTCACTTCTAGCACCCAGAGCTTGGTCACTAATATACCCCCTGAAAAAGAACCAGGACTCAAAGAAACAAACTCAGCATAGTTCCAGAGAAGACTGATATTGACAGAAGGCAAGGACATTTTTAAGACTATCAGGGATGGTAATAAAAAAAACAAAGAAGTTTGCATAAAGGGGATCTACTGGGAAAGTCATCATTTGAATATTAAAGGAGATAATATTTGTGATTAATGACAAAAGTTGTTAAAAGTCAGAAAGTTTTCATACAAAAGAATGATAAAATTGGAAACACTTTACTATTACTGGTTTAATTAGTGGGCAAGCATTTTTATATGTGTGTCTTTTATATATTTTATCTATTCTTTTAAGTCCATGCTTGTAATGAAGATATATTTGCTTTCTTACATCTGTGTAAATAGAATTTGGTAAATATAGGCTATTTGGAGTAAGTTGGGGACTTTTAGACAAATTGGGAGCTGATCCAACCATTCATTAAAAACTAATCTGTAAAACTGTTCATACATATCTTTGTGGCTTATCAGTTAGAAAGGTGCCTATTGGTCAGTAACCACATATTATAACTTACTACTAAGTTTGTTACAAGATATTACATGTCAAATAACCTATGCCCCTAAAAAAGTCTAAATGTACAATGGATTTTACATGTCTAAGGACACAATTGGGGGGGGGGGGTAATCACAAGAAATCTACCCCTACTAGCAACTGGGGGAGATGCAGAATGATTCTTCTATTAAAAACATTGCACCCTGACCAAGAATCCATTAATTTATAACCCATATCCTATAACCTTGACTAATCTGAGATGGCACCATTTATCCTTTTTTTTTCCTGGTAAAATTACTATAAAGTTGGGAATATATCTGAATAAGTTTAAAAACAACCATAGGGACATATCATCTGAGTATAACTAGTGGCAAGTATAAACACAAGTGCATAAATAATGCTGAAATGAACTAAATTCAAAGTACCTGTCATTTAGAATAGGTTTATAGTGAACACACTATTTTTCCCCAGAAAATATAGATAACACTACATTTATGTACAGTTTACTTGCTATTTAAGGTAACTGAAGCATTTAAAAGAATCAGCTATGCTGAATTTTTAAATGTGGCTTAAATTGTTTAATAAAATGGTATTAACATTATGTGTAAATCCATGTCTAAATAAAAACTTGTTTGAAATTTATTCAATATGGAGTATTTAATAAAGTGCAAAGAGTGAGAATTTTTCTTTATGAAAAATAAACCCCTGAACATGTATTTAATCAACAGTAAAAAAAAAAAAATGCGTGATTCAAAGAGAAAATACTAAATAGTGATAAAGTTATTCCATTATTAAGGATTTAAGGCAAAAAAATAATAATGATGAAGGAGACATGGTGATAACTGATGTTTGGGAAAATCTATTTTAAGGGTTAAAAGGATGTATTGGTGTTGTCTGGATGTTCACTGAGTCCCTGGGACACCATTCACAGTTATGTGATTTGAAAGACAATTACCTAAACCAGTGGTCAGCAAACTCATTAGTCCACAGAGCCAAATATCAGCAGTACAAAGACTGAAATTTCTTTTGAGAGCCATTTTTTTTTAAATTTAAACTTCTTCTAATACCACTTCTTCAAAATAGACTCACCCAGGCAGTGGTATTTTGTGGAAGAGCCACACTCAAGGGGCCAAAGAGCAGCATGTGGCTCTGGAGCCGCAGTTTGCCGACCATAGACCTAAACTTTCAATCCCTTAATGTCCTCATCTGAAAAGATAGAAAAACAATACCTACCTCACAAGAGTAAGGGCATTGAGGGTGGGAGTGGCCAGGAAGGGGTCAATGAGGGGGAAGGAGACATATGTAATGCTTTAAACAATAAATAATTTAAATTAAGAAAAAAAAAAAGAATAAGGACACCATGGTTAGCTTATCACATGACCCATGGTGACATTTACAATAACTAGTCGCTATCATCTTACCATCCTTTAAAACTACAAATATTCATGAGAAGCATAATATAACAAAATAAGCAAATTCATGCATATTCACATTTTACCTCACCTTTCCCTCTCTTTTCTTTCAAGCCCCATAAAATGCTATGTACATAGTTTCCTCGCACTTCCTCTACCTTTATTCACCTCTTAGCCCACTGCAATCTAGCTTCTACTCTTATCATTTTACTGAAATATCTCTTATACTTTTCGGGCTTTATTAAAAATCATCTATTTCTAGCATTTGACAATAGTGACATATCTTTCAATCTAATATAATTTCCTTTCACCGCCTCCTTGCCAATAAAACCTCTATTTCTCCTCTTTCCCCAACCACCTCTCAGTCCTATTGGCTATGGCATCTGTGTCGGCTAGTTCTAAATAAGGATCCTATTCCCTGACTTTTTTTTCCTCTCATCCAGCCCACCCTTATTAGAGAATCTCATCCAATCCAATACCAATAATAATTATAAAATCTTTGTTCTGGCCCTGATCTCCACAAAGTCTAGTACTATATAGCCGAGTAACAAATAATTCAATAGATAAGTATGTCTAAGTCAACAAATTAAAACACAAATCTTCTCTATTTTTCTTAATCCGGTTGGAGGTAAGACCATAAATCTCATTCAAAAGTAAAACCTGAGTTTTTTTTCTCTTTTTTCCTTATACTTTGAGTGCCTGCTCTGTGCTAACCCCTGTGCTAATTGCTCAAAATGATTGGGGTGGGTGTGCTTGTGTGGAGGAGATACAAGATAATATAAAAGTCACAAAAATAAATGTGCACTGTGAAAACAGTTAATATTGGTAATTGATTTAAGAAAGTCATGGACCTTTTAATTAAGGAAATGTTGATTGAGTTGGGGCTAAAAGAGGTGTAGGAGTTAGCTATGCAACATGAATGGCATTCCAATCAGAGGAAACAGAACGTGCGAAGGCTCTGGGTAGTGAGGGATCATGATACAGTCCAGGAACAGAAAGGTCAATTTCAGCAAGAGTAGATGGAGTACTACATGAGGCTGAATAGTATGTAGAAGCTAGAATTTTGATTTTTACCCAAAGATTAATTTTATGTATTATGAGTTTAGCTTTAGATATTTTTATTCATTTATTCTTATATTTATTGAATTAGACTAGATGCCAAACACTTGTCAAGGCTCTTAGGGTATATGAGAGAACAGAATAGAAAAACTATTGCTGCCCTCTTAGAGCTTATATTCTTGTGAGAGGAGCAGACAAAAGTCTTATATAATAAAAGCCTAATATGCAAATCAACCAAAGGGTGGAATGACCTAAGGATGACTAGTTGCTATGATGCATCCTGACCACCATGGGGCAGACGCTCAAGGCAGAAGCTGCCTGTAGCCTGCAGGCCCCAGACAAGCCAAGGCAGGTGCCAGTGGGGGTCCCCTGATCGCCACACCCATCACCCCACAGAATGGCCCTGATCACCAACCAGGCCAAAGGACCCTACCCGTGTACAAATTTTGTGCACTGGGATCCAATAATACAATAAATAAGTAAATGATACCACATGTTGGAAAGTGAATGTTATGAAAATAGAAATAGAGCAGGGTAAGGGGGGTTGGGGCTCTTAAAATGGGAGGATGCCATTTTATTTTATTTTATTATTTTTTTAAAATATTTTATTGATTTTTTACAGAGAGGAAAGGAGGGAGACAGAGAGCCAGAAATGTCGATGAGAGAGAAACATCGACCAGCAGCCTCCTGCACATCCCCTACTGGGGATGTGCCCGCAGCCAACGTACATGCCCCTGACCGGAATCGAACCCGGGACCTTTCAGTCCGCAGACCAACGCTCCACCGCTGAGCCAAACAGGTTTCGGCAAGGATGCCATTTTAAATGGGGTAATTGCTATAGTTAACATTGAAAACCTAACTTTTGAGCAAAGATTGAATAAAGTAAGTTAGCTAGTCATGTGGATATCTGGTAATGGAGTATTCAGTGGAGGTGAAAGCCAGTGCAAAGGCCCTGGGGCAGAAGCCTGCTTGCCATGCTAGTATCCAAAGAGCAGCAAGGAGGCAGTGAAACTGGTGTGTAATGAATGGGGGTAGAATAAGAGGGGTTGCATTTAAAATTAATGGGTGGATGTGCATATTATACAGGGCATTGTGTTAAGTCTGTGTTTCCTTTTAATTATTCCAGTGCAAACGTCTAATGTCAGTTTGGAACTTAGGGGTGGTCAGAAATGGAAAAAGTTTTTAATTCATTTGTAAGTAGCAATTAACGTTATGAATATGGAAGAGATTAAACCAGACATGGACAAATTTAATGGGACAAGTCCAGCTTGCTGGCTTAATTTTATAAATACAGTTTTATTGAAACATGGCCATACCTATTAATTTACATATTGTCTGCAGCCGTTTTCACTTTGAGATTACAGAATTCAGTAACTACCACAGGGAATATATGTTCCACAAAGCCTAACATATTTACTCTTTGGCTTTTTTGGGGGAAAATGTTTATTGATCCCTTGTCTAGAGATACAAAACAGCTTGAAAGAAGTAGGACTATTGGGCATGGCCAATATTTACTGTCCTTGGAGTGGAGCCTGGGTGGGCAAAGGTGGGACATCAAGAAGCCACAGTGCAAATCCAACACAGACTTCATAGGATCTCAAGAAGAGGGTATTTCAGATATTAAACTGTCTGTGATTAAGATGAAGACTGACAACAATCCATTGGATTAGAAACTTGAAGGGCATTGGTTTTCTTAGTAAAAGCAGTTTGAATGTAAAGTTGGGTGTAAGGATTAGAGTCAAACAGAAGTGCTTGAGGATATAATGAGAGCTTAAATGAGATGTAGAAAAACGATACAGGAAGTATAGGCATCTCTTTGATTGGCTTGTCAAGAGGAGGATAAAGATAGCAATTTAGGTGAAGATAGTTGTTGGAAATAAAAGGAGAATATTGTTGTACACAGTTATGTTTTTAGCTACTTATATAAAATGCAGGCCAATGACGAGTTGTTGGAAGATTGTAGTTGAGGAAGAGCTGTTGAATGTTATAGAAAGTAGGGTTAAAGATAGTGTTCAAATTTTCAGCAGGTGAAAGTGAATGGATAAAAAGCACATGTTGTAAAAACCCAAAGTAGAGAAGAAGGATACAGATTTTGGAAGATCTTTTTTCTTTTGGTCTGGGGAGGGGAGTATAAAACAATTTCTGTCTGATAACTTACATTTTCTCTTCAAAATAGTGGTAGAAGATATAATATTTGAGATGTGGGAGAAGATGTTGAGTACAGAAACGAAAGACTTGCCAGTTAATGTAGCAAACTCATCATAGTTTGAAGACCAGGAAGTTGTAATGAAACCAAACTGTATCTTTGGGTGTTGGGGTTTTTGTCCCCCCACCCCCCTATTTGTGCTCAGCAATTCGGGGGCAGGCATGGGGGACCCGTTTGCTTGGGTTCATTCAGTATTGGGAGTTTGAAAGAGGGATGAAGCAAAACACTGAGGGGAAAATGAGGTTAGCTTTTATAGACATTTTATTTCAATGATGTCTCTGGATTCCAAATATAACAATGGAAAAGTAGAGTGGAGATATAGACATAAGGTTAAAGTAGGGATAATTTGATATGCAAGATGGAAGAAAAAAAAGTTTTGGTTAGAGAAGCGGGTAATTGACTTAGGGATTTTGGAATGTGGAGCAGTCTACCATATAACCAAATTCAAAGAATAAAATTGATTGGATTAGAGAGGTCATTTAGAGATGAAGAGGCTAAGGAAGTGAATCAACGTGTTCAATAAATCATCATTGTGGAATTTGAGATAATGGGAGTTGAGTCTATGTTTTTTTCTACAGGGTTTAGGTTGGCTATAAAATGCAGAGTTGGATGGAATGTTTAATGACTGAACAGACTAATGACTGAAGAAGAATAAACTGAAGGTCAATAGTCAATAGTGTGTACAGAATAGTAGAGTCTAAGGGCAGAAATCTCAAAGGAGACAGTTTAATTTTAACAGAAGGAGAATAGGAAGCCACTGAGAACCAAGAGGTTCTTAATCTAGACTTAAAATAGATGTGAGAAAATAATTATCTACAATTTGAGTAAATATAAAAATAAGTGCATAAGTAATGACAACAGGAAGTAAATCCAAAATGAAATAAACCCAAAATAAAGTCTGTGTGTGTGTCCCCCAAAAATGTATACACACTTTGAATAATTATAGACAGTGTTTATGAAAATACATTTCATTTTCTTTTAAGAGTGATCAGCTGTCAAAGTATGTATACAGTTATGTATATACATTTATATACATAAAGTGTGCATATATGTGTATATACCATAAATTCACACACACACACACACACACATGTGCACACATACACACACACACACACACACACGCATACAGCAGAACTGAATAAAGAGTAAGGGCCTACACAGAATCAAGGACTACGAAGTGGAGGACAGACAGAAGCGCACACACACTGCTGACATACAACATGGTAGATTTGACCTCAATGTTCACTTTACAATAGGTGGGCATCAGGACTACATCCAATCAATCACTTATCCTATATCAAAATAATACTAAGACCTAGAAATTCTTTTTAAAAAAAAGTGTCTCCAACCTGTATTATTATTTTTGTCATTGATTGATTTAACCTCATCTCCGTTAATTTAGACAGTGGTCAGCAAACCTCAGTTTTTTGGCTTCTTGAGTGTGGCTCCTCCACAAAATACCATGGCCTGGGCGAGTCTATTGTAAAGAAGAGGCATTAGAAGAAGTTTAAATTTAAAAATGTTGCTCTCAAAAGAAATGTCAATCTTTGTACTGTTGATATTTGGCTCTGTGGACTAATGAGTTTGCCAACCCCTGATTTAGACTATTGTATCTCTCCCTTTTAGATCTTATAATATTTTCCTCATCCGTTTCCATGCCTCCACTTCTGATCCCTTGTGATTCATTCTCTGCAAAGGTGCTTGAACAATCTTTATAGAAAGCAGTTTCATCACATAACGGCTCTTCAAAATGCCAAAACAGCGGTTTCCTAACACGAGGTTCTGTTTTACAGGCTCCCACTTGCCTTCTAAATCTCCTCTTTTCTTCCCCCAGGAATGTTCTTCTCCATCAGTACAGAGCCACGTTTTCCAGAGAACGTTTCATGTATTTTACATCGTCACACCTTTGTCCACATAGATGCTCTGCCTGGACCTTCCCTATCACTTCTTGTGTCTATTTTTATCTCCCACAGACATGCTTTTACTAAATCAAACCCTTCCGGGGTTTCAGTTTCCCGGGAAGGGTTAATCCTTTTTTTCCTTTGTATCTCTGGTCAAATGGCTCTGACAAATGTGGGTGTGTTTTTTTTTAATTTATTTATTTTTCTGAACAGTGATCTCTACTGGACAGGAGCTCCCTACACAATGAAATCAGTTACACTGAAGTTGCTTAACAAAGGCTGGCTAAATTAAAGTGGCTTTCACACACCTGCTCTTGCCATAAGAACATTGCTTTCAAGTTTAAGTTCTCTCTCTATTGGCTTTACTCCTGAAATACAAATTGACTTCTTGGACTTTTTCCCCTAATGCTCTTTTTGGAAAATGTTAATAACTGGCCAGTGACAGGGTTGATTAAACCTCGCCTGCTCCTTTATTTTGATTGGTATCACAGCATTGGCTCTGGGAGAGACAGGGAGTTTAACATCTCATCCGCCACAGGAGGCAACAGGCCACTCTCTGGAAATTGATAAGGGCTTTTTCTGGAAATAAATTTGGCTGTGGCAAAACAAATGGTTGCCTCAGTTGCAATTCATCTCTCTTTCTCTAACAACTTTCATTTATTTTGCTACATCCCTTTTTCCAATTACTGTAATGAATGCATTTATCTCTGAGAAGTGGGAGTTGGCAGAATTTTCTAACACAGAGGAAAATGCCTCTTAACCAAGCCCCCTTCCCTGTTTTAAAATATCTCGTTTCTTTGGGAGTTTGGGTTAACCATTTGGAATGCTAGGTCTTACTTCTCCAACAGAAATCAAGCATCCTAAAAAATATTAAAGCAAATGTTAATTGCCGGACTATGATAAAATATTCACAGGCATAGTATCTGAAAGAAGCTACCAAGATTATTTTATATTAAGAATTATTAAATTCTATGACTACAGAATAAAATAGAATTTCCATTCTGCTTCGGGGGGGGGGGGGAGTAAAACACAACTGGTTTCTATCTTAAAAACATGAGATAAACAAATCTGGCAAATATATATCAAACATTTGTAATCCCATGTATGTATTAAAGATGGATCTTTGTTTCCTTAAATTTTGTCAATAGTTAAGAAAAAGAACAAACTAGCATATTTTGTTGAAGTGATAGGTTTACCTATTTCCCCTTGGTTTTAAATTTTTCTCTGTGTGTGTGTTGTGTGTGTTTAACAAAACTGGCTGGTCAATAGGCCTCAGGCACCACTTTTTTTCTAAAAACATAAGAAAACTTAGGGCTCAGCAAAAAGAAATTGCTTTAAAAGTATTGCTCATTTCCTAAAGACTCTGTGTTAGCTAAATTCCTCTTATGCCATCAGTTTGGATAAATATTGAATCAAGAAAAATACACACCCATGCACCCTTATACACACATACATCACAAAACATGGGAGAAAAAGCAAGCAGACATTAACAACAAATACTCATTGTTCCCCCAAGTTAACACAGCTCTGCAAGTCTTCCAAGACCTTATCAATGGAATGGCCACTTTAGAATTTCTATCTTCAGTTATGAAAGAAGCACTCGTACAAGTTCTCTGAGTCACCTACCAGCTCTGGTGTGATCAACCATTTTAATGAAAATAATTTTTCACTCCTTATAATAATACCATTTTACACCTAGAAAATAGGAATGTCCAGAGTTCTGTTTTTCAAGGCATTCTCCAGTACTTTTATGACCTGCTTTTTTATGTGCATCCTATAGGGAATTTAAATCCTCCCTGAAGATAAGGAAGCTTGTAATAAGTGAAGGGAATTTTTCCTAAGGTCAGTCATTTTAACTGGGAACAGAGAGCCAGGAACATGAATCATCTGCTGAATTATTTCATTGGACCGCAGTTATACAGGGTAGGGGGGAAAGGAGGTTTGCGGTTGTTCCTATGGAAAACAATACAATAATTAATAAAAAAAAATAATACAAGAATACAGTCTGTGTTTCATGTACTCACAACTGTAAACCTACTTTTGCCCCACCGTGTATTTATTTTATAGATAAGTCCTTCATCTCTCTGACAGCCTGCAAATGGAATATAAGAATGGTTTATGAATCCAAAAACCATCAGGGAATAAAAGATACTCATAATATCTGATAGCCATACTATGCTTTTCTATATACATAAGGCTTTCACATTCATTGCTTCATTTCATCCTCACAACTTAGATTACAGGTTAAGAAACTTGCTCATGTTTACCAGTTTTGTTGTTGTTAGGGTGGGATTTGAACCCAAGTATCTTGATTTATAGTCATACTAGAGGCCCAGTGTACAAAATTTTTACATGAGAAGGTTCCCTAGGCCTAGCTAGCAATCAGGGCCAATCTTTGGGGTGACCAGTGGGGCAATCAGGGAGGCCCTGCTCACACCTGCCGTGGCTAGCCTGACACCGCCTGCTCATCGGCCCTACCCCCTGCTGCCACCACCAATCAGGGCCTGTGGGCTGAGGGCAGCTCCTGCATTGAGCGGCTGCCCCTGATGGTCTGTGCATGTCATAGCAACCAGTCATTCTGTATTCAGCTGATTTGCATATGAAGGTTTTATATAGATAGATTCCAGGGAACTCTTAAGGACAAAACTGACATCTATAAGTACCAAAATAATTTTTAGTTTAAAATTATTTTACAAATATGTACAAACATTTATTATGTCTTTCCTGGTATTCCCAGAGAAAGGGTACTAAACATAATTGAAAAGATTTTCCCCTTGAGTCTGGATGGGCTTAATTAATTTCCATCCTTGTACTTTGCTGTAATGAATATAGGCTTATATATCTATTTTAGCATTTCTTTCCTGTTTCACAATAGTTTGTCAGATATCATCTCTCCTGACATGTGTGCTTCCCTCAAGGAGTCTTTGCTTTTCTTTCTCATTTCATCACCTAATGTTATGTTTTTAATATACTCTAGGCAGAGAGAAAAATAGATCATTAATCTTATTACATGTGTTGGTCGTGGTAATGGGTAAAACGATCAGCGAGAGACTAAAATTCCCAATTGTTAGTCTGCATAAGTACCACTTGGAGAGTCTATAAAACACAGATTCATGGGATTTTCTCTGAGAGATTGTGACCTGGAAGATCTGGGATGGAGCTCAGGAATTTTAGCCACATGTCTCACGTATTCCCAAAGGACACTTTCTCCTGTCTGTGGTTTAATAAACACTAATGTAATATAGGAGCAAACCATATGCTTCCTGCATAAAGTCTATGATAGCCATTCCATTTCTTTGGAAAAAAATGTTTTCTAGATCCCAGGAAAGGCGATGTGGGCCAGTACCTAGAATTTGGAGTCAGTCACCCCTAGATTAAAAGCCAGTTTTGATACCTTCAAGGTAAGTGAACTTGAAGAAATTTCTCAACTTCCTTTACCACCCATCACACCATTTGGAAAAGACCTCATCTCACATAATCCCTGATTTTGATACAACAAGACTCTGTCTCAGAAAATATTTCCATGTTCCATCTACATCTCCACAGTCATTTAGAATTTTAGTGTGTTGTTGCCAAAAGACTTAATGACAGATCAATCAATTATTGCTTTTTGGAAGTTCAGGGTTTTCCATTTTGGTGTAGCCAAAAATGCTGCCATACTGTAATTCCTGTCTGCATCAGCAACCAAGGTATCACATTCAAGGCAGTCAACACTTCAGGACACTTCACAAGCCAGGTTTGTTCAAGATCCCTCTAGAATGTGGAAGCTAGGAGTGGGGGGAGAGAAGGGAGGGGACACAAAAAGTGAAGAGGGAGCAAGGAAGAGCCTGCTGCCAGGGACATGGAAATTGGAAGGTTTTATTACAGCTGATTCTTCCTCCAAGGTTTAGCACCTGCTTAGTCACCCAACCCTCCTAATTTGAATAAGTGATTAACAACTCATTAACAGGTCATTAGCGAAATCAGCCCAGTGTAGTAAAGAGGACCCAGGTTCACTAATTCCTCTGGATTATCACCAAAGGCAGACAGAAAAGGAAATTAAATATATCTGATAAAAATGCTAGTGATTATTCTATTTTTATACCAGGACAGAGGAAAGTGGTTAGGGCAAAGCCACCCTTCCCTTTGTACCAGGAACTCTCCTGAGGACATCTCAGATTTTCTCAAGTGCCTGGGTGGGTGCCTGATTGCTGCTGGATCATTAGATCCTTCAGTCTTAAATCTGCTCTCCACAGCTTCTTGTGCACATGTTGGTTTGGCTAGTGACTAGTCTCTGTGCTTCATATAAGAAATTAACCTTTTCCCCTTTGTAGTTATGGTCTGCGGAAGGGATAGACACATACACAGGAAGCCAGTTAGATGCTTCCTTCCTCAACTCTGGGACATCTCAGATTTTCTCAAGTGCCTGGGTGGGACATCTCAGATTTTCTCAAGTGCCTGGGTGGGTGCCTGATTGCTGCTGGATCATTAGATCCTTCAGTCTTAAGTCTGCTCTCCACAGCTTCTTGTGCACATGTTGGTTTGGCTAGTGACTAGACTCTGTGCTTCATATAAGAAATTAACCTTTTCCCCTTTGTAGTTATGGTCTGCGGAAGGGATAGACACATACACAGGAAGCCAGTTAGATGCTTCCTTCCTCAACACAGTCTATTTTCCTGAAGTGCAAAAAGAAACACACAAGCAAACAACAACAAAACCCCACTGAAAATGGTTGTCATTTCATTTTATTCCAGAAGTGGCTTGAATCAGTCATTCTGGTTCCTCCCTCTACAGGGGCCTTGGTTTCTGCCAGCTTCCAAACCTGACTCTCTTAGATTCTTCATTCTGTGAGTCCCCAGGATCTTTCCCATATACCACCTTTGCCTAAGCTACACTGAGTCCATTTCCACCAAAGAACTCTAACTCATCATGTTCCTGCTTTCAAACTGGGAAAGAGATTGTAATTGGGATCATTCTCTCACCTGGATTATTTAGATGCCTTCTTGCCTGAATGTCTTCTTCATCAAAGAAATTCCCTCCACTGCTCAGTCACTGCACATGCCAGAGCACTGGAAGTCATTCTTGGTTCTTTTCTCTGCCACCCCCTGCATCTATTGAATAGCTACCAACACATCTGATTACATATCGAGGCACTTCCTCTGTCTCCATCTTCACGGCCACTCCTGTCATTTTACCCATTACCATGGGGACATTTCCCCACAGCAGCCCCTGGACCTGCACATATTAAACATGAAATAGATAATCTCGCTAGATTATTTACACATCTTCAGTGGCTCCCTATTGCACTTAGAATAAAATCCTGTTTAAACCACTAGTCGTCTCTTCTTTTCTGCCTTCTCTCGTGACAGTTCAAAAGGAAACTTTGGGAATGTTGTAACCCTAATTTTCTGTGGCCTATGAGCTTTTTCTCTCTCTCCCAATGCATATTATGATCCTTCATATACACTAAGTGGCCAGATTATTATGATCTCTGAACGCATAATAATCTGGCCACTCAGTACAATATTAGAGGCTCTGTATATGAATTCGTGCATGGGTGGGGTCCGGCCAGCCTGGCCAAAGGGAGGGGACATGAGTAGTTGGCCAGCCTGCCTGCTGGTCGAACTCCTGGTTGAGGGGATGATTTGCATTTTAGCCTTTTATTATATAGGGTATACTCTGAGTGGCCAGATTATTATGTGTTCAGAGATCATAATTATCTGGCCACTCAGTGTATATAGTAAAAACCCTATTGTGTGAATTCCCTGGAAGCTTACATTATGGATCTTAATTTGGTCTTCCTTTAACTCCATGCACATCTTAAACTTGCTCCTGTATCAGCTTTCTTGGCTGATACACCCTTAGATTTTAGTGAGAAGCTTAACTTTGAGCTTAACCTTGAATCCCCTGGGTCCCTTCTACTAATGTTGGTTTTCCCTGTGTTTTCAACCATTCACTTTTTATTACTTCTCTATCAGAAGTTCTTCCTCTCTCTGATGATCCTTCTCTCTCTCTCCTCATTCTCTCTCTCTCTACTCCCTCCCACCTACTTCTAGACTTCAGTATAGCAATGAAACTCTCCTTCCTCTATTTGTTTTTCCTGTCTCTATCTAGTAATATATATCCATTTGAAACAGGTGTTGTTATATCTAAGCTACTCTTTAAAATAATAACAAACATCAAAACAAAACAACAAATGCAAATTTTTCTTTCTACCCTAAGTTCTCAGTCTGTTCTTTACCAGGCATATTTTATACTAACTTCCCCCAGTTTCTTTAATGTTTCTTCAACTATTTATAAACACTGAGCCTACTTTTATAGTACAGCTACTATACTAGTCAATATAATTATATTTTTCCCTTCAACCTCCATCATATTAAGAAACTATTCTCCACAGTCTTTCTGAAACTTAAAATGACATATCTGTATCCTCTGATTATTCCATTTTATCCCCAGTTATGTGCCTTCTCTCTTCTGCTCATTAAAAGGGGGCCGTGATCCCGGCCAGTGCTGCTCAGTTGTTGAGTGTTGACCTGTGAACCAGGAGGTCAAAGTTCAATTCCTGGTCAGGGCACATGCCCAGATTGCAGGCTCAATCCTCAGTGGGGAGCATGCAGGAGGCAGCCAATCAATGATTCTCGCTCATCACTGATTGTGGAGGGCTGCTACAGAGTTTAGACAGATTCAAGCCTTGGACTGATGAGAGGGCACAGTCCTCTCATGGCCACGTGCAAGTCCCAGCTTGGAGGGCAGGACCCTCCCAGCACAATTATAGCCAACAGCTGTAGTTGTAAGCTTGAACCTATGGTCCAAACACATGGCCCCATGTGCATAAGTGATAAAGGCTGCAAGTAAACAAAGCTTGATCAGGTGCATGCAGTTGAGTAGGATTGAAACCCATGAGAATGTTGTAAACACTTTGACCATGCCCTTACCTTGCCTGGTGGCATCTGCTATAAAATAAAGACATGGCTTGTGGGTGTGGTCACTGTCAGAGAAGCAGCGTCCAACTGAGGCCCAGCTTTCATTCTCTCGTCTGTCTTTTCTAAGCCTTTCACCACCCCCCACTCAGGGTCATCCTTGGCCGTGCTGGTGTGGCACAACTGATGTTTCTATCTTTCTCTCCCTCTCCCTTCCTCTCTGAACTCAATCAAATTTAAAAAGTAAATAAATAAAAGAGGGCCATGTAAAAGATTCTATCCTCAGCTCTCCTTTTTGTCATTTTTCAACAAGTATGTCTTGAGCACTAGACCTTGTGTTAGGCATGGTATCAATGTGTTGTCTTCAGTTTGTTCTTTGTGCCTCCATCCTTATTTTAGGGCTCACTGTGGCCTAGAAATCACTGTATGAATTTCGTGTTAACTCCCCATGAAACCCTTTTAACTACTTTTACATTTCCCGTCCCTCAAACTTTATTCCTTTTGCCCTTATCCCTTTCTGCTCATAGCTAAATTAGTATATTGAATGCATAATTTCTTGCATCTATTCCCATTATTATTTCCAACTGCCTTCGCCCTAAGTCATACCCTTATTATTCCCTTCCAAAAACTACTGCAATGATATCAACAGTTTCTTTCTTCTTAAACCTCACCCTGCCCTGCTCTGTTCTCTTCTATTCCACTCAGGTCCAGTTCTATTCCTCCTCTCTCTACCCTCTCCTACTCTCTGCTTTCTTCCTACCGCCTTCTCTTTCCTTCCTACTGTGTTTCCCCGAAAATAAGACATCCTCCGAAAATAAGACCTAGCACGTGGAAAAATAAAACATCCCTGAAAATAAGACCTAGCACGACTTTGGGAGAAAAATTAATATAAGACACGGTCTTATTTTCGGGGAAACAGGATACTACTGCCACCAGGTACATCTGTTTTCTTTACAATAGGCCTCAGCTATTGGTTCTGACATGGAGATTCTGTTTCAACTGCCTCAGGGTGAGGCATTGGCATTTGTAACCTATACGCATGCTAATTAGGGCGAACGTCTTCCGGAGGTTCTTCTGGATGTCCTTCCTGACAAAGCCAGGCTGGGCGCCTGAGTGCAGAGAGAAGCCGCCTGCATTCCCAGGCAAAGAGGCTACTTCGCCTGATGGGTCAAAGAAGCTGCTCCACTGACCAGCCTGTGCCATGGACCTGTTTGGGGACCTGCCAGAGCCTGAGTGCTCACCACCGGCTGCTGGTAAGTGAGGGGGGCCCTGCTGGCGAGGAGAAGGAGGGTGGGGAACTGGCTGGTGGTGGCCTAGAGGCCAGAGAGACTGGTGTGATCAGCTGGAAAAGAGGGCGGCCCAAGCCTGTTCACTGCAGCCCTGGAGGCTCTGCCATGGAAGAAAGGGCTCTGCTGGAGGGAATCATGGACCCAAGGCAGCGCTGCCTCCTGCAGCCTTTTTGTGGGGGTGATGGGGTGGGGACACACACAGGCAGCCCAGCTTCCAGGCCCTCAGCTATTGGCGCAGCCTCTGGGTCTCTAACGCAGCCTCTGGCCTGGGTCTGAATTGCTTTTCCCTGAGCAATGTTTTTCCCTGCATGTGTGCATGTACAAGTTAAGGTCTTGTTTGGTTTGTTTTTACCCCAGAGGTTGAAGGAATCGCCAGCGTTATCTTTGGTGTTTTTGAACCATCCTTTGCGTCTCTGATTTTTTGGTTGATAATAGTTTCCGGTCTCAGAAGTCTCCCTGTTTCCAGAGTCAGGAGCACCAGCCCAGGCCCACCCATCGGCCTGGCCCTGACCAGGGGGTGCGGTCCTGCAGGCTGGGGTTTGATCCCCACATGTTAGCCCTGGGAGACCAGTGCCTTTGGTATGCTGTGTGTCCGGGTTTTAATTGGTCAAATGCACAGTGGTCCTAGGCGCCAGCTTGACAAAATCTTGCAGGAAAAGAATTCTGTCGGGGTTTCCCCAAATTCCCTCAGCCCCTACTCACCCCTCTGTAAAGGCGCAGAACAAGTGAGGCCTCTTAAATAAAAATCAGAGGTCTCCAGCAACGGTGGGCCTCTCTCATCACAGTCATTTGGACTGGATGGCACCACGACAGAGAAACACAAGCTCATGTCATGATCTCTGCCCTTGGGTAATTCACAATCTTATTAGAGCGAGTGAGTGATAAAAGCACAATAATGACTTTTATCTATAATAAGAATGTAAGGCAACAATGCAGAGAGGAACACAGGCAATTGCTAGGATGATTTTCCAACAGTTGGTACAAAGAGTATGTGCTATGAATTAAATTAAAAAAAATGTGTAGAAGTAGCTGCTTCACGAGTATGGTATTCCTTCCTATTTTAAAGGAAGCTGAGTTCCACGTGAACTGTGTACTATGCTATGATATTTGAGGCACAGAACAAGGGAGGCCCTAAGTGTACTATGACTTGGTATGTGAGAGATTCTTTATTGTTCAATGTGATTTATTTCTGTATGCCTCCGTTTTGTAATAGTTAAATTACTTAATACAGCTTGCTATAAAATTACTAGAAGATAAATGATCAAGTGACATTTATTGTTATTTTCTAAAAAAGAATACAATCTCTGGTATGATAAAGTGATAAGTACTATAGAAATATTCAGATAGGGAGGCCTATAGGCTTGATTACAAGTGAGGTTTACTATCACAACCCAAGTTTGTTGCTTTAAAAAAAAGCTTGGAGCCAATATAAGCCCTTGAAGGGCAAGTGTAGATTGGATATGCTTCGCTATTACAAGAGCAACAAGAAGAATTCAGAGGCAAGAATGAGAAGCAGATTGCATCCACTCTGAGTTGCTGCTAAAGAAAAAGAATGATATACTATGAAAATACTTAATACAGATTATAAAGAGATTTGTTCAAAGAGGATTTCCTAGAGTAGGTGGTATTTCAGTTAATTTTTTTAAGTGTGAAAAGACTAGATAAGAAAAAGGTATCAGGGTCCTAGATTGGAGAGGGTGCAGGCCGGGCTGAGAAATCCCTCCCCTTGCATGAATTTTGTGCACCGGGCCTCTGGTCTATAATAATCTATAATAATAAAAGCATAATATGCTAATTAGACTAGACATCCTTCCAGATGTCCTTCCTTCCAGACAAAGCTGCAGAGGATGGAGGCTGAGGCAGAGGCAGCAGAGGGCCCTGGCAGAGGTGGTGGCAGGCAGTGGCCAGGGCCAAGGCCCTTGCATAAATTTTGTGCATTGGGCCTCTAGTTTTAATATAAAGGTAGAGTTAAAAACACTGACTGAGATCACTGCTTTCTCACTAATCATTGAATGATGCTCTAAATTCATTTCTTATTTTAGACTTTCTTTTAATTGAATTTATTAGGGTGATAGTAGTTAATAAAGTTATATAGGTTTCAGGTGTACAATTCTATAATATAGAATTTGCATATTGTATTGTGTGTTCAGCACTCCAAGTCAAATCTCTCATCACCATTCCCCCCCTCCCCCCATACCCTCTTTTACCTACCTCTTCCAAACCCCAAACCCTTTTTCCTTCTGATAATCACCATACTGTTGTCTGTGTCTATAAGTTTGGGTTTTTGTTTGGTTGTTTTGCTTAATCCATTCACCTTATTTTACCCAAAGCCCTGGGTAACAAAGGTCCATACTACAGTTGCAAAGTTTTTAAAATCTTAATTCTTGGTTCATTCTCATATGGATGCTTACCCAACTGAACTACCTGCAGGACTCATGCATTACTTGAGATCTCATATAAGTATATTTCTGCCCATAAAATTTCTATTATCTAAAATTTACAGCTGTAGCAAAGCTGATAGCACGGCTTAATCCTGATTTCTTCACCTGTCAAAATTTCAGTTGACACGTTCAAAATTCTTACAAAGTGTTAAAAAACAAACTAAAACTCCAGCCCTTGAAAATTCCGGGTGAAGCGCATGAATGGATATTCATAAAAGATAAATGGCTCACGGCTAATAAACAAAAGGTACTAAATCAAATACAGATTTAAATGCCATCAGATACCTGCTTATTTCAAATAATATAATAGCACTTTAAAAAAAAATCATATTTAGTTTTGTCCAGGAGCTCTTGAGACCAACTCCATTTCCTGCTCTTAAGAACGTAACTTGTATTTTCTTTTTTTGTCAGAGGTGGCAAAATGTAATGAGAATCCTAAAATCAGTTTTGATTTAGTAATTTCACTCATATAAACTTATCCCGAGGAAATGATCAGAAATTCAGACAGAGATTTATATGTAAAGCTATCTGACCAAGTGTTATTTATCATAGCAAAACACTGGAAAATAATTAAATGTCCAATAGTAGGGGGATGGCTACATAAATCACTCACATGTTGCAGTGTTTCCACTAGAAAGGATGTTTACAAAAGACATAAAGTCATAGAAAAATATGTGCGATGAAGTGGAAATCATCTAACACCCTTTGTACATTATTGTTTGGGGCGGGAACTTATTCCTCACTCATGTACCCCACCCTCCCAACTCCTTGCAGGGAACAAGGATCCGTTAGGGATATTTAGGTCTTTCTTTGCTCCCTCACCACTCCACCCTTGAAAGGAGGAACTTGATCGATGGGTGAACTTGGACACTCAGCTCTTCCTCTGCTTTTTCTATGTTCATGTCTTTTGAGTCAGATAACTGGCATTCTGGATTTTTCTATATGCAGAAGCTTTGTGGGGCAGTTTCCAGCATTGCCTGTGTAGGCAAATCTACTAAATTTGATGATCAGATGTGCTAAGTGATTTACATATATCGCCTCATTTAATCTTCACAAACATTCACAGCCAACCACTCTTTTCTTTTCACAGATGGGGGACATTTAGGATAAGCAACCCATTTCTTATCTTGTGCTCCCCAATTGAAAAACAGACTGAGAGAATATTAGACTTGAGGTTTGACTGTCTATAGGACTTGTGTTTCTACTGATTAATATAATTACTTCCCTGGCAGAAGAGGTTGCTTCTATTTAAACAATAATAATAATAATTGCTGAAACCGGTTTAGCTCAGTGGATAGAGCATCAGCCTGCTGACTGAAGAGTCCTGGGTTCGATTCTGTTCAAGGGCATGTATATTGGTTGTGGGCACATCCCTGGTGGGAGGTGTGTAGGAGGCAGCTGATCGATGTTTCTCTCTCATCAATATTTCTAGTTCTCTATCCCTCTCCCTTCCTCTCTGTAAAAAAGTCAATAAAATGTATATTTTAAAAAATAATAATAATTAATAATGATGACAAAATAAAACCCTAACTTGGCTTATAGGAAAGGAATTGCCTTCCAAACACTTTTATTTTGGAATCACTAGAGCCTGCTGGGTATAAGTTGAAATGTCCAAAAATTACACATACGAAAATGTCCAATTTCCAGGCAGTGGCTATGAGGGAGTGAGAGGAAGAGTGTGTGAATGCCTCCCCATTCCTCCCTCTTCCCTGAGCTGTGAGCACCCATCTCCTCGGAGAAGAACAGCTCTCTAGGCGCTCTCTCCCCATCCTTCAGGAAGATGCTCTTCAATTGCACGTGCTGCTTCCAGAACCCCAGTAATTGCCTGTAAATCCTACTAAGCCCTGGGAGCTTTTGGTCCATTCATGCAGCTCCCATGTGCTCTGAACTAATAAACCAGCACCAGCATCCAGTTCTTAGAATCATCTCTTGGGAATGAATTGCCCCAGGAAAGTGCATGTTTGTTCCCATCAGACAGGATGGCTTCTTAGAGCAAACGCTCATGGTAGGGTGGGCTGGCCATGCAAGTGTGTGTGCCCGATGTGTTGTGCCTCGGGGGCAAGAAGCTCCTGGAGCCTTCCTCATCAGGGTGTTAGCAGGGATCCGGGGAGCACAGATCAGAGATGAAGGCCGGGAATGAACACTTCTCTTCTTTGCCCAAAGACTTCTGGGAAAGTCTCGTGACACAGCTGTGCCCGACACCTCAAAAACTGGACACCATGCTTTTTATATTAGTGTGTACAAAGGGTATTCTCACTATGTCTTCATTCTCCCATGGAGAAAACAAAGGGGAAGATGCTGAGTAAAACAGAAGTGGGACTTCCCACTCCCTTTATCTCTCATATTAGGTACCAGGAGGTATTGAACATGAATCCACGTCCTTATCAGCTTACTTCCTCCAGTTGGTACCTGCCACGTGCCCGGGTCCCAAATTCCATGCAAAGTCTCATGGAAATAACACTTTATTTCTCCCTATTCATTCCTTAGACTTGTAACCTAAACTCTATGTAACCCCTAAGAAAATCTTGCGGAGACAGTACTTCCATCAAGCAAGTCTCCTACTTGTAAGCTATTAAACACTCATTCTTCCGACATGGCAACCCAGCATGCAAGCTTGAAAAATCATCTAGGGTTATACTTTACACCAACCTCTCATTTCCTGTGATTGTTGAACACAAGGTTTTCCAGCAAGGCTAGATTTTTAATTGTCTCCCAAGCATACCAGCTGTGTGTCCTCCCTTCCTCCCTCCCTCACATATACATACGATATTATGAAAGGAGAACCTAATAACTATCTCATGGAGCAGTACAATAATCATAAACATCTTTTCAAGTATGGCAACATTGAGACTTTAGGAGGAAAACGTCCTGTGATTCTCAGGACAATTTAAATTATATACAAATACTAACACAAGGTGGTGTACCTCATTATCTTCCAAAATGAAAATAATAATTATAACAATTACTTTCTGCTTTAGGAGAGCATGGTGACTAAATGTGAGGCTGATGAGGCTGGGTCCTCGCGATCCCTGGGAGATATGGACAGGGTAACAGGAATAGAAACTTCTTCAACACACATCAAACACATTGACTTTGTTCCGCTGACTGGCATGGAACCAGACAATACACTCGGAGCAAAGCTTCTCTGTATCATTAGTGATTTTGAAGTTCTGAATATAAGATGAAAAAAAAAAGAAAAGAAAAGAAAGCAGCGGTAATGACAAGTGTTGCTTTTTCAACTCTTTCTCCCAATCGCAGGTTGTAAGTTTGGCAGGAAAGGAAGGTATGAGGAGTGAACAGCTGTCTGCATGGGTGGTGTCGAAGCAGGATTTGTTTTCCCGGGCGATGGCTTTCCAGAACAAAGCATTCTTGGCAGGAGATGGTGTTCATCTCCCAGGGAACGTGGGAGGAGAGTTGCTGACCTGACCAAAGAGCTTGATAATGAAATTTGCAGAAGAAAGTGAAAAATGCCCAGTTAAAACGGCACAACTGGCTGCCCCTGAGGATATTTAACATGACACAGGGAGAAGCATCGCTATGCTGGCTCTACTGTGTTATTTTGGGGACAGAAATAAGAGGGCAGAGGATCACGATGCTCTGGCCCCAGATGTCTCTATTCCAGCGCAGGCCAGCCACTGCCCTGTTTCTTGGGATTTGCTCTGCTAGCTCTCTGTAACTCTCCTTGGCACTGTGCTTTGGCTGCAGATCCAGACTGTTTGGGATCCTAATTGGATTCTGATTGGGTGGAGGGCAAGTAATATTCCTAAGACTTCTAAGTGTTGAACCAAAGGCATGCTGCGCCCGGCCCTACGTCAGCCTTTGTGTAATAGTGTGAGTCTGTAGTAACAGAAGTTAGTACATGTAATAACTCAGTTCCGTGCCTAACTCATCATAATGTCCTGATACTTAATAGCTCTTATTCATTTTATTATAATATTCATCATCATTATTAGCATCACAAGGGGTTGCCAGTGTCTTTCTCCAGGGTTGGTCAGATGCTCACTTAGAAATAGATCTTTTGTTGTTTCTCAAGGCCCCACCCATGGGGATATTAGTTTGACATTTCAGATCTGTTCACCAGGTGCCTTTCCTTTCTCTTTCAACACTGTGCAGAGGGCTGCAGTCACCAAGCTTTCTAACTGGGTTAGAAGACACCCAGCATTTCCCTACAGCCAGCATCATCTTCTACTCCGTTGGCCTCATTATGTCAGCTCGCAAGCATGGAAAAGCAAAACCAATGGGCTGTTTTCCCATAAGACAAAGGATACCATTTCAAATGCATCCCTGAGGTTTTATTTGGGTGATATGAATGAATGGAACGTAGCAAGGAAAGAAAATACTCATTTGAAAAGAAAAACAGATATCACCTTAAGCGTATCAGAGCTGTATCTTTAGATACTTGAAGACTTGCCATTTAGCAGTGTATTTATTTAGTGTTATTTCAGCCAGCGGATCAAGGACCAATGAATAGAAATTTCAGGGGAGCCTAATAACAACCAATTCAAGATGAGCTTTCTAAAAGTTAGAGTTGGCAAAGTATAGAATGAAACGGCTCAAAAAGTCTTCAGGATTCAAGTGACAATAACAACTACATTAAATAATGATTATACTAATAATTCATTATCTCCCCTTGAGCGTAGGGTCAGTTAAACAGCATGATCTGCACTTACTCTCTTCTGTGCTCAATGCTGGGCCTTCCAGACTCTAGAAACAAAATTATTTCTAAAGTTAAAAGCATCCTTAGTGACAATGAAAGCTATAGACACAAAATAAAATTAGATTCTGGCAGAGTCTTTTAACACATCGGACAAAAACTAGCAGAATATCCCAAGCACCTAACAGAGGCTTCTTCCAAACCTCCAGAAAGTATCCTTGTTCGTCTCACTATTTGGGGTGTTGAATTCCTTCATTCCACCCAATTTTAGGACACAACTGAGATTGCTCCAGATAAGGGAGTAGTTAGCAGATGGTTGGAGACCTGGGGCCAGATTCACCCATTTGGCGAGCCAGCTGCTGGGGGCAGAAGGTCGATTCAGTACACAAAGCGCTGTGCTCTAACTTAACACCGGGGCAGGTTTTTTCCCCAGCCCACATCATAGGTAACAGGCCCAGCATGAAGCTGGGGTGCCAGGGAGGCTCCAAATTGGCTAGGAGGGTGACTCAACCAGTAATAAGAAAATTCTGGACTGGGCCACATTCAGAAGTCAGTGTGGGTAAAAGTCTCTTATTAGGCACCCTTGTATGCTACCTCTCCAGCTGCCAGCCTGTGGTGTAGAGCGGGGAGCTACGTCCCAGGAAAGGGTATAGAAATAAATCATAGTAAGGATTCAGACCCTCAGGGACAGAGGAATCAGGGAGGTTCTGATAACACAGAATATGGTACAAGAAAGCAAAAAGGCAATAGCCTTTATAGCTAGATGCAAGGTGTGAGATAAGAGGAGGCTTTGAGTTTCAAAAATGGGGTAGAATCCCAGTGTCCAAAATGCAGAGCTGACCATAGACATTCACACATTTTCCCAACACCCAGTCTCTCCCTTTCTCAGCTCCCTGTCCTGATCAAAGGAGTCATGAACATCTCAGCCAATGCCTCCCTCCTACATATACTGGGGGTGGGGGTGGGGTTTCCAGCAATATTCTGTCACAGCTAAGAACACAGACTCTGGAGCCAGATGGCCTGGTTCAAATCCCAGCCAGGCAACTCACTCTTTGGATAGTCTCTGTAAAGCTATGTACCCTCTCCATGGTCCATTTTCCTCATCTGTGAAATAGTAATAATAATAGTACCCATAGTGTAAGGTTGTTTGTGGGCTGGATAAGTTAATATAGGTAAAACTCTGAGAACGCTGTGTGATACATGAATGTAACCCAACAAATTCAATAGAAGGGGACAGGCTTCTATTTGAGAGCAGTGATATAGAGTATATGCTCTGATTGGGCAATGGAAAGTGGTGGTAATAATTTGCAAACACCTCACCATTAACAACTCTCTGAACTCCATCTTCTCTCAGGACCTTCCAGTGTTTCCCAAACTTTTAACATATGTGTACCCCTTCTATAATTTTCGTAACGCTGAGTACCCCTCATACTCATGAGAACGTAGAATTAGGTGCAGCTAAGCATGGTGCAGTGCATATCCCCACCAAACTCTGGTGCAACACGTACCCCCACCAAACTCTTCCCATACCCCTGGGGGTACACGTACCACACTTTGGGAAACACTGTTGACCACTGCCCCTTCTTTAAAATTTTACTTAATCAAGGGAAGTTTACCTATGGTGTTTAAAGGTTCTTGGGCAAGTAACATTCTGCTCTCAAGGAGGCCACATGTGTGAGAACAACTAGTGAATGGATGGAGGAGGATGAGACTTGGAGGATAACCCAAGCTATTGATTGTGTAAATGAGATACAACCTCCTCCAATCACCCTTGAATGTTAATTAATACAGAATAAAATGAAAAATGTAGTTCCTCTATTCATGGTTTCATGTTCCTCACATGAGAGTTCTCCAGAGAAACAGAAAGCATAGGAGATCTCTATCATATACCTATATCTATATCATTTATATCTATATATCATCTCTATCTCTATCTCTGTCTTTATCATCTCTATATCATCTATATTATCTCTATTTACATTTATCAATCAAAAGATTTATAAAGAGATTTTTTATAAGGTATTGGCTCACATGATGATGAAGGCTGAGAAGGCCCTTGATCTGTCCTTTGCAAGATGGAGGCTCAGTAAAACCAATGATGTTGTTCGAAGGTTCTGAGAGCTATAGAGCTGATGGTGCAGATTCCAGTTTAAATCTGAAGGTCTGAGAACCTGGAGTGCCAAGGGGAGGAGAAGATTGAAGTCCAAGTTCAATAGTCAGGCAGAGAGTGAATTCAATTTTCCTCCACCTTTTTGTTCTATTCAGTCCTTCAGTGTGTTGACTGATACCCACCCACATCAGAGACCTATTTGCTTTACTCAGCCCACCAATTTCTGAAACTGCCTCACAGACACATCCAGAAATAAACTACAACCAGCTATCTGAGCATCTCATGGCCTATTCAAGTTGTCACATAAAATTAACAGTCACAATTCTCAACAGTTATGACTGAGCCAAGGTAGTATAGCAGATATATCATGGGCCCAGCTTAGATCCTGAGCCAGCCCCCACTGGACATCTTTGGGCCATTCAACTCATCTTTCTGAATCACCATTTATTTTTTAAAACATATATTTTTATTGATTTCAGAGAAGAAGGGAATTATGACCTCTTGGTACAGAGGTCGACACTCAGCCACTGAGCCCTGCCTGTTGGGCTGAATCACCATTTCTTTATCTATCAAGTGAACTTAGCATTACCTGTTGTCCGGAGTTGTGACTATCAAATTGCATCAGTATGTAGGGCAAATAGTAAAGTGCTTCCTCCTAGACAATCTTTTACCTCCTTCTTCTATTGAATTATTATAGAAATAGATGTAAGAGCATATGCAATTCTTCCAAGTGCTTCTGATACCATGCTTCCCTATACCAGGTGTTAGCAAAAACATCCTGAGGAGGGAAGAGTTGATTAAGTAGAGGCAACCGACGTCTAGGATGCTCAGGGACTGAATACTCCATATTTCCTTTGGGTCTGCAGGCGTTTTCTGAAATGGAACCGAGTACAATCAGAAAAGGGCCACTTCAGTGATCAAGGAGATGGAAAGATTGACAATGATGAGAAACTTGTTAAACATGAAATAGGTTTATGGGAACTGTTGACAAGGCTCTGCTGTGGAAGACCTACGGGCCCCCGCTGTAGCAATGAAGAGGCAATTTCGTAGTGCAAAGAAAATTTAGTGTGCAGTCAGGAGTGAGCTTGTAGACTTTATTCCCAGAAAATGTTGGACCAGTTATACCTGTTGACAGTTCAGCCTGTGTGAGGTAGACTCATTGATTGGTTATGAAGGGAGATGCCGTGTAGAGGGCTCATATTTAATTATGTAATGTTGTTCCTGCCAGACAGAATACTGTTGACCCAGATCCAATCTTGGAGGACTTTTGTTATGGGCATAACAAGGCACAAGTGTCCCCATACATTTCTAGACCATTCCCCAGGAAGTAGTATAGAAGGTCAGAGGGAGGCAGTGTAGGGTAGTGTCTAAAAATGGGGATTCTAATATCTGATTATGTAGGTTCCTACCAAAGCTCCAATTCTTATTGTAAGTATGATTTTGAGCAACTTATCCAACCTCTCTGCTTCACTTTGGCCACACGTGAAACAAGGACAATGACAGTATTCACCTCATAGATTTTTTGTGAATGTTAAACTGGCCGTCTCATGTAGAAACTTGATCACAGGGCACAGTATATGATAAATTCCATTCCACAAAGGTTTTGATTGTAATTTTCAGTTTTAAGAAAGAAAGGAGAAAGAAAAGAAGAAGGAAGGCGGGAAGGAAGGAAGAAGTAATAATGCTTTTAAACTAGTTAAAACCCTCAGCCCTGACTGAGAGTAGCTTCTATTTGGCATGTTTGGATACTGCTTCTGCCAGGTCATTCCATAGCCTTCTTGTACCAGAGTACATCAGAATATATTAGAGGCCCAGTGCATGAAATACATGCAAGTGTAGGGTCCCTAGGCCTGACCGGTTATCAGGACTGATCAGGGCCTTCCAGCTACTGGCCAGGCCCTTCCTTCGTTCTGTGCCACCCCCTGGTGGTCAGCACACATCATGGCAAGCAATCAAACTCCCAGTCTCCCTGTTGAACTCCTGAAGGGTCACTTTGCATATCAGCCTTTTTTATATAGATGCTTTTATTGATTTCAGAGAAGAGAGAGAGGAATAGAGAACTAGAAACAACAATGATGAGAGAGAATCATAGATGGCTGCCTCCCACATGCCTTACTGGGGATTGAGGCCACAACCTGGACATGTGCCCTCATGAGGAATCAAACCCACAAACTTTTGATCTATGGGACTACACTCCAACCAATTGAGCCACCCAGCCAGGGCCAACTCCATGTTTTGATATATGTATTCACTGTGAAATGATTTCTACAATCAAGTTAATTCTATCACCTCACATTATTACTTCTTCCTTCCTTCCCGCCTTCCTTCTTCTTTTCTTTCTCCTTTCTTTCTTAAGAACACTTAAGACTGACCCTCTTAGGAATTTGCAAGCATACAGTATTGTTCATATAAAGTACTATGCTGTACTTCAAATCCCCAGATTTGTATAGTACTTCAGAACTATCCACCTTGCATAACTGAAACTGTATTCTTTGACCAATAGCTTTGCCCATCTCTAACATGTGCTCTGCTTTCTCTTTCAGTCTCACACCCTGCAAGGCTGTTCTTTAAATTCCTTCAGACATAGGAACCTATGTCTGCTTCCTTGTTTTGAGGTCTTAAGTGAAATAGCATATTTAAAGCACTAAGAGCTTTAACCTGCATATAGTCAACATGTGATAAATGTTGGTGATTGTTAGTGAAGTGATCCTCCATGGGAGGGAACTACAAAGCAGATGATACCTTCTGTGTAATGTTTTTAACCTCTATTCTTAGCTGTAGTGACTCATCCCATGACCAGTAATCATATTCACTACATTTAGATTTCAGGAAGCTGCCAGGTCTCCTATATTTGTGACTTAGTTTCTGCTTCATATTCCTTTGGAGCCTGCACCCTCATCCTTGGGCCCCAGGTGGCCACTAGACTCCCATGGTTGAGTTTTCCCAGGTAGGAGAGAACATAAAGAAATGGGGCAAGTGTTGAAGGGGGGGGGGGGAGAGAGAGAGAGAGAGAGAGAGAGAGAGAGAGAGAGAGAGAGAGAGAGAGAGAGAGAAAAGTCTGGTTAGACTGACAGGCCTATATGGTCAAGTACCTCCCCCTGCACCATTGACTTCTCTTGTGTATTTGTTTGCCTCTCCCCTTTCCCCATGATCTACAGGGAATGGACTGGTGGTTTCCTGCTGGAAGTGTCAAGCTGTAACATCCCAGTAAAACTAACAGGCCTCTGCTCCCAGCTGACCATGTTACAATGTCTGATTTCCCTTGCTCTCTTTTCTTTTATTAATATTTAGCTAACTACAGTAACATGGCATCTTTCTCCCTTGCCTTCTCCAATAAGGAAACAGAAAAAATTAAATACAATTTGTCCTAACTCCCTTGCAACTAGAGGTGGCATAGTCTTTTAACATAGTTCTGACCTAGCAGATACAAGTCAGAATCTCCTGGGAGCTCTGGGAAGGCTTTTAGTTATCCTGATTTACTTATCCCGCTTGTCTTTTTTGAATGTGGATGCTATATTTGAAGATGCAACCACAGTATTGCTTCTTGGAGGAAAGATTATGGGAATAAAAGACAATAGCCCTGACTCATGGAGCTACTGAGCCAATGCCCGGAAAAAAAAGAAGAAAAAAAAAAGATTGTCATGTGAGAAAACTAAATTCCTATTTGCTTACGACACTAAATCAGGGTCTCTGTTATTTGGGGCCAAATGCATTCATAAGATATAGACATACATACATATTTTCTTAGGCAAAAAGTCAATGGGTTGTGAAGTTATATCAAGAAGTATATATATTTGAGGTGAATTACTTTCCTGGTATAAAGAAGCAGAGGGTGGGCAGGAGGAATTTAACAGTTTTTAAGCTTGTGGCAGACATTTTATTGATATAATTGTGGTCTCATTTGCTCCCCAACACCTCTTAGGTGTTAAGTATTATTCTCACCTTTACAGAAGAGAAAAGTGAGGTAGAGTTAAGTTGTGTAACTTGCTCAACATTGCACAGCTAGTAAGTGGTAGAGCCTGAATTGGAACGAAGAACTAAATAATGATGAAACCTGCTTTCCCCAGAACATCAGAATCAAGGCCTCAACTCTCCCAAAAGTGAAAGGAGTAGATTACCAAAATATCCGAACCTGAATGGCCATCTTGATCAGGAATAGAGAATGAGAAAAATGTCTCATTGCAGGCACACATTTTTGCTCTCCACTTTCCTCCAATAAATCCTGGGAAATATTGTGGCTTGTGTCAGTTTGAATAGAAGCAAGTTTTCCTTAGCTTGTGTTGCTGTCCTCAGAACTGTTCGCTAACCTCCCTCCTTCCTAAATTCAGAATGGAAACCACACCTTTCCCAGCCCCCCCAGTAGATATGCTCTTCTTTGATGAACAGGATTCACAGACTTGACAGTTTCATGCCCAGATTTCCCAATGGTCTCAAGGAAATTATTTTGACAGCTGAGTGATGTCAACTAACTGAGAAATGCACCAGGGAACACAAGGAAAAGCCCACAGGGTGCTGTGCTGAGAGATCCACCTGGTTGATGAAACCCCAGAAAGCATCTCAGGAGGATAGGTCTGGGTCTGACACAAAGGGAATCCCACTGCTCCTCCCAGATGGGCATCACCATCCTCTCTGAGCAGCAGGTGCTCAGGAGGAAAAGAATAGCACCTGGAGGTCCTACTTTGGGGCAGGGGTGGGCATCTCATTAGCACTCTACAGGATCTTTGTGGGTGCTGTGACTTAGTAGGGGGTGGAGTTGGAATTTGTGGCCTGGTGAGGAATGAGGGAAGGAGGGTTGTTCTCTTGATATGCAAGCAGAGTCTGCCAGAGCTAATTGGAGGCTGACAGCTTTCTGATGTCATCCTGAGCCCATGGTCAGGTAGGTCATTGTACTTGCAGTAAGGCCAGAATGCAGTCTTTCCCTTTGGAATGGTCGCTGGCCACCAGTTCTGCTGCTTCTCCTGTTTCAGTCCCTGGATTCAGCCTGAGAGGAGCCTCACATCTGAAGCGCAGGCCCACGCGTCTCCACTCCAATCTGGTGCCACACCGCTTCCCATTGAGCAGGCTTGGCAGGAACCCAGCTTGGCTTTGGGGCTCACTCTCACTTCAGTAGCCCCAGGTGCAGTCTTCAAGGAAGGACTGTGGGAATGCAAAACACAGAGTGGAGCTGGTGGGAAGCCTCAGCATTATAAAGTATTTTGGAGGGAGCTCAAAGCATCTGCCTGTGACAACCTAACTTGCTCATACACATCATAAGTCATATGCGTGGACATCCCAGTCAACTCCCTGGGCTCCTGCTGAGAGCCTAGCCGTCCACTCCGGGTGTGAAACTCTGACTTTTTGTCCTGGTGTAGAAACAAATCATCTTAAAACTGCAAAGGCATTTCTTACTTAATCTGAGAAACGAAGCTCTCAATGAAGGCACCAGCTGGAGTAGGAACCCCTTCAGATGAGATGTCTTAGAAATAGGCTGGAGGAGTGCTGGACAGTGGTAATAACAACACAGAAGTGGCATGGGGCCAGAGCTGCATCGAGCTTTTTGTTCTTTATGTACTACAGGGAGAAAAATGCATTAGGCGTTAGGGATAAGGAGCAGTTATCATTTATTGGTAATAGATCTTACATGGCTACAAGTATGTAAAAAATAAAAATGATGTCACAGGCCAACTACTAGAGGGTGTGGAAAAAAAAAACCTGGACCCCCCTTAGTCTTACATGTGCTGCATGCATTTCTCTGCATCCTGCCCACACTTCCAAACTCACTGCCTGCACCATTTCGATCTCATGCCCTCCCTTCCCACTCCCAGGAACTCCATGTCAACTGTTAGGGATTCTAGCTTTAGAGAGTGGGGACATTAAAAAGGCAAAAACCACGAAAGGAAAGAGCAATTATTAGAGCAGGAAGAGAAGGAAGGAGAGAAGTCTCTTTCCAGAGGGCCTGTCTGCCAGACCAGAATGACATGCTGTTCAGTCAGTGCTTCTTAGGTGCGGTCCCTACTGCTACCAGCTGTAGCAGTCTTCTGACTTGAGGGCTTGTGAGAGAAGCACATTCTCAGACTCCACCTCACTGGAGTCTAAATCTACATCACTGGGTGGGACCCGGCAGAACGTTCCAGAACTTCTCTACTGCCTTTGGTGAAAAGAAGCTTGCTTTTCCCAAAGGCATCCCAAGTTTCTCTTTGTAGAACTCTCCTGTGATACGTAGTGCTTGGTCTCCTTATAACAGGCAGAACAGCATCTATTTCTCTGGGATTCCCAGTTTCTCTTTCATTCATTGGAATAATCTGAATGTATGCTTTGATTCAGCCACTGTAGACACACCCTACATTTGGTTTCTCCATATGCACAATACCTTTATTATCCCCATTTTTTAAAATGTTTTTTTACTGATTTCAGAGGAGGAGGAGGAGAAGGAGGAGGAGGAGGAGGAGAAGGAGAGAGAGAGAGAGAGAGAGAGAGAGAGAGAGAGAGAGAGAGAGAGAGAAACATCAATGATGAGAGAGAATCATTGATTGGCTGCCTCCTGCATGCCCCACACTGGGGATTGAGCCTGCAACCCGGGCATGTGCCCTCACCGGGAATTGAATCATGACCTCTGAGTTCATAGGTGGACCACTGAGCCACACAGGTCGGACTATCCCCATTTTAAAAAGGCCATTGATTGAGACCCAGATAGATTGTTTGTCTGGGAAGCACCAACTGACTCAGAACTCTTTGCAGTCAATGATCAGATTTTCTCCTCATGCTAGCTGAAGCTGACAGTCACTATGGGATAAACAAACCTAATAAATAAAAATCATAAAGGGATAAACAAACACTAATGGAAGAAAATATTCCTGGAAAATATGATGCAAATAAAAGTGATGTTTGGTAAGTGTTACTGAGTGGAAATATTAGCTGAATAAAAATGCTAACTATAGACACACACGTTAATAGTTGAGCATTGCTGGTAATGCACAGCAAATAATATTTGCTGAAAAACAATGTATTAACTGCAGGAGAAAGGGAAGAGCTGGAGTGATTTATAACAAACAGACACCGAGCACAGAGGAGGCCTGGATAGTAATAGATTGTGGTAATATTTATAGCTCTAGTGTCTAAATGCCTCAACCTGACTTGGCAGGTTTTGTGTGTTTTGTTTTTGTTTTTGTTTTTGTTTTTATTTTTATTTTTTATTTGTTTTTTGTTTTACTCTGTGCTCTCACAAGACGGCTTTACGTTCCTGCAACTGTTAGCATGTATTCATTTATAAAAGAACTAGAGGCCCGGTGCACAAAATTCATGCACAGGTAGGGTCCCTAGGCCTAATCTGCAATCAGGGATGATCTTCCCCTGCTGCTAGCTGTTGGCAGATGGCCATGCCCCCTACCGCTGACACCAGTCACTCTCTATGTGGGGGGCAACCAGTGGGAGATCAGAGACCTAGTGCTGCCCATGCCTGCTGCCACCCACCTCCAGTTCCCTGTTCCCCATCAGGTGATCAGAGTCTATGACAGGGGGCAGCTCTTGAGTTGAACACCTGCCCCCTAGTGGTCAGTGTGCATCATAGCTGACCAGTGATTCTGCTGTCTGGTTGATTTTCATATTACACTTTTATACATAGACTAGAGGCCCAATGCCTGAAATTTGTGCAAGAGTAGGCCTGCCTTCACCTGCCTGTCAGAACCAGCTTTCCTCCAGTCACTGGCAGGCACCCGGGACCCAGGCTTCTCTTGCAGTCCCAGCTCCATCAGGAAAGTTGTCCGAAGGACGCCCAGTCCAATTAGCATATTAATCTTTTATTATTACAGATGGTTCCCCACACTGCCCTGTATTCTTTCCAAATTATTCTCCTGTCACTCATACACCTGGCCCCGTACATGTCTCTGACATGGCTTCCCACCTCCTCAAGTACCCAGGGGGACAGAACACTGAGGACTGAGGTCCCCAGGCGGGAGTGGTGTGGTGGCCTTTTAAAGGTAACGCCATTGAAACAAGGCTCCTGTGTTCTGCAAACAACTCTCATACTCTGCTCAAAGTGAACTTTAGAAAAAGACAGGTATGCTGCCTGCTAGTCCCTGTCTGTAAAAGGTAATTGTTTTGACACATTGGCTTAATTACATGAAGGAGACACGGAGTTTGCTGCACTTCACCGTGGCAAATGAAACAGAGCCCTTTTGTGCATGTCTACACAAATTGCCTCTGTGGTGCATCATGGGAAGTGTCAACTGATATGGGTGGATTTGGATAGGTTGTTGTTTGTTCTCATTTTTATTTATTTATGCATGTACTTTTTTGCAGCCAGTTTGGGATTCTGCCTGTCGATGGTAGATAATAGTCTCTCTTCTGAGTATTGTGTTTGTTCTTATCAATCCGATTTCCAAACTTTCTCCGGACTTTACCAAGACTTTCAAGGTTCAGATAAGTGGATAATGAATTCGAAAGAAAACTACTGCCGTCTGTCTTTCCACGATACCCACCAACCTCTGACAAATCTGTGCCTGACACAGAGGCAGGCAATAAACAATGATGGAATAAGCGGATGAAATATGTGTCTCCAGCTAGGTATCTTTCACTCATTGTTATGGTTACCCACCCACCAGCCTGTGAACATGCTGAAAGCCAGCAGATTTCACCTGTCAGGGTGCGGGATGGAGAACTGTGGGGCAGACAGGGTGTCTCATTCGAGAATGTTGGTTTAATAAACCCTTTGTGTGCTCACCACCCTGACCTGGAACTGGCTCTGAAGGGGTTGATGTCTGCAGGGTGCTTGGAGAGTGGCTAATGCTGTGGGAACAGCAAGGTAAATAATTACTGCTCGGCTTTTATAAGACAGCCTCTAGGCAGAGGGAGGGTGCAGGTGGCCACAGAGCCCACCTGCCTGGACTGAGGATCCCAGGCCTTGGACCCATGACAGCAACCTCAAGGCATGCAGCCTCAGCTTTGGGTCCTATCCCTGAGCCCCTGGTTCCTGGTGAGGAGATGGTACTGTGCAAGGGAGGCTGTGAGAGATAAGCTGTTAGCCACCCACAGGGCTAACCTCTAACACTTATCTCAGATATAGTTAAGAAGGGGGCAGGACTCCGCTGGTGTACTTCTTATCTTCAGAGGTTTTAGGATTTGGATGTTATTTTCCCATGGGGTAGGAAACTGCCTTTGGCAGGAATGCATTGGGGTGGAGGGAATCTATCCAACACGCAGAGCCCTGCTCTGCTGGATTCTCTCTCTCTTGTCTCCACTTCTCCACACGGGTCTGCATGGCATCCTTTTTGCCTAAGGAACTGAAGCTGGGTTTGGGCTGCGTTTGGGTTGGGTTTGGACTGGGCTGGTTCTGACAGCACTGGTCCCAGGGATCAAGCATTTGGGGGCAGGCCCTGATTCTCCCACGACCTCACCACTTGGCTCCTGTGGGGGATTTCTCTCCTCCAGGTCTCAGTCCGCTTGACCATCCTGTGGAGGATAAGGACACCCACCTCTTTGGTCAATAGGGTTGTTGTGAAGGTGAAATGGAATAATAATCGGGAAAGCGCTTTGAAAGGTATGAACTACATAGAGAGGGAACAGTGTTCAGCAACTGTGATTCTGTGACTTTATTTAATCATGGGAAGAACTGGAGAGGTAACGTTGAGAGGATCCAGATTCCTGGCCAGGCTTCTTCCTGGTCAGGCTCCAGGTATGAGAACAGGTACTCCACGTAGAAAGGAGATGACCCCAGAGCTGAAGGTGAACTACAGGGCCAAGATCTGAGCAGAGAGAAAGAGCTGTGAAGTTATTATAAACAGAATATTAGTCTCATGATTGAACCAGGGATGACCATAACCAATCTCCCCAAACCAGTGGGGTAAGGAATGTCATGCAGTATAACCGAATCAACAGGGGCTGGAACTGGATCCCCAAGTCCTGGTCCCAGCTCCCCTCCACCCTCATGTGATGCTTTTTGTGATCCTTGAACAGAGCCATTGAGCTTCTCTGACCATCAATATCCTCATGCAAAGAATGGGGGTGATCTTAGAACCTGCCAGATATAGTTGTGGGAAGAGATACACAGTAATTTGTGTGAAACCCTAGCACATGTTGAGCTGTCGATAAGAGGTGGCTCATTCAGTGATCCTCTAATTCATTCATTTATTCCCTCATTGATCAGAACATCTCGCAGTCTTGGGTTGGTCTTGGCCCAGGAGATCATTAGCCGTTAAGGACTTTTTCAATGGGAAAGGGAACTAGCTCATAAATACCATCGCCAGCAGCAGTTAAGAGAAGTGAGAGTACATTACAGCATCTTTATCTGCACATCACATCATTCTTTATTGTTCACAAGCTCCCAGGGCTTCGGGTCTCTCTGCTGCCTTAGATCCTCCTCCTTTTGCTGCCTGAGTGCGGGGAGGGCTCCACCGAGCCAGGCTCACCAAAAAGATGAAACAATACACTTGTTGCCTTTTGCTCTCCGAGGTGCCGTATAATCAGAGCAGGGCTGTGACAGTCAGCACGTCTCTTCTCTCCCTGTATCCCAGCCATAATACAGCATTAGAAGCAATTAGGGCTTGTTCTGGGTTGTTTGTAAGATGATGATTATAGAAATTGCAGAGACATCTCAAAACAGTGAAGTTAAGGATGACAACGTTCTGCATTCCCAACGCTGCTGAAGGGGATGGTGCTAAGAGCCTAGAAGCAGAGACAGACAAAGCCCAGCCCATCACCCCTTCCCACAAGGCTGGGCCTAGGCCGTGTGCCCTCAGTGTGTGGCACCTGAAGGCTGATGGCAAGCATTTTCTCCCTGGCAGAGCTGCTCTGCCCTGGAGGCTGGGTGCTGGAAGGGTAGGCTAGACCAGGAGCTCAAACACCTTATCCTTTTGTTTCCCCAGGCATATCAAAAAGGCCCTCAGTTAGAACACCAGAAAGCCCCGGGCATCCGAACAATAGGAGGGCTCTAGCCACAATACCATTCCTTCTGTCTCATGTAGCTCTACACACAAATACTTGAATAAACTCTGTCTGGGAACTCTTTAACCCCAATCTTCCACAATTGCATTTAAGCTCTCTTTTGTTCATAGGAAACAGAAAACAGCTGGTCAGCTTGCTGTCTAAACCTATTCACCTGCTTTTCCTTTGTAATGCTCTGTAAACGCTGTTCGAGCAGTTCAAGCATGGAATCATGGGGCTGCCTTGTACCTTCCCCTTCTTTTCAATTCAATTAAATAGGTAATGTGCTCCTACTATGTGCCAAGCCACTTCACAGCTGCTTGGATTATACCATGAGTGGTATAATGACCCCTGCTCTCATGAAACTTACTGGATAAATCTATAATAATAAATGCCTAATAAATGCCTATTATGGATGTCCTCTCTAGATGTCCTTCTGGACAAAGCCGGGGCTGTAAGGGAAGCCTGGGTCACGGGTGCTAGAGGGAAGCCTGTGCTGGCAGCAGTATGGAAAGAAGGCCTACTCTTGCATGAGTTTTGTGCATTGGGCCTCTAGTATATAAATAATGTAGTTTGATAGAAGGGGAAATGCAAGAGTGGAGCAGAATAGGAGAATGGTTATTAAGAAACTCAAACACTGACTATGGCCATACTCTCTTTCCTAAGGTTTCCTTTCTTCTCCTAAAGTCCAGCTCAGGTGTCATCAGTGGCTTTTGCTCATCTCACAGGGCTGGACTGTGATGCTCCTGACTTGATTCCACTGGTCTTTCCTCTGCATCATGGTGCTTGTGCTCCAGACAAAATTAACTCCTCATTATTCCCCATCGCATGCCTGCTTTCATGCTATAGTGTTTGTGGGGAAAGGACATTAAGATTTATTGAGCTTTGTTAACAGACAGGACTTGGTGTACCTCTTATGTCTTTTCCTTTCTATTTCATAACAAATCTGTTATGTGTAAGGCCAGGCGTTGACTTGCCTACAGTCATGCATTTGAATGTGGCAGAGTCAAGAGCCACATCTTTGTCTGAGTCCAAATCTGAGGGTCTTTCTCCCAGATCACAAATGATCGTGTTCTCCAATTGCAGGTTGAAACTATAGGAAGAAAGGCCATGTGTGTCTACCTTTGTGCCATCTCTACTGGCTGGCACACAACTTCACACAGACTAGGTTAAAGTATTATTTGAAAAAAAATTTTTTTGAATAGAACTTACTTACGTTGAATATGCTTTTAGAAAGCTGTTCATTAACTGATCTTTCATCAGCATCTTGTGTAGATTGCTAGTGCTGCTTGTGAGCCCTTAGATACCTTGTTTTCTTCTGACCTTTACCCTGTTTTCTGAAGCTCCACAGGCCCACAGCTAGACCCAACAAGGAGCCTTTTCAAGGCTAACATTGGTAGATGTCTATTTTTAAAATATATATTTTTAATTTATTTCAGAGAGGAAGAGAACAAGAGAGAGAGAGAGAGAGAGAGAGAGAGAGAGAGAGAGGGGGGGGGGGGGGGGGGAGAGAAACATCAATGATGAGAGATCATCATTGATGGGCTGTGCCCTGCACGACCCACACCCTAGTGTGGGGCATGCAGGGGGCAGATCAAGCATGCAACCCAAGCATGTACTCTGACCAGGAATCAAACCATGATCTCCTGGTTGATGCTCAACCACTGAGTTACACCAGCTGGGCAGATGTCTATATATCTTTCAATTGTCTCTTTCTCACCTTCTCCCTATTTGCCTCATTTTCCCCTTTGAGATCCCTTTAGGGGCAACCATTCCTCTGATCAAATTTCATTCTTACAGACATACACCAGTCTGGCCTCTGGGATCTTTGGTTCTGGCTCTGCCTCTGTCCCTTATACGTTGGGGAGTTGGGGTCGCCTCAGGGAAAAACCACAGCCTCTCTGGGTTTCTGTTTCCTTTTAAGGGTTCTAAAATCCTTACCAGATCTATGTGCAGTCCTCATCATTTAATGCACTATAATTAATAAGTAAATATTTTTAGATCTGACTGAGAGAGGCACTTCAGAGGCTCTCTCCTGAGTGTTCTTCCTATGCAATACTGGGTCAGGAGCTTGCTTTATGATTCCCGTGGCAGCTTTTCCTTCCCTCATAGTCCCCCAGTGATCAGCACGCATCTCCTAAGAAGGCCAATGGATAAAGGAGAGGTGAAGTGTTCATCTTTTAAACGACGACTTTGGGAAAGAGGAGATTACAGTAGGGGCACCTGGGGCGTTTTTCAGATCCCATTGCCTCGTGATGTGAAAGGCCCATGGGTTCTCTGTGGCAGATCTTTGGTCCTCTTAAAGCCCGGGTTCTGAGATTTGGACATCTTCAAACACCTACACAGTACACCTGACTGCTCCCTCGCTCAATAGCTGCCAACCTGCAAAACACCACCAGTGGCATGTGGTCCCAGGTTCAACCCTATGGATGGGAATTTCGGTAAAGAGGGGTGAATTGCTAAATAAATAGGATGCATTGTAAGCGTTGATAGATTTTCTGTTCTAGCCTGGCATTGTGCTCAGTGGAGGATCACCGCTGTGTGTGTTTAAATGTGACAGCTGTTTCATTCGCTCCCTGGTGTGTTGGAGAAGCCTGATAAAGCAAGCTATATGCCTTCAGAATCCTTAAAGTGAAATCCTCCAGAAAAAAAAAGAAAAAGAAAAAAAAATCCCCTCTTACACCTCTCTCCCCACCTCCCGGCTCATTCTTCACATGCATTTCCATTTATTGGATTTAATCTTTGATGTTTTTAATATTCTGGATGAGAAATACCCCTAAAAAAACCTTTCACCTCTGGTTGCTGGGCATCCCTGAAGCAGTGGGTTTCATTTTGATATCCTGGGTGCAGAGGGAATGCAAAGCACTTAGAAACCTTAATTAAGGAACATTTAGGAAGATAGGCTGATGAGGGGCAAGATTAGTGGTGGATTTCACTGTTGCCTGCCTGCGACGTTCTGTTTAATTATTACAAGGGGAGCTGCCAGCAATGCAAGAGCTGAAGGTTTGATAGTGAACTACACTGACCTGGATTTCTTTTTTCATTAGATTTCATTTAATTCAGGCAACGGAGGCAATTTCTTAGACCCTGGGATAGCTGCCTGTTAACCTTCGGGCCACAAGAGAGAAGGGGAAGGAATGTTTTACCCAGAGCTCTACCAAATCCTGCCTGGATTCTAACACCTCTTACTGTTTGGGGAAATAGAGAGAATGTGGCTCCATTGTGTCCCAGGGAGGGATTAAATGAGCTGGATAATTGACTCAACAGCATTCTCTTTGAACTCAAAGCAAGCCAAAGATAGCCTCCTCCCAAGAATAATTGAGAGCATCTTCCTCTCTAGATTCTTCTTCTTTTTCTCCTTCTTCTTCTTTTCCTCCTCCTCCTCCTTTTTCTTCCTCTTCCTCTTCCTCCTTTTCTTCCTTGAAATAACTGTTTGTTTCTAATGACCCCTACCTAGAGATCACTGAACTTAAGTAGCTTGTGCCCAAGAAGTATTATGATTGGCATGGTAGGGAGTGGGGATGAGAAAATGCTTGGGAAGGAAAGGCTGGTTAGGGTTTCTAAGTGGGCTACAGCTACATCACTACATCTATGTTCACCAAATTTGACCCTTCTCACTTCTGCTGTATCCTATGCCAATGGTCAAAGTTAGCTGAGAGATTCTAAAAATTCAAGAAAGAGCATTAGGACTAAAAATCAGAATTTAGATTCTGCCACTTGTCTGTGCCTGAAGCATCAATTTATCTCCCTCATTTGGTAAAGGTGTAATATTTTTATCTCAAGAAATGGGAATACCAATTCTTACTACACAGAAAACTTACAGAATTAAATTAGGAAATGGCTATATAGCAAGGATTTTTTTAACCTTTTCATCTCATGGTACACATAAACTGATTGCTAAATTCTGCAGCACACCAAAAATATATATATTCCATTTTTGTGGATCTGACAAGTAACATAGGTATAATTCTGATTCATTCACACAAGATAGCCATTGTTCTGTTGGTTGTTTCTATTTGACAATCTAAGGGAAATGAACTTAGTACCCCTGATTAAACAGTCAGATATTTCATGTTCTTAAAAGTCTTATGGCACACAGATTGCAAATAATTGCTATATAGCATTTAGCCAACAAATGCTGGTTACCAATTCTACTCCATGTATCAATATATAGGGGGAGTGAGAAAAACATTCTTCTGAAGAAAGCCAAAGCAAATCTCCCTTTAGTTGGGTTTATACTCAGCTACAATAAGAAAATGATAAACATAAAAATAAACTGTTTCACTGAAGGAATAAAACATTAAGTTGTGCCCTAGCCAGCTTGGCTCAGTGGATAGAGCATCAGCCTGTGGACTGAAGGATCCCAGGTTTAGTTTCGGTGAAGGGCTCGTGCCCGGGTTGCTGACTCAGTCCCCAGTGGGGGTTGTGCAGGAGGCAGCCAATCAATAATTCTCTCTCAGCATTGATGTTTCTATCTCTCTCTCCCTCTCCCTTCTCTCTGAAATCAATAAAAATATATTTAAAAAAGTTAAATTGTGATACATGCATACAGTGAAATACTTCTCAGTACTAGAAAGGGATGAACCTGTGTGCAAGGACAGGTGTAGGGGAGCATTCTTCTTAATATGATAACTTAATGATAAGCCTCCAGGACTGATATCAAACTATGGCCTCCCCGTATCTATCTAAGGTGACAAGCTCATATAACAACTCTCCTTTAATTTATATATCCCTTTGGGAAAAAGTAGAACACATTATGCTAAGTGAATTAAGTAAAAAAAAAAAAAAAAACTATATTAATCAATCTATATGATATTCCATGAAAGATAAAACTTTAGAGACAAAACCCAGATCAGTATTGTATGGGGACAGTAAATAAGGGGAGGTAATTTCCTATAACAGGGCACGGGGGAACTTTCTAGGTTTTGGAAATATTCTGTATCTTATTGATGCTGGTGTACAGCTGAAGAGGTGAGTAGAGATTGTACCTCAGTAAATATAATTTTTTTAAAAATCATATCAAAGTATACTTTTATCCTATTCTCTTCTCCCTAGAGAATATGACTTGTCCTCATTGTGGGTGCTAAGGGTAACACAGAAACATCCTTAGAATCTAGAGCTCATGACAATTGCAGGAAGTCCCTGAATGGACACAGTGGGGTTTTCAGTTACCTGTAATTCCATCCAAATATTTGCATATGGATTTTGCTAATGAGAAGTCTGTTAAAAATAACTATCATTCACTGTCCATCTTTCAAGAACAACCACCAAGTGAAAAGAAAGAAAGGGAGGAAGGAAGGGAGAGAGTAAAAGCAAAACTATGAGCCATTATTCTAGCAGAGAAAACGCAGTGAATTGGTGTTCTATTGTAGATTTCTTCAGATAAATTCCCAGAAATGGAATCTCTGGGATATAAAACAGTTCAATTTTTAATTTTTTGAGGTAACTCTATACTGGCTGTACCAGTCTGCATTCCCACCAATAGTGCAGGAGGGTTCCCTTTTCTCCAAGTCCTCCCCAATACTTGTTTGTTGATTTATTGATGAAAGCCACCTGACAGGCATGAGATGCTATCTCATTGTGGTTTTGATTTGCATTTCTCTGATGACTAGTGACTTTGAGCAACTTTTTATATGTCTACCTAACAAGCAAATGAGTGAGACTCATAGAGAGTAGGCTGACAGCTGTCGGGGGATTCGGGGACTGAGTTTGGGGAGTAGAGGGATTGAGAAAAAGAAAAGAGGCAAAAAAACCTCATAGACATGAACAACTATGTGGTGATTCCCTGGGGGAGGGGAGGTTGGGAAAGTGGCGGGGAGGTGGAGGGGAAATAAGGAGCATAAATGGTGATGGAAGGAGACTTGCCTTTGGTTGGTGGACACACAATCCAGTGTACAGATGATGTGCTGTGGAATCATGGGCCCTGAAACCTGCATAATTTTCTTAGCCAGTGTCACCCCAATACGTTCCGTAGAAAGAAAACATGCAAATAAGAGAAAAGAAAAAGTTCCACTGTACGAGTGTGTCCCTAGGGATGGACATGGGATGCAAGAGTTTGAAGTTTGTCCCTGAGCATTATCCTCAAGTTCATATCTCAGCCGGTTATTTTTCTTAAAGAGAATGATGCTTTATATGCAAGCTCATTTCTGCAGACCTATCGTGTCATTCACTCTCACTCTCAAGCTCTTAGCAGAGGAGAGGGAGTGAGCCGATTCAGGGCATGGGATGGGTTCTGCACAGAGACTGCAGAGGTTGGCAATGGAAGCAGGGTGATGGGGGCCGCCAAGGTGGAAAGCCAGTTGCTTAGCCCAGCTTAATGGAATCAGTGGTATTGATCCAAGTGGCAAAGGCACAGCATCCTAACAGTATTGAAAGCCTCATGCTGGGCACTAGCTCAGGAAAGGCTGTAGCTGCTCATTTGCAAAAATATCAGGGTCTCCAAAGTTGTCTAGGCCTCTTGAATATAAATCACCATGAGGCGCCCCTTTAATAACAGCAACACTCACGAGGTATTTCCAGCCAGAAAAATGGGGCCTGAGAACACTTGCCTGCTCGTGACAGGGTTGTGTCCCAGGCTTCCAGGCAGAAATATCTCTCTGTGCCTCCCACACTGTGAATAATTAGTCAATTTGAGATGCTAATGGTGATGGCCACGGTAATCGGAGCACTGCTGCAATAACAGACCAGCTGTGCCCCGCTAGGGCTGAAAGAGGGGTCATTTCGGACAAGGCGTTTTCTATGCTGGGGCACCCACCTGCAGCTTCTGGCCACAGAGGCCCCGTTCCTGCTAATGAAATGCTGAGGAACGTTCTCTTCCAACACAGGCCCTGGCACAGAAAGGATGACTTGTTTCTACTGAGCCACCTAGAGCTCTCTATTGAAGATACTTTTGCAAATAATGAATCACAAAAGCACACTCTGCTAGGCCAGCCTACCTCCCCCTAGACCCTCCCTTTCCATGTCAAGGGTACTTGTCCCAGCAACCTTGATGATCCCTTGATTTCTAAGCCAGTGACTCTGACAAGAGGTCTCTGGGTCTGATCCAGCCCTAACAGGGCTGAAGAGGACTTCTTTGCACTCTTAGCATATATGTGTAACTGCTGTCTTAACAGACAGTACCTAACAGAACAATGAGCATGTAGAGTATGAAGAAAGAAGGGATGATGCCAGTGGTCTTGATCCAGCATCTAGAAGAGTTTAGGAAACCTGGAGAAGGGCTGTGTGTAAATTAGAGTCCAGAGATGAAACCTGATTTTGAAAGGCATTATAGGAAGTCATAGAAGACTTAGTTAAAGGAACTAAGTTCTCCTTGTCTCAGGACCCTTGCTTTTTATTAATACAAATTCTCCTAAAACAAGGTGGAGATATACACATCAAAGGGTAGGGTTAAGTACAGAATCCATTGTCAGATTGGGGAATTACCTCTGGCTGTTCAGGTGTTTGGCCAGGAGGAGGCAATAACATGTAGATTAAGATGCCCTGAGCTGTCTGGAAGCAAGGAATCAATGTATGCATCCCTTTCAGGTTTGGGAAAATGCCTTTAGCCATTCCCAAAGGGTGATAACATATGTGACTCAACTCTTGTTGATTCCCCTGGTTCCATTAACCTTTCGATGAAACTCTTGCAATTATGACATGCTGGAACTGGCTTCCAGCAGAGGGACAGTGTCAGGGAGCTAGCACTTCACATGATTAAGGGGGTTTGGAAACAATGCTGTTGACCTCAAAGGCCTCCACAGAGATGCAGAGTTTGGGAGAATAAAGTTACAGTATTTGTCTATCAAATAGCAAACTTCACAACAGTCCCCAAGGCCTGGCATGGATGAGAGGCAGGATTGAACTATAATAACAACAATAACAATCAGCAAACACTGAATGTTTGAAAGGATGGTAAGGGTACTTTCTGGAAATGCAGACATGAGAGTACATGAGAATAAAAGGAAAATGGGGTAGAAGGATATTTTTGTGGGATTATATTACAGATTGCCCAGCCAGATAGGAGCAGTAGATGGTTCATTTCTTATCCAGTAAGTTAAAACAGCACGGAAGCAGGATGCCCTGGAAATAGAGGGCTTCCAGAATATCACACCAGGCAAAATAAAAAAACATATAAAAAAAATAACTCCCACTTAACACTTCTGGTAAGTTTCTGTAGAATACAGGTAATGGCAAATGGTGTGGCTACTATAGCGTATACACCAACAAGAAGAATCTGCTAGTGACATGGAACTGATGGACATTAGGGAAAAAGTGGCTCTGTAATCTTGGTGTTCTGAAGGCTCAGAGAGCAAATCACTGGGCAGAGATGAAAAGAAGTCTCCATTATTAAAAGGAAGCTATCAAAACATTTAAATTGAAGAAAACAAAAGCAGGAGACACAAGGATTTTGTTAAACATAAACAGACACTTATTTTTCTTCTGGTGGTGTTGCACAAGAAACTCTCTGAAGAAATAACAGGAATAAAGAGAATAGTGAATGGAAAGAGTGGCATACCTAAATAGTAGGTTAAGTTACAAAATGAACTGCGGTGAATGGCATCATTTCAGAGACAAAAGGTCTTGGAATAGGACAGGTCCACTGCTTGGCCCTTGTGATAAAAGTCTGTTCTATCCAGGCAGAACTTCACAGCACTTTGGATTCTCAGATTTTCTCTTCTTGGTGATAAAGAACAATCTCTGTGCTGAAAATGGCAAATTAGCAGATCTGTTAACAGTTTTCAAAAATCGGGCATTTTCTTGGGTGAATGCGGAGGATGCTATAGACTGTGTGTTTGTATTTTTGTATTGTCCTGCTCCACTCACAGGAGGAAGATTTTAGCAAGGTATTAACAGGTATTGTCCTGGTAAATATTTTATCATTGACTTGGATAATCACCCTATCTGTAGATGCTTCACATTGTTACAAAACTACATGTTGTGTTTGTTGAATGGATGGAACTGGGACCCAATGAGAGTAAAGTAAGTGATATTGGCATGTCAATGCTTTCAAGATAACATTTAATAACTGGTGAGCTTAAAATCCCAAATTCAGTACAAAAATGTACTCTCTCTTATCCAAGATAGATAAGATGGGTTTAATGGGAACGGGTGAAACAAATAAACAAAAATGACAAGATACTTAGAAGGATCTGATATCAAAAGTGTAATATGAATAAAAAGGCTAGTGTGTCTGTCAAAAAATTCAAATGGAATCTTAGAGAAAGGGAGACAGTAGCCCTATTCCACACTGACCAGACCATGACTAAAATATTTGTTTGTTTGTTTGTTTGTTTAGGGTGGGGGTCATGTTTTTCATAGTACATCATTGGTAAAGAGGCTATATTTTTTTAAAAAAAACAATGGATATGTTAGAGATACTGTTTCAACTAAAACCACAAACTGCTTTATGAGTAAGGAATAGTTACAGAAATCGGGAATATTTATATCATAAAATTATGGGAGTTCCTCTTTAAATATTTGGAAGGCTAATATGAGAACTTTTATTATCAACATCATCATTACTATTATTATTACTAGAGGCCTGATGCATGAATCTCTGCACCCGTGGGGTCTGGTCAGCCTGTTTCAATTGGGGTCCATTGATTGGGGGCCAGGCTGGTGGGGGGAAGGGCCATGGGAGGCTGCCATTGGGCCAGTTGGCCAGCCACAGTGCACCACATAGGGACAGGTTGTTCCGTTCATTCCAGTCACTTGGCTTTTATATATATATAGATAGATTATTATTATTCTGTGTGGTCTCAAGAGGAGAACTCAGACTATTATGAAAAAATTATGAGAATGAATTTCGAAAATAATTTATCACCAGACAGACATCTCTAAAGACAGAAGAGGTTCTTTAAAGGCACAGGTCCTGCCTGGCTGGAAATGTTCACACATTGATTGACAACCTGACATGGAAGCTGTGGAAGGCATTCACAGGTCAGATGGACATTCATTAGAAATTTCCCCAGTACACAGTCCATGAATTTCCTAGTCAAATTTTAACCCCTGCCGACTTTATTCCTCCTGAGTTTCATTCCTTAATAGAAATAGGTAGATTCACTTCTTTCTTCATTCTTTTCTCCTTCCTATTCAAGATTTTCAGTTGAAAATTTAGATATTGTGCCTACTACATAGTTCAGTGGGTTGAAACCTCTTGATCTCAGGCTCACTTTATATTCATACAAAAATATTAGGACAATGAAGAGCTTCCATTTACGTGGCTAATATCTATCTGTATTCACAGTAATAGAAACTTAAAAATCAGTATTCAAAAATGTATTTATAAATTCATTTAAAAACAACAATATTAAATCCATTTACATATAAAAACATAAATAAAATATTTTATGAAAAAATATAAGATTTCACCAAAAAATAGTGAGAAAGTAAAATTTTATATTTTTTGCAAAATCTTTAATATCAGGCTTCATAGAACATAATAGGGTTCTCATATCTGCTTTTACATTAAATCACAAAATAAATGATTGGAAAAGGAAGGAGTAGTGTAATAGTTTTTTGGATAATTGTAAATATTCTTCTTTGATACAACAGCAAAATTCAAAAACACCAAAATTCAATGAATATTTCATAATCTGTTACACTACAATTCATGGGTATATTTTGCACTTTGAATAAACCTTTTATTCATGCCTAATTTTATAACATCATGCATTCTCATTCAGAAAATATTGGTTTGCTCACTCATATAGATGTCCCAAATGTTGACATTTCCTTATAAAACACCAAAAATGTTACATTCATTAGTATTCAGTGTGTGTCAAGCTATTAGTGAAAGTTTTCCAAAATTCTATTCTATTTTGAATGCTTCAGTTTTATCACTGGCAACAAATAATGCCAATTGTTTTTCTTGAAATTGGCAGGCTCAGTTCATTTATTTAAAAAATAATCTCCTAAAATACCCAACTTTGAACAATCATAGTTTGTCAATTGTTCTTTAAGGAAAAAAAAAAAATTCTCTCTCTCAAAAAAAAAAAAAAAAAAAAAAAAAAGCAGCTAGTTAGCTAGCAACTCAAATAATTGCTAAGTTGCATTTCCTGTAGAAAACTGGCATTCTTTGGTTATGCAACACAAGCACTTTGTGTGTATTTCCCATTTTGTGCACTATAACATTAAAAGGGCATGCACTGGAAAATCAAGACTTAATAAAATTAATACTTTTTACTATTTATTTAAGATCATTCTTATGTGAAACTGGCTTTCTCTTTTTGTTACTGCAAGTGTACTATCTTGAAAAATACAATGACTATTAACACAGGTTAGTGCCAACACCTTAATGCTTGTTGCAATGCCAAGATTGCTTTTGACTTATTGGTGTTTAATGCAAATAATGTCTTGGTGGATTTATGAAAATAGATTTCATCTCATGAACTCCTTGAGAAGTTCTCAGGCACCCCCAGGGGTCTATAGAACACACTTGAAGGATAATTAATATGGTATAAGATTGGAAATCTTTTATGAGAGTATTTTTCAAAGAGTTTCCAGCCTTATTGTTGTGTGATTCTAAAGCTGAAACACCTCAATCTTCTCAGATAGGTCTAACTCTGGTCATGTGATTTGTGCCTCCCATCTCCAAACACCATTTTCCAATTCCCAATTCTTTCCATCTCCTGAGAAGTGTAACCCATCTGTTATTTTGGTTTGGGAGGAAAGAAGAGGAGGTTTGGAAAAAAGAATATGCAAAAGGAAGGCTGGGGTAGAGTTGGCATCTGCTCATCACAGCAATGAGCAGACACAGTAGGTGAGCAGAGCACCTGTTCCTTGGGGAATAAGGCTCTGCTTCCAGGGCAATATGGATTATTAGCCCATGATGAGGGCTATGCATCAGGAACTCCTGTAGACATTTAATAAAATTCCTGAACCATGTACTTGGGTTCCTGAATCAGTGTATCTTTGGACATGGGGGCTCAGGCAAGCCTAGTTTCAAAAACTCAGGTTATTCCTGTGTGAATCCTAGTTAAAAATTACTGCTATCGGTGGTAGGGTGAGCAGAAGTGCAACTAGGTAATCACAGCTGAGCCTGGAGATGTTTAGTTTATGTGTTTGAAGATTAAGAATGAGTGATTCCCTTCATTTGATCTGAATTGATCCCCAATCTCAAGAGCTCTTTCTCAATTATCAATATCTTCACCTCACTCTGCAGCATGCAGAAGTCAATGACAACTAAGAATCTAAAAAAGAATGAGGAGAAGAAAGAAGGAGGAAGAGAAGGGAAAAAAAGGGTAGAGGAGGAGGAAGAGGAGAATGATAATAATAATAAGAAGAAACAGAAGAAGAAAAAGCTAGTAGACCAATAGCAATCCACAAAAACATGTTTGAGTAGTAATTGCTACCTCCTTTCATCAATTTAACTTGCAGTCACTCAAGTAAGAACACTTAGAGTGGAAAAATCTATTACCACTGAAGCTGGGACTGGCTGGAAACACAAACTGCAGAGTGTGGTATTATAGCTCTCCCCCATTTTTTTCCTCAGTGTTATAACACTTAATCTTCTAAAGAGATTGAGAAGAAAATGGATACGGTTTTCTTTTGATTTTTACAAGTGACATAAAATACCCTGCTCTTGAAAGGTACATAGGCCTAGTTTATTTTGGAAAAGATTTAGGGTGATGAGCTTTAGTGAACACAGCCTGATAGATCTGAACCCTGATAAGCTAAGCCAATCACAGTATTTGATAAGCCCAATTCATTGCCAATCTCTTCAGATTACTAAAAGAGGCCCAGGAAAATGGTGTAGTTGTGGGTTGTTGTAGTTGTGGATTGCTTTTTTTTTTTTTTTTTTTTTTTTTTCCTGTTTCTTATAGATTTACACTGTTTGGACAATGGCCATGTGGACTCACACAGAGCTGATGATCTCATGGTTGTTTTTTGTAGTTTCAACCTCAAAGGAGATACTTCTAGAAAGCTGCAATGTAGCCCCACGGCCACTAGGGAGTGATAGTGTGCAATCTTAATAGGGTCCAAACTATTTATATAGATAAAAGCCAAGCAATCAGAACAACTTGAATAACCAGTTGTTATCATGTGCCCTGCAGCAGCCAACTGGCCCACTATCTACCAACAGTATAGAGTGGGAGTGATGGTGTGAGATTTCCCAGGTTGTCCTGGCTTCTGACTTGCTCTCTCTTAGTTCACTGACTCTGAAGCTGCCATAGAATAGGGACTGGGAAACAGCCCCCCTGGGCAGATCCAAACAGCAAAGCACTGAGGCCTCCTGTCAGCACCCTGCACCAACTTGCAAGTCAGCTGTGAGCCCCCTTGAAAACAAAGCCTGCAGCCCCAAGCAAGCAACTGCAGGAGAAGTGCTGAGCAGGGACCGCCCATCTCAGCTGCTTCTAAATTTCTGATGCCCAGAAACGGGCACACAGATGCTTCAGTGACTGTTTATGCAGCGAGAGGTGAGTAATGTGAAGAGAGTTCCCCATCCTCAACTGGTTCCTTCCTGTGAGAAACTTTTGGTAATTCCCTTGATTAGTTTGCTGACATCAAAGAATGTCCTTCAACTTCTCCCTCTAGGAAAAGCGTTGAATAGTCTCTTTCTGACCCTCAAATCTATCTTTCAGGCCTATAGCTGCTGAACTGATTTGCATAGGATCCTGCGATTATCTACCAAGCTTTGCTAAAGTGTCCCTAGTTTATTTTAGAGTGGCCACATCCCCTGTAAAAATACAGGCAATAAGAATCTGCTGCACAGAGGCAAAAACTTGTGCAGGTTTGGTGTCAAGGGTCTCTGGGTTTATTTTTTAGAACACATTTTTATTGATTTCAAGGAGAAAGGGAGAGGGGGAGAGAGAGAAACATCAGTGATGAGAAAGAATTATTGACTGGCTGCCTCCTGCATCCCCCACATGGGGGATTGAGTCTGCCTCCCGTGCATGTACCCCGACCAGGAATGGAACTGAGACCTCCTGATTGACAGGATGATGCTCAATCACTGAGCCATGCCCACTGGGCAAGAATATCTGGTTTTAAATCCAGGATTGGCCACTTAGTAACTCTGAATATTAAATAGTGTGTCCAAGGAATCAAAGGTTACCTCTAAGCCTCAGGTCCTCATCTGTAAAATAGGGATACTATTATCTTGCAGGGCTGTATGAAGGTTAGATAACATGCCCTTTCAACTAAATTTCAAAAAATGCAGTGCCATGCAGATAATGGAAATTTAATAAATGATAGCCACCATCAATATTAAAAGAAGACCTTGAACAATAGATAAAAGTTGGAGACTAACTTTTTGAGGTCAAAAATCCAAAACATGTTTCTGTATCTCTGATTCTGATTCCGAGTAGAACTGATTCACAAGCAGGAGAGGCAAGAAGAATGCCCATATCTCACCGACAGGTGAGGAGGGATGGTATTTCAAGTCTAGGGAAGAGCATGAGCCACTGGAAAGCCACATGGAGGACTCTGGTTTAGGTGTCTCAACCTCAGCAGATGTATTGAGTTGGATGAGTCATTGTGGGAAGACTACTCTGTGCCTTGTGGGATGTGTAATAGCAGCCCTGGCCTCTCCCCCCTAGATACCTCTAGCTCCCACTCCCTACCAATTGTGGCAGTCAAAATCTCCAGTATCTCCAGCCATTGTTAAATGTCCCCCTACAGGGCAAAATCTCTCCTGATGAAGAACCACTGCTGGAGTCCAACCTTCCCCCCTTTTCTGAGAATGTCACTGCAGCCCAGAGAGGATGTGTACTCAGGCCAAGGACACACAGCTTGAGGCTGCAGAGCCAGGCGTAGACCCTTCTACAGCTGTATTCTTATCAAGACATTTGAAAATCAGCCAGGTGGCCTTTTTTTTTTTGCCATATTAAGCTGAAGAAGTAAGAAAATTATCATTAAAGAGACATAAGTACTGGAATCAAACATATCATTAGGGTGGGTCTCTGCTAGGGAGAGTCCCAGATGGCGTCTTATTTAAGAACCATGCATGTAGGGATTGAATGAGTTAATGCCAGCAAGTGTATTGCATAGTGTGTGTGATGCAGGAGAAAGTGACCAGCAATGATGAGCATTCTCTCCTTCCTGCCCTGATAATAGTTTGGGCTTCATGCAGTGGGCCATGGGGAACTATAACCTACTTTTTATAGGTCAGTGACATTATCATAGAGGAAAAGTGACATTCTACCTAAAGCTCATGTCTCTTGCTTCGTACTGGGAAGGTGCCTTACGTCTGGGGGACATATGCCCCCAGGGACTGGCATGATGCCTGCTCCCTAAGTGTCCTCAATTACCATTTCCGCCCACCAAAGAGGCCACAATCTCCAGAGACCATCAGGACATAATGAGCCCAGTGCCAGGAGTGATTAAAACGAATGACACTGCAGTCTCGCAAGGTGGCAGGGCAGGGGGAGGGGGCACAAGGGATTGGCTCCTCTTAAATAGAACCCGACGTTGAAAATACAGTGGCTTCCTCCATAGCTGTCTGAAGGCAACCCTTTGGCAAGCTGGTTTCCCTTCAGTGCCTCCAGGATGGGGTCACCAGGGCTGGAACACACTTTCTGAATTGAAGCAGTGAACTGTGAAATAGGAATCACTGACAGCTCTTAAGTATATCAAGAGAACAGCCCTATTCCTTAATACAGAGCCACTAATAGACATCTAGAAACCTATAAAACAGACAATTCCTCTATATCATCCTAGTTAAATCAATGTAGTTATATTACCCTCATCATTTTCCCTTTACCGTTTATTACATTTTGCCACAGTAATTTATTTTTTCATATCCATCAGCCGATTAAAGACTTTATTCTGAAGATACACATCCTTGTGACCTACTTGAGACTGACCTAAACTGTTAAGTAGAAGCAATTTGGTGGGGAAGTTTTTCTTCCTTCTCTCTCTCTCTCTCTCTCTCTCTCTCTCTCTCTCTCTCTCTCTCTCTCTCTCTCTCTCTCTCTCTCCTTCTCCTCCTTCTCTTTCTCCTTCTCCTTCCATGAAGATTAATATTCTAGCATTTACAAACAAGAGCATAGACTTACATTATTTTTGCAACATCCCTTTGTACTTATTGAGACAACTTCTTAACCTTCCTAAAATATATTTTCATCAATTCCTCTGAGTCTTTTCAGGCTTTCTTTCCTCCTCCTTCCCAAACATTCTTCCCAAACATCCTGTTCCTGAGTTGCATGTGAGCTCCTGATTAGATAGCTATTCTAGACTCCCCAGGCCCAGCTGGCAGCTGCAGATCCAAGGCTCATCTGGGTCCTTCCTGCACCCACTGCACCAGCAGCCTCTCGGCACCTGTGCCCTTGGACTAGCAGCCAGGGCTCACCTAGTAGATAGAGGAGCAGCTGCTTTAAATAGACCATTTAAACCACCTTTCCTACAAAACTGCCCAGGGCTGCCATGTTTTTGTTTCTTTGAGGTGAAACTATGAAAATCAGCAGAAGAGAGCTAGCTTACTCTCCTGGATAGGTAAAGCATGAAGTTGCCATTGTTCCATAACCCTGTAATTTATCATTAAGTGGGTGCGAAGAGCAGAGTAGTGTATCACAGAAGAAAGCACTTGGGTACACAGTGTTGTTAGGGGTGGAGTAAGATTCTCACTAACTGTCTAGTTTGTTGAAGGATAGGGTCCGAGGAGTCCTGGGAAGTCAAGATAAATACTGAGGGTGCTGACCTGTTCAGACACAGGAAAGGAAAACATTTAAATACATAGCTGATTTCTTCATTAAGACAAGGATTTCATGAACATTGTGCAGTGGTCCTTAGACTTCCTTTGGCCACATAATTCTTTCTGAATTGGGTCCTTACAAGGATGATCAACAGGATGATCCAAAGAAGAAAAATCAAAGCTCCTCTGACTGAGAGGAAGAAATAAGCCCCAGGAATCCAAAACCCAAGCAGGAAACTCTACTCTATATCTCATAAGGGAATGTTTCTGTTAACGTCTTAACTCCCCTATTAAAGAGAGAACTCATGTAGACATTGAAGCATAGCCAAGTATAACTTCAGCATATTAGCTACTGAACGTGGCTGACTGAGAGGTTATTCATACCCTGAACTCACTCCATGAGGCAAACTCTGATTTCTCCTCCAAAATCAATTTCAACATCATCTCCAGAAATCTTGCTCTCACCTTTGAATCTGATCTACACAGGTGCATGTCTTCTTTGCTCTTGTAGCACCTTGGTGTATGACTCTACCACAACTCTTGTCCTACGCTACCTCACTCATTGTGTGTGTTGCCCCTGCACTGTGGGCTCCTGGAAACAAAAGATCAAGAAATGTCTCATTTGATTTGGTGTTTCTGGCACATGGTACCCTGCCTGGCCCATCACTGCTTCTCAATCAAGTTCTGCTGAGAAAGTAAATGAATGAACAATTGTTTGCCGGTGGTGCCTGACTCTACCACTTTAGATCCATATGCCCTAGTCAATGGCCCCCTTCTCCAGCTTCAAACCATTTCTGTCTCAATCACACCTTCCTACTGCATATGTGCTAGACTGCTCCATCTTTTTCAAGTACCACCTCTCTCTTACTCCTAGAGTCAACACTGTGCCTGGTGGCATTTGTCATCAATTTTCTCTGGCATTTACTTATGTTCCAACTGGGCCATGTGTGTGTGTGTAAACACCCCTTTGTATTTCATATGCACTTCTCAGTGATAGGCCTTTGCAACCTTTCATGGACAGTAATTAGTTTGTGCCAGAGCTTTACTAAGATGAGATGGGCATCTTTAATCATCCTTTTGCATGTGGGTACCTGGAGAGATATGAAGTGATTTGAAAGTAACCATGACTTAGATCTGTGTTCAGGATTGGTAAAGGGATTTAGTGCTTACTAGGCTTATGCTTTAGCCTCCAGGCCCTGATGCCTCAAATAAATTATATATTTATTCAAGGAAACCACATTCATAACATTTTGCTGACACGGAAATCCTGTCAATACTCAAAATTTCTCATAGTCAACCTACATTCTGTCACCCACATCTTCACTCATCATATGCAATGCTTTTTTGGAGTCTTTTGGCTCTTTTGTCTAGGATTTTATGCCATAGTTCTTTGTAATTAAGTATATAACTGAGTCTTACTAACATTCCTCATGTGATCTTAACTAGAAGAAAATTAAGTGACTGTAACAGAAAACACATATACGTACACGGTCTGTTTCTTCATTTTTCCTAAAACCAAACTCAATCTCAAATCCAAACCTTAACTGGAATCCAATGAATACAATTTTTCAAAAAATAAGCTAAATATAACAGTTCACAATTTAATGAATATCACCAATCAATGCCTTTAAGATTAACTAGTTAACAGTATTAACAGTATAATCCTTACCTGTTGTATAACCATCTTTGGCAATCCACACATTCCTAGTTATTTTCTAGTCTATATTTATAAACAGATATTCATGCCAGTTGTTATGGATATATCGATACTTGAAAAAAAACAGTTAACAATCAGCTACCTTAAGTCATTTCCTGCATAAGGAACCATAAATAAATATGTATTCCTCAATCTTGGTTTCCAAAAAACTCATAATATCTCCCACTGTTTCAATGGAGTGATACAACTGACATTTACCAAGCCCACCCTGCATGGCAGGGGTTGCTCTATGTATCCTACATATGCAAACTCTTGTGTTCCTTATAGCAACTTGAGGAAACTAAGATGCAGAGCAGTTAGGAGCTTGTCTAAGGTCACCTTCATGGTACCTGAAAGATCTTGGATTTGATTCCAGCACCCTAGCTATAAAGCCCACATAAACAAACAAACAAACAAACAAACAAACAAAAACAAAAAACTTAGAATAATGGTATTTAATTATATCTTCATTGTAACTTAAAACTGGTGGGATCTTGGGATCTTGCTAGTCAGAATGTGATATTATAGAGCAATAACATCAGTATCACCCTAGAGCTTATTAGAAAAGCAGCATTTTTCATGTCAGTGTGGCTCCATGTTTGAGCATCACCCATGAACCAGGAGGTCATAGTTCCATTCCCAGTCAGGGCACATGCCTGGTTGCAGGCTCCATCCTCAGTGGGGTCATTCATGGGAATTTTTTTGAATGGGAGTGAGAAAATTTGAGGCAGGTGATACACACACACACACACACACACACAGAATCTTGGTCTCTTTGCAGACTGATTAAATCATAGCTTCCTTTTCACCAAGTGATTCCCATGCACATTTGTGTTTGAGAAACCCTTTTCTGTTGTAGGTCTCCTCTAGTGGTATAATACAATCACACAGGCACACTAAGAAGTCACAAGGACCTAGGGTATTCAGAAGGATTTTCTTAGACCACCACACATACATGAGTACTATTTTCTATGTGTACAGTTTCACACTTAACCATGAGGAATTTCATGAATAATTTTAAAGCTCATTGTGTTCGCAGCTGGCCTTGGTCACACACTTAGTTGCACACTTGGTTTCAGAGCTTCGATGTACATTCCTTTGGCTCTGTTTTTCATTAGTAAGAATAAAAATTGCCTAACAATTGGGTTTGTTGATAACACCAATTAAGAACTACCCTGTTTTAAGAACTACCCTGTTTCCCCAAAAATAAGACAGTGTCTTATATTACATTTTGCTCCCAAAGATGTGCTAGGTCTTATTTTCAGGGGATGTCTTATTTTTTCATGAAGAAGAATATGGTACACATATATTGTTAAATGAAAATAAAGGAAATTTATTACCTGTATATGGTATGGTAGTACAGTAGTTGTCAACACAAACCAGACAAACTGTGAATCCTGCAGTATCAAGAATTTACTCATTTATTCAGTGATAATCATGTCATCATCTTCTGGAACATCATCATAACAATCCAATTCCTGAATTTCCTGGTGAATTTCTTTTGACTCCATTTTTTTCAGAATCAGTGGACCAAATCTCTCATGTTTAGCAATAGCACTGTCTTTAAATGAGTAAAGTCACTGGTTGCTAGACGCCAGTCGGGGCGGCCCTAGCAACCAGTTTACGGAAAATTAATTTTTATTCTGAGACAGAGCCTAGGCTAGGAGGGGGCCTTATTTTCAGGGGGATGCCTTATATTTCACTCAGAAGGAAACCTGTAAGTAGGTCTTATTTTCGGAGGATGTTTTATTTTCGGGGAAACACAGTAGTAGCCCTGTGCATGACTCTGTGCACCAGTAACTCTCTGCCGCCCTCCTATAGCTCCCCTCACACTCCTCCCTGACTCATAGCTTGCTCCCCTGCCTCCTCCTTAGCTTTTCACTGCCTGCTTATGGTTTGCTGCCCCACCCTCCTGCAGATCCGTGATCTGGTTATTATGCAATTGGTTGTTACGCCTCAAGGCATAACAAATAATTAGCATATCCCTCCCTTATTATATAGGACATCTGGCAAAAGTGTACCCTCTTAGTAGAGTGTGGGAACTGAGCTGAGTCCATCCAAGGCTACAGAATGCATTGAATTCTGCCTGGGTCTTGGATATGCTGGGCAGTCCAGAGTTAGCAGCCCTTAACTGTAGCGATTGACAATGAGAGCTGCAATGTCTATAGTTTTCCTATTGATGTGCAGACAAGGAAATGCTCCTGAATCTGTTGTGAGGATTGCCCTTATATTACTAGATTATCGCTCTCTTCAGATGTGAGCACTTTAAAGAGGGAGACGGCCAAGAGGTCCTCCACTCTATTTCAAGGCTCTCTAAGTGGCAGGTGGATGCACGAGGCCAAGTTTATCTGACTTGTGCTCTTTCCTCTTGCCTCTCTAGCAGGTGTGAGAAAATTACCTCTTCTTTTTTGCCTTGTGAAACTGCTGTTTATATCTCTCGAGCCTCAGGCAAGGGCATTCAGAATGTACAACCTAAGGGATGAGAATGAGAGGGGGAAAAACACAACATGAGCACTAGTTTTCCTCTTCCTTGGGTTTAGAAACTATTCCTATTTTTATTTATTTATTTATTTGTTTGTTTGTTTGTTTGTTTATTTTATTTTTTACATATTAGTGTCATTACTAAATGTGTTGATGTTGGAGGAGATCTTTCTGATCAAATTATTAGAAATTGAATAGCTTTAGAAAGGGGCATCCAGGCAAGTTAAATGACTGGCCAATCTAGTCCAGGACATAACCAAGCCTAGAACTTAAATCTTCTCACTCCCATAAAAAAACAAAACAAAACAAAACACAAAATCAAAAAAACTTCCCATGAACCTGTACTACCTTTTTGCATTCATTTAAATCATAAGTTGCTTCTCTAGTGACCCAATGCATAGGAAATCAGACCAGTAACTACACATTGTGATCATCGATGAATGTGTTCAAGAGCCCCTCAGTGGAGCTATGTCTGCTGACCCCTTACTTCCTCCTAGCTTTCCCCAGGTGTGGCCACCCAATCCTTTACACTTCCCACAGTTTTCAGGGTCTTACAGCATTCTTTGAAGTTGTAAGAGGATATAGAGGTCACCAGTCCAAGGGTTTCCAACTACACACTTCCAAGGCTGAGGTTTCAAAGGAAATGCTTTAGAAAGCACCTTTCTCAGGTGTGGGAGTGGGTGAGTCACCACTTCAACCAGAACAGCTCCTTTTTCATCAGTGTTACATCTTGTGGTTTTATATAAGACTAGAGGCCCAAAGCATGAAATTCCTGCAAGGGGCTCATCTCTCACAGCGTGGCGACTTGCCTCAGTCCTCACAGCCTCAGCTTCTTCCCTGAAGGTTGTCCTGAAGGACATCCAGAAGGTCACTTTAGCTGTCTGGCTAATTAGCATATTATGCTTTTACTATAGGCCTGGTGCATGAAATTCATGCATGGGTAGGGCCCCTAGGCCTGGCTGATAATCAGGACTGATCAGGGCCTTCCAGCTGTCAGCTGGGGCATGCCTTTGTTCTGCGCCATCCTCTGATGTTCAGCGCACACCATAGTGAGTGATTGAACTCTCTGCTCCTGATCGAACTCCTGAAGGGATACTTTGTATTTTAGCATTTTATATATATATAGATTATTATAGATTCTATTTAAAAATAGGTTCTAGTGCCTCTGAAAGGGAGGACTAATAGACCTACTCAGCCCTTTCACTTTTCCAATATTTTTCAGATAAGAATAGTTGAGGCCCAGCTAGACTTAAGAAACCTATGCAAGATTACACAGCTCAATTCTGGATATGATGAAAAACAAGCACAGAGGATATATTTTCTCAACCAAAACACCAGGGCACAGGGCCAGACAAATCCAAGTACACTTATGGGGACAACAGGCCAGAATATTTAAAGTCGAGACAGTCCCAGAAAACCCATAATATATGGTCACTCCAGGAATAAGGCGAGAACATTTCCGGACCCTGAGACCAGCTTGAATGACAGGTGAATGAACTATGGTACCAAGTCACAGTGGGTGACCGCTACTTCTTTTCCATTTTCTGCATTCTTTGATATATGATGGGACCTGCCAAATCCTATTGATTTTACTGATGTTTTCTGTATTAAGATTTATTTCCTAATGGCTCCTGAGAACATCCTGGCTTGGCTAGCCCCCTCAACTTCTGGAATGCTTGAGGAAAGTGGGGGCCAGGAGAAAATGATTCAGTGACTCACTGACTCCTGAGAAATCCAGTGGGAGGAAGTCCTGTGGGGTGGCAGTAACTAGAGTTTTAATGCCATCCCCATGAGCAGCTACAGATAATATATGTTTCCCTTAAATTTTGTAAGAGCTTCTCACTGCCACAGCACCGGGTACTCAAGGGACACATTCTCTAACATAAATGAATAAATACAATGGGGGGAAACATGTGGTATTGGTACATATCCTCCCAGCCTTGATGGCTCCGCTCAAAATATAGCGCTGCTGTGCATTAAAGATATTACTTATATAATAACACACAGCATCTTCAGAGCCCACATCTCAGCAAACGTGATGACTGTCAGCAGCTGGGAGTTATGCGGTGACACAGCTGTGCTGGGCTGGTGCACAGGCCAGCCCAGAGGCAAGAGTAGCAGTTGTACTCTGAGGAGTCTGGAGTGGCTGATCTTTCTCGCCAGAAAAGAGTTGGTATTTTTTTTTCTTTTCTCACTGTGTTTTTGTGTTTTCTTTTGGTTCTTTCAGTTCCCTCACTCATCAAAAAAAATCTAGACTAAGGGATTGCTACACCGACATTCAATTAATGTCATTACTTTGAAAGCCAGAGCTTTCTCTGGACTGTAGGAGGGAGCAGGTCCAGTTCTTCTCAGCTTAACATTTGGGCAACTCCTGCTTCCTCCAACATAAGGGTGCAAGTAATAAAAAATATTGTCCTTGGGGAAGTTAAGCCCATGGGATAAGTTTGGAGGATGGATTCAGAAATTCAGAGTTGGCTTCATGGGCAGGCACCTGTGCGGTCATACAAAGCCCCGTCTTAGAAGAGCCTCCTGCTGCTGCCATCTTAAAATTCTAAGTCATGAGCACAGGACCCTGAAATTTCATTTGACAATGAGACCGACAAATCAAGTCTCCAGTCCTGCTGGAGGCCCCATTCCTGTGCTTCAGACACTCCTGGTTATGCTTTCTCATCGCTTCATGGTCGGTAGCTGGGATCTGGAATCACACATGCTGTCACTTGCTAGCTGTTTCGTTTTGGGTGAGGTGCTACTCCTTTGGAGTCTCAGTTTCTTGGTCTTTATAAAGGGGACAGCAATATGATCTATCAGGTCACTTGGGAGGATTAAATGCAACAATATACCTATAGCACTTACTTTAGACACTGACAAGAGCATGATCACAAATATCTGTTGACTAAATGAGCAGGAATAAAATCATCTCATAGGGTCCTAGGATTTCTGTAGAACTTTGTCTGAAACACACACACACACACACACACACACACACACACACACTCACAAAAAACAAACAAAAAAACCCCCTAAACTCCCATGGGATTCAGGCTTCTTTTGTCCAGCTGTCTGTCCTTTCCTATTTTATATATATTTTAATTCCCAAAGGCCTCACTGAATGGTCCAGGAATCAGCAGGCTTACCTTTTAAAGATTGAGAATGGGGGAGCCAAAATTGTAGATCAAAACTGACCAATGAAGAACTTAATACCCTGGGACCTCGTGGCTATTTCCGCTTTTGTCTCAAGACCACCGATTGGTTCCTGCAGTGATGAGCAGAGCTGGTGCTTTTGTGTGTGTGCACCCCATGGCGAGCATTTACTTCAGAGAATAAACATTTTTTTAGTTTTTTAGTTTGTTTTTCTGGATCTATGTGTGGGTCACATTATGAAACCTAAGGTAATTAATACAATGTACTATTTAGTCATACCTATTAGTCATTAAAGATTTGTGACCCAGAGGTTCCGATCTCAAACAAGCCAAAGAAGAAATTTTTTAAAATATATTTTTTATTGATTTCAGAGAGCGGGAGGGAGAAAAGAGAGAGAGACACATCAATGATGAGAGAGAATCATTGATCGGCTGCCTCCTGCATGCTCCCTACTGAATATCGAGCCTGCAACTGAGGCATGTGCCCTTGACTGAAATCAAACCTGGAACCCTTTAGTCTGCAGTCCAATGCTCTATGCATTGAGCCAAACCAGGTAGGGCCCAAAGAAACAATTTTAAAGTAATTCAGAATCTTTAGAAGAGAATAGAGCATGGTCACACTAATAAATACAAGAAACTATGAAGATCACATCAGTACTTTCCAAATCCCTTCCTTCCACCCAGCTGCCTTCATCATTCCCTTCCGCCACATGTAGTCTTCTCAGTTTTAGATCAAGAGCTCTTTGTCTTTTTTTTTTCCATTTCTCCACCTCTCCTGATTCCACACAAGGAGAAGCCCAAAGTGGTCAGCATGCCAAAACATGATCCTTAAAGTCCCAGGAATGAAAGAATTGAGAGGAAATTGGTGTCAGAGGACAGTGGAAGGAAAGGTCAATGCTAAACTTTTTGTCCTGCCACATATGATAGCAATAGCATCTGCTGTAACAGTCCACCACATACTGGCTAGTCACTAAAATTGTATTTTACAAACCCCATCCTACTTATCTTCACCACAACGTTATAAAATGGGTTGTTTACCAGAAGAGATAACAGTCAAAGGAGACCCAAGACAGGCTGATTCCAAAGCACACAGGTAGTCTTTCAACTTGCAGCAGTTACTCAGAAAACATTGCCTGCATGGCTAGGCTTTGTAGGGCTTTTTAATGGGCTCTATGACATTTGACAGGGCCCCGATTTCCAAGAACTTAAAATCAAGTACAAAAGATTAGTTAGGCACGAGTGAAATGTCTGCAATGTAAAAAGATCATGATTACTGCCTCATGAATGGTGTAGACAAAAAATGCCAAGAGCAGTGACATCCTTTTAGGGGAGAAGTCTAGGTCTGTCATTGGAACATCTTTCTCAGAATTATACAGGGCAGAATTGCATTCTGGGACCTGGACTTCAGAGATGTCAGTTGCCACTATAATGAAGCATGTTATGTACCCATGTCCTGTCATATCGAAAATTATAAGTCCGGTGTTTGCTGTTTTTTTTTTTTTCTGGCTTGACTTACGTCTTCCTATAAAATGAAATGCATTCCATCCAACATGCTTCTTAAGTCATGTATAACTCCTTCCAAACTTTGGGGTCTAATACAAGGTTGACTCATTTCACAGTTGACACCTCTGGAAATACCTAGAAGGAGTTGGGAAAGCAGCAGATTTAAGTGTTTGCTAGTTTGCAATACTCTAGCCCAAGGTAACTACCCTGCATCCAGCTGATACCTGTGTCTGTGCTGTGCTGTGTGTGCTGCAGGGGGACCCAGATCCTGTACTCTATGCATTGTGTCCTTTCCATTTTTATTTTTTAAATATATTTTTATTGATTTCAGGAAGGAAGGGAGGGAGAAATACAAACATCAGTGGTGAGAAAAAATCATTAATCGGCTGCCTCCTACACACCCCACACTGGGGATCGAACCTGCAACTGGGCATGTGCCCTGACCAGGAATTGAACCATGACTTCCTGGTTTCATAGGTTGATGCTCAACCACTGAGCCATGCCAGCTGGGCCCACATTTTCTTAATTAATCACAGCCCGGTAGGAAGAACTAGCTAAGCTTCTGGAAGAATTTAAATTTAGGTTGAGCCTTAAAGGATGAGGATGTGGATACATGAAGGGGAAGGCAAAGGCATTTATAAAGACACAGCTTCAGAAGAAAGGTAGATGTGGAGGTCCCCAGCAACATGGTTAATGATGGAGGCATATGACAGTGAAGTCAAAATTACACAGTTGGACTGGCATTATTTGTTAAAAATTTAAAAGGTAGGATATGGAATCTTGCATCAATTTAAAAGTCCAGTCCTATAGATTACTGAAGCAACAGAGGAGGGCCAGGAGGAAGACTTGGAAATATGAAGGCACATGAATTATGATGAACACTAGAATCCCTATGCATGAAGATCTATGCAAGAATGGACCTTCCTTTCCCTGGCTGCAGGCACCTCTTTCCACTCCAGCCCTGCCTTCCCATGCTTCCCATAGGCCCTGAGCTGCTAGGATGGTGCAGAATGTCTGTATAGTTGCCATGGCAATGACACAAGCATCCCATCCAGGCCCTGGGTGCTCAGTGCCTGCATATGCAAATTAACCCACTATCCTTGTTTGGTTAATTTGCATACTCCTGATTGGCTGGTGGGCGTCAACAAAGTTGTGGCCAATTTGCATCTTTCTCTTTTATTAGTGCATATGTGGATTAGTAGCTACTGGGACAGGTTGGTGGTGGTAGGCTGCTCTTGGAGCTACATGGCTGTGTGTAGTACATACGATTGCCTGGACTTAATAATAATGATGATAGCTTAACAAGTGTTGCTCAGTGATTTAGCACTGACCCATGAACCAAAAAGTCACTGGTTTGATTCCTGGTCAGAGTACATGCCCAGGTTGTGGGCTTGATCCCCAGCAAGGGGCCTGCAGGAGGCAAGCTGATCAATGATGTTTATCTTTCATTGATGTTTCTATCTCTCTGTCCCTCCTCCTTTCTCTCTCTCTAAAAATAAATAAAAGTCTAATATGCAAATTGTCTCCTTGGGTGGGACTGCTCACTATGACATGTGCTGACCACCTGGAGGTAGAGTGGAATAAAGGGAGGCCCCGGCAGGTGTCTTGCAGCCACTAGGAACCCTACCCATGCACGAATTTTGTGCACTGGGCCTCTAATATTTACAAAAAAAATAATGATAATAGTAATATTGCTAATGATAACAGTCATAATACTAAACAATAAGGATAGCTAACATTTATTGAGTATCTATTCTTTGCCAGGGACCCTTCTAGGAAGTTTAGGAACATGGCTGAGTTGTCCAGTTTTGCACAGCTATTAGGAAGTGACAAAGCTGAAATGTTGGCTTCAGTCCTGATTGTAAATCCAGACCCCTTATCACCACCCTACAATAGACGGACTTCACACACATACTGCTTGTAGATATGACTATGAAAAGGCACATTGCTCTTCAATTGTGAGCTTTATTTTAGACTGTGAGCTTCTGGAAGTAATGTTTGCCTGCTTTTGTTCCATGCAGCGACAGACTGCATTTTCACAGGGAGCCATGGAGACATGATACCTGGTCCCAAAGTGATGCCCTTTCTGCAGGTCACCCTCTCCTGTAGACAGGAGAGCTCTTTTTGAGACTTAGGGGAGCCTTTGTTTAGCTCTTAAAGAACAGGTTGGAATTTACACGCTTAGCCTCCGTGCCTTCTGCTGAACAAAGGGCTTTCCATCTGGGTGGGGCGGAGGCGGAGGCGTTGAGAAGGGCCGAATGAGGTGATGCCAGGCATTGCCTGTGCTCTGGAAATCTTCAGTGTGTCCTGACGAGCGAATGGTCTGCGCTCTCTTCTGACTCGCTGCTTTCTTTACGCAGCAGTTGCTTTTTCTCCAGACCCTGCATGAGGCTCCAGGGATAAAGCAGCTTAGAAGAGAAGGTGGGATTTGCCCATGGCCTTTGTATCAGGAGGCAGCCAGTCCGGGTGAGAAAACAGGTGCCCTTCTCAGCTGGACCTGCAGTGGCTCTTTGATGAAGCTGTGCTCCCAGCTGCCTTCCTCCTCTGCTCCCACCTCTCTCTCACCTCCCTCACCCCACTTATTTTTAACAAGAAGATGTTGGGGAGGTTCACAGATAAGCCCAAGTGAAGCCTGTGTGTGGAGATGTTCAGGGGTGAATTCTGGAGGCCTTGGGACCATTTCATTTGCAGGAGGTGAGGATGGAGGATGGAGGGTGCAGAGGTTGGTCCTACCTGACCGAAGAGAGAACTGGAAACTGGTAATGGAGCTCACAACCCAGGCCTGCGCCCTAATCTGGATTCAAACAGCCACCTCTTGGTTCCTGGGTGGACACTCAACCACTGAGCAACACCAGCCGGGCAGGGTTTTTGTTTTGTTTTTTCCATTTAAATCTCCACACTGTTCATCCTAGGTCTGAAAATGATAGTGGTGTAGGGAGCAGAGACAAGACTCATTAGCCCTATAACCTGGAGCTTTTAACCTGTCGGAGATTTCCCCAGATGCACTCACTTTTACATGGTGCTGCACCTCCGAGGTAGATCGCATTTGGGCTCTGCATCTTGCCCACGCAGAGCTGACTTAAGTACTCTTTCCTCCCGCCTCCCCATGCGTATCACTGTGTGGTTTCTTGTAGATTATGCAGCTCTAAAGAACACATTTGTCTGAGGCTGTCTACCGACTCTGTGGCTTGGAATTATGCCTAATGTGCTTGACAATTAATTGTGTGACTTTAGACAAGTAACTTGCCCAGCTATAAAATTTCATCTTATAAAATAAGACTAGACCTGCAGGTGGGAGGCAACTGATTGGATCTTTCTCTCTCTCTCCCTCTCCCTTCCACTTTCTCTAAAATCAATACAAGTATATTTGAAGAAATATAAGACTACACTTAAACTGACCTGTATTTATTCATTCAAGTGATTCATTTAAATACCTACCATATCAGAGACCTTGTCCTAGAGCTGAGTATATAAGGGATGAAAAAAGATAATGTCACCACTCTTGGACATCTTAAAGTTTAGAAGCAGCCCTAACCTATTTGGCTCAGTGGCTAGAGCATCGGCCTACAGACTCAAGGGTCCCATGTTCGATTCCAGGCAAGGGCATGTACCTTGCTTGCGGGCACATACCCAATAAGGAGTGTGCAGGTAACAGCTGATCGACGTTTCTCTCTCATCGATGTTTCTAACTCTCTATCCCTCACCCATCCTCTCTGTAAAAAAGTCAATAATATATATATATATATTTAAAGTTTAGAACCAAAGATTTATATCTTTATATCTATTTACCTATTATTATCTGTCATCATGTGTGAAAAGGATCTACACATGTAGGGTATACAAATATGTCCATATTATTTAAAAAGCAGTGTGATAAGAGCAAGGGCAAATGTTCACTAAAATCTATACAGTCCTTGAATACCTGCCTTTAAAGCAGATAGGGGTGACTTCATAGTAAAAGGTAATATTTATGTCAACTATAATTTTTTTTTAGTTTAAAGATGAGTTGTGAGTATATTTTAAAGCACAAACAGAACCCTGCAGGGACTGAAGGCTAAGGGGGCATCATGTGTGAAACCAGGAGGCATAAGTCAAAATGTTTGGGATGTAGGAGCTCTGGGGTGGCTGAAGTGGGATGAGAAGTAGGAGAGAAAAGAGCTGCAGGTATGTAGATCATGCTTAGTGTCATATTTTTAATTATTTGTTAATCTTTATTATTGATAGTATTACCTATGCCCCCCCCCCCCCCCCCCCAATGCTTAGTGTTTTAGAAAATCATTCCTTTGGGGGTTTTTACATATTAATACTCATTTATGCATGCATCCTTATATATTCTGGAATATTTGGCTATTGTTCTGTTAAGAGCCGGAGATCATTTATTCTCTTCAGTTTCATTTCAAAATCAACATTTTTCAGCAATTGAGCTCACTGGTAGGAAGCAATGCATACATTATGGTTGCCTAGCGTTCCTCCAAACATTAGGGTTTCGGAAAATAAACACTCATCAGAAACAGAGAGGTACCTCACAGTAGGAAGACAACCCAAGGAAACAAAACACCTCCTGCTCACAAGCTTCACCAGTAACCACGGAGTATCATTTCAAATAAAAGTAGTTCCCTATTCTTTTTGGAATCATTTTTGTTTTAACAGTCTCCTCTCTCCTACTGGACGAAAGTCAGACCCAGGGATTCCCCCCATTTAGCAGCTCCCAGGTGAGAAAAAGAGACAGATTTTTGGTGAAACCAGACCAAAGCCCACCAGCTGGCCCTCTCCTTTGTGGATCCTGTTATTGCCAGGAGCTGCCTGGTGGACTCTGGTTTCCTTTCTCCATCTCTAAAGCGGTCACTCTGTGTAGCTCTGAAAACAGGGCGCTTGTGGGTCGGCCCTGCGCCCTCTGCTGGCGAGATGTCGCCTCACAGCAAAATGAGGCCATTCCAGGGGAGCTCACTCCTTCACCAACTCCATACTAGGATATCTTTTAATTCCTTGGCAATGCACTATTGAAAGGAATAATGTAAAGGCTATTTAAAACCCAGCAGTTTTTCCTCTAGCAGATTACAATAATTTTAAAGCACCACGGATTAAATTCGGGCCCTCCACTGGGTCCCTGGCCTTCGTATTAATTAACAACGCTTGAAACGAGCTGTGATTAATTGCAAGTCCAGGAGCGCAACACAGTTTGATGAATATGTTCAGATTTCAGGGAGAAAAAAAACACACACAGCATTTAAACTGTTGCTTGAGGCAGGATCTTCTGCAATAATAACCAGTTTGCTTTCCAAAACGTGTCTTCGCCATACAAATTGCAGAGTGGATCATCCCGGAGTGAAGTCCGCTGATAATGGGGTAGAGCGAGAATCTGGAGCCATCTGCACAGTGTGAGCTTTCGAGGGCTCCTTCCTTCCTTCCTTCCTTCCTTCCTTCCTTCCTTCCTTCCTTCCTTCCTTCCTTCCTTCCTTCCTTCCTTCCTTCTTCCCCTTCCCCTTTCTCCTCCTCCTCACCTCCTTCTTCTCCTCTTCCTCCTCTTTCTTCTTCTTCTCCTTCTTCTTCTTCCCCTTTTCCTTCTTCATTTTACTTTTCCAAATGATCACACTTGAATAATAAATCATGGTAGGCAGGAGAAGTGACTATGGCACCTGGGATTGAAAGAAAGGAAGACACATGGACAATTTGAAAATCTAGAGAAATCTATCCTTCAGACCTCTTTTCCCCCTCCATTTTCAGAACCATTGTAGAGATGGTTGTTCAATCATTAAATGGGTGATTGGGTGAGGGGCGGCTATAAATGATTACATGCTATGCATAAAGAGGGCAGACTTGTGAGCCTTCCGGAGCTGTAGCAGGTCTTACACCCCAATATTTGTTATGTATTTTTCCTGGAAACTTATGGGCTGCTTTTATGCTTTTACTCAAGGTGCTGCTGTCTCTGATTTAACTTCACGGTTGTCTTATACTTACCTCACATGTAGGGTTTCTCTCTTTCTCAGGATGTACAGCTCTTAAAGGGAAACGAGAAACAGGAGTCGGGGGTGGTTAGAGGAACATACCAGAAAAAAATACAGTTTGGGGTGAGGACTGCAGAAGAAAGCCACACAGAGAATGATTTAAGGGGACTAGTTAATAGCAATTTCCCCGCCATGTACTCAAGCATGAAGGTCAAAAAAAGCAGACTTCTGGCTATAGCTTTTATTTACCCAAGCATCTTTGGAGAGTGAGAGGGTGGCCTCTCATAAAAGGAGCTGGAGGTGAATACGCTTGTCTTCAAGGCCTCTGACCTCTTTCTGTTTCCTTTTCCCACTTCAGTGAGGTCCCATTGCACCAAGAGGAGCAAGCAGAGTGGTGTCCAGCTCAGGGAACGCCAGACAGCAGTCGTTAGGCAGGGAATGCCTCCAGATTCTCATGATGCTGGGATGGGGAGCACCGTGATGGCAAAGGGGGTATAAATGATAGAGGTGTTACAGAGAACTGTAATAATAAGACAATGTGTGGAGAGTTTGGAGTCACACTTCATTACCTGCGGGGCCAGAGGAATATGTCTCTCAAATTCTGGGCCCCAATGTGAAGGAATTTTCCCTATTTATATGTTTTTACCTTTTTTGTCTCCCAAATAGGGGGTGTTTCTGGCTCCCTTTGCAAGTTCTTAAAGAGCCCCTATGTGCTGCGGCCTTGAGGCTTCAACCAAAGGCCTGGCCTTATGCCAGCACTGATGACCTTGTCTTGGGAAGGTTTAATGGCCTCTCTGAATTGGGAGTAGTCTCATTTTCCTTATTGTTTAAGCAAGCAAGCATTTATAGTAGCCAAATAGCAGGGTTAAAATCTCAAACAGCAGTTTTTATATAAAATGGATGCTTCAAAGGGACGTTTTAGAAAGGCAGGGTGGGCTCCTATTTGTGAATGAGTTTCCGTGCCAGCAGGTCAGTATGTGTGGAGACTTCACTGAACATGGTATCAAAGAAGTCTGCTACCACCCATGCTGGCTACAGACACCAGCCCTATGTTGGAAAGAAAGAACAGACCCAGAATGGAGTGGCTCCGCTGAGCCTGGTCTGGAATCACCACTCGTGAGGCAATCTGCTTGATAAACCTCCCCAACTTCTGCCAGAAAAGGCACCCTTGCCTGACATAATTCACTCTTTCCACCTCCTTGCCCCACCCACCTTCTGTTTTTCAAAAGCTTCCCTGTTGTAGATGGGACTGATGTGGGATGGGGAGCACCCATCTGTTAGCAGAAGGTAAATGTTTGCTAGATGGGAAACTGCCCCACTCATGAACTGCTCAATAAAGCCAATTAGATCTTGAAATCTAGTCCATTTAATTTTTGTTTAACACCTGTAACAAGAAAACAAGAGAAACATTACAAAATCTGTTTGAAAATTGTGTGCTAATTGAGGTCATTGTGAGACCCATTAATGTACAATATTTATGATTAGTGCACACACACGAACACACACACACACACACACACACACACACACAGTTACTGTTTGGACACCTTCCTGTGTAGACAATGTATGGGGTTTTGGGTTTTATTTGCCTGTGATGCCTGACTCAATGCACATGTAACCTTGGATTGTTGGGAGAACCTAGTCCTCAGTGGAGGACTCACTAAAAAAACAAGGAAGCACTGAATGAGGCTGTGGGGAGGACGCTGGTGATATGCTAGCAAATCAGAAGTGTGATAGAAAAAGATACAGTGAACTGAATAAAAGGAGGATGAAGGTAGGGTGTGCAGTTAGGCCTATTAAGGGAATGTTTGGCGGGGGGGGGGGGGGGGGGGGGGGGACCCAACACCTTGAAGTACAGGAAAGGAAATGGTTAGTCATTCCAGACCAGAACAGACTTTTTCTTTTTTTTTTATTTCCTTTTTTTTTTTTTTTTTTTTTTTTTTAAGTGTGGCTATATTCAGCCCCATTACTGTTACCAAAGAAAAAAGGCATCAGAGAAGAAGAGAGGTGGGAGTCCTCAGATAAGAGGGCCAGGTGAGACGCACTACAGACCAGCGTTTACCCTGTGCCCCTTGTGTGAGTAGAACCAGGTGTGTGCACTGCCTTCCAGCAGTGTTAGCACACCCAGCCCTGCAGAGGAGGGATGAAAGGGACTGGAATCTGAGGGAAGCTCTGCTCTTCAAAACCATGGAAGGACAAGCAGTCCCAGGAGGACGGACAAAGGGAAATGGTAGAGAAGAGGGGATTATTCTGATTTACCTTCTGCTAATCGGGACTCTATGCATCACAGGATACTTTCATGGGGGGAAGGGGGAAAATCATCTCATTTCTTTCCTTTCATATGCAATGATTTTTTTTGAGACCTAATTCAATATTCTTTTTGTATTCATAAAGAAATACCCTTGAGAGATGGCTCGTTTTTGGAAGGAGTGGGGCTCAGAGTCCATGCATCACTGGGTTAGAGGGAGGAGTACATTGTTCCCTGACCTGAGACAAGAAATGCCTCCCAACTTATTGATATTTCCAGGCTCTTCTGAAAAAGTCTCAAGTCCAGAGAGCTCATCAGGTTCCCTTCTCCTCTTGATCTGAATCTTTTTCATCCAAGTCTGTCTCTACTGAGAAGGTGGCTGCCGATCTGGGTTTCCACTGGAATTCTGCACAGGAAACCCATCTGTTGGGGTGAGTGGGGATTTCAGGCTTACCCCGAATTTGGGTGATAACTTAATGACCAGAACTACCTCTGTTTTCAAAGTTGGGGCAGAGGTTACTGCGTTATCTACCACTGAAAAATAAACGTCCTTGACAGTAACGGGAGGGCGTGCATTTCTTGGATGAGCACACTGTCTTGATTCAGTAGTCCCCTTCCATCTTTGTGTATAGGTAATTCTCATTCATCTGTCACTCTCCATCAAGGGAATAGAGGACAGAGGGTGAGGGAAGGAAAGAGCTTGCCTTAGGCATGCATTTGAACCACACCTACTCTTGAATTGGTACATTTTCTTTTCCTTTTTAAAAAAATATATATATATTATTGATTTTTTTACAGAGAGGAAGAGAGAGGGATAGAGAGTTAGAAACATCGATGAGAGAGAATCATCGATCAGCTGACTCTTGCACACCCCCTACTGGGGATGTGCCCACAACCAAGGTACATGCCCTTGACCGGAATCGAACCTGGGACCTTTCAGTCCGCAGACCGATGTTCTATCCACTGAGCCAAACCGGTTTCGGCAAATTGGTACATTTTCTGTTTGTTTTTTTGCTTCTCCATGTTTCCATTTCTAATTCTCTTAAAACAGAGTTTTCACCATTAAGGGAATTAGACATCCCATAAACTATTTTTGCTTTTTTTAAATATGAGAAATATAGCTCTATCTGGTTTGGCTCAGTGGATAAAGCATTACGGTGGACTGAATTATGGGCAAGGGTTTGCATCTCAGTTGAAGGCTTGATCCCCAGCCCTGATTGGAGCTGGTATGGGAGGCAACCAATTGATGTGTCTCTCACTTCGATGTTTCTCTCTCTGTGTCCCTTCCTCTTCATTCCACTATCTCTAAAAATCCACAAGTGAGGATTAACAAAAAAAACAATTAAAAATAAATGAGAACTATATATTTCTTTGTAGGAGGGTGTAATGGCTTAACTGAAATGTTTTGAATCTTTCATTTTTTTTTATTTGAAATTAAGCCAGTCAAATTTGGCCATTCTGGTTATGTAAAGCTGATCAGAAGCTGTGATTGTTCTTTATTTCTTTTACCTTAGTATAATTTCAAACATAGCATATTTACTTACTTATGGCATTTTTTGTATTTTGTTAGTGTCTCTCTACTAGGGTGTGAGCTCCATGAGGACAGAATTTTTCATATTTTGCTCACTGTTATAATCTGAGCATCTAGAAAATTATAGGGAGGGCATTATTTTTGTGCAAACCAAATGAATGAATTAGTCTTTACAGAAAGTTTCCATTCAAGTCCATCATTTGTTAGAGAGTTCCTACTCTGTTCTACATTCTGTTCGAGTCACAGAAAGAATTGATGCCCAGAATATCATGGGTTCTTCAAGTTCACGCACCTATTTAGATTAACCATACTGGATGACACTATCCCAGGAAGCCCTTAATGAAGAATGTTCACTTTAGGGAAGGAGCAACAGGCTGGGTGATTCCAGTTCTTTCATGCACCACCTGGGTGTTAATCTCCAGTAAGGTGTATACCTACCTAGTTTCTACATCTCTAATGAATAATAGTCACATGAATTCACTGTGTCTTTGACAGACTAAAATAATAAGCAACAAGCACCTCACTTGTTGTTTGTTTTCTAATAAGCATTCAACAAATGTTAATCCTTCTCTTCTTATTTTGATAGGCAATAAAACCAAGTGGAGAACAAGCTATAAAGTAATGCATTTTCACAGCAATAGCTCCTAGGGGGTAGGCATTATTTCTTTTATGAATCCTTGACAGCTTCTTCCAAGCACTTAAAGAATATATATCATCAATAAAAACTGCTTTTTGCAGGCCATTAACCTATCTTATTAGGGCTGCTAAAAATATCATTTGATTATCGAATTACTACAGCCACTTTTCACATGTATGTATGGCACCCCTCCTTCAACTAGAGATTGTAAGAGCTACTTGTGTCCTCCATTGTTCTTTATGAACAGCACTTGGTTCATAGGTTGTTTAATGAAGACTTTCCATCATTGTGTGAAATGTTCCATGCTTTACCTTAAGAAAAGCTCCCCTTAATTTCAGCCCATTCAAACCATTAGCCTCGTATCTGCTCCCCCTCATGGGAGTCTCCGATGCAGTCCCCACAGTGTAGACAGAGGTCCCTTCACTTCCGCACCTCTGGAATGCCTGCATCTCTGGATACGCTGCTGCCACATTTCTGGGAAGCTCATTGGGAGCGGGTGCCAAAGGACTGTCAGTGTATCTGGGCATCCTCCCAAATCTTCATCACAACTGGAGAAACATTAAGCTCTTCTGGGGATGCAGTTAATACAATTGACTAGATGACATTAAGCAAACTGCTTGAGAGTTGATAACTAAACGAGACCTCAAGGTTTCAGCCCAGGCATAAAAAATGAGCATTCAGGAAAGTAACAGCCTAGACACTAACCCAATTTCTCTCGTGTGGTCTGAGCCCTATTTTCAAAAGAATCACTTAGAGAGCTTTAAAAATACAGAATCATGGGTCCAGCTCTAGACTTTGAGTCAAAAGGTCTGTGTTTGAACTAAAAACAACAACAACACAGCAACAATAAACAAAACCTCACAGAAGATTTTGGTGGGGCCAATTCAATCCGTTAGAATCATGGATTGTTGCCGAAACCGGTTTGGCTCAGTGGTAGAGCGTCAGTCTGAGGACTGAAAGGTCCCAGGTTGGATTCCAGTCAAAGGCATGTACATTGGTTGAGGGCACATCCCTGGTAGGGGGTGTGCAAGCGGCAGCTGGTCGATGTTTCTAGCTCTCTATCTCTCTCCCTTCCTCTCTGTAAAAAAATCAATAAAAATATATTTTAAAAAATTTAAAAAAAAAAAAATCATGGATTGTTTCCCACTTACTATTGGCCAGAGGAGTAAGTGCATCCATGTCTATATGGTTGTTTCTGCTGGATGTTCTGACATCCTTCGTTAGATGGACAACTGGGTGCCTTTGCACATCCTTGAGTCTCTTTCTAGACTGTCTTTCCTCTCTCTCTTTGATGAATTCTCCAGACTGAGTTTATCTATCTCATTTATAAACCCCCATTTATTGCCACGAGGCTCCACTCACCTTTGTGATGCTTTGCCAGGCTTCCCTGGAGAGAACAATGTCTCCCTCCACCACACCTTCATCTGGATTTCTCTCCATTTCTACACTTATCAAAATATTTAAAACTGGTAGCCCTACACATGAATCCATGCACCAGTAGCTCTCTGGGGGCCTGGGTGCTTCGTGCCCACTGCCCAGAGGCTCTCTGTAATCCAGAGGCCCATCCGCAACTGGGCGCAGAATGCTTGCCTTGTCACCATGATGAAGCAAGCATTCCACCACGCTGCTCACACTGCCTGCTCTAAGCAGCCGTCCCCACCCAGGACTGGGGGACTCCAATGGGGATGAGAGGACTGGCCACCACCATTTTGTGGCTGTGGGCGCTACCATCTTTGTGATGGAGCGATGGTTAATTTGCATATTGCCCTTTTATTGGATAAGATTTTTTTTGCTTGCTTTTGTCTTTCCTTATTAAACAGCTCTTCAGAGGGAGAAATAATGTTATTTTGTTATTGTTAATCCTCACCTGAGGACATTCCTCCATTGATTTTTAGGGAGAGTGGAAGAAACGGAAAGACAGAGAGAAACATCAATATGAGAGAAACACATCAATTGGTTGCCTCATGCACAAGTCCTGAGCAGGACCAGGGCCCAGGCCGGGGAGGAGCCTGAAACTGAGGTACATGCCCTTGATCAGAATCAAACTCGGGACCCTTAAGTCTGGAGGCTGACAAGAATAACAAGAATAATGTCATTTTTATTCTTATTTCTCCTCTGGTGTCTAGCATGGTACTTAGCTTAGTTCCAATACTTATTATTTAGATGAATATGTTGATGAAGGAATGAATTCTTGGGTGAATGTTTAATTAACTATAATAATAATTATTTTTCCCAGGAGGAAAGGGCTCCAAGAAAAGCACTGGACTATTATTCATACTGTGGCTTTCTCACCACTGCTTCTGTCTTCACCCTCCCACGCACAGGCGAAACACAACACTGAAGGCAAGGAAGAATGGCAGGGTCAAGAGAAATGACGCCAATCCAAATTCAGAAAATGTGCCTTCTGTCCACGAGCTTGAGCTGGTTACCTGGGGAACCAGGTTCATTTGGTGTCCTCTATACAGCACAACACAATGAGGGCACTTTTAATAACCAATTGATGTGTAATTGCCTGTACAAATTATGTGTCTCTTGTCCAGCTCCAGCTCCAGTGCACTGAGTAAATTATGGAGAAAACCTCATCTTAGTATTATTATTTGATCAGCATGATATGATTGCAGGGCTGTCCAGTGAGTTTTAAAGGGGGCCCAATTTACTTATTTTTGGCTTTTGACTCATTCATTGAAAAGTAGATGAAAAAAGGGGGGAAATACAGTCATTGGAATCTGAAAACTTACATAGTAGACAGAGGAACAGAAATAGATAATTATCGAAATTTCAGCCCTAGAGAGACCTCAGAGTCACAGACTTCAAATTCCTAATGGTTTAATCACTTGCATATGACATGTGAAGGGGGTGTTGGCCTCTGCTTGAAAACTTACAGTGGTGTGAGCTGGACTGTGCAGTGGAAAGGCAAAGTCTTTGTAGTTGGACAAAAGAGAGATCAATTACTGAGTGACTTGGTTAAGAGACATGTCTCATGGGCCTCAGTTTCCTTGTGAAATGGGAATGACTATGGAATGAAAAAGTATCCAATGAAAATAATATTTTAAAAATATTAAGTTTCTAGTCATTTCATCCTCTTCACCTTCCCAATCACAAGTTATGTTCCCACAGAGTCATTCTACCTTGCAGATTCTTGAGATTGGAGAAATGAAGTCCACCACTTGAGAAAGAGGAGAAGATGTTATAGGGAAAGTCGCTCCAACAGGAAGCACAGTAAAAGAAGCCCCTCCAGTTTCCTGATGTGAAGTCTAGGAGGAAGCCAAGGCACAGGGTCATCTCTTATTGACAGTTGGTATCAGCAGAGTGAAAACGGAGGTGCAGCACATGGGATTACAGAGAGGGCATCACTTACCTTTCTGGGACTCTGTTAGCCTCAAGCAAGGGGCCCATGAGTCTCTGAATGGTCTTTAAGAAAAGCAGGGATGCTGAAACCAGTTTGGCTCAGTAAATAGAGCATTGATCTACGGACTGAACAGTCCCAGGTTCGATTCTGGTCAAGGGCATGTACATTGGCTGCAGGCACATCCCCAGTAGGGGGTGAGCAGGAGGCAGCTTGTCGATGTTTCTCTCTCATCGATGTTTCTAGTTCTCTATCCCTCTCCCTTCCTCTCTGTAAAACATCAATAAAAAATATAATTTTTAAAAAGAAAGAAAAGGAGGGATGCCCAGTCTGCGTGGCTTGGTGGTTAAGCATTGACCTATGGACCAGGAGGTCATGGTTTGATTCTGGGTCTGTGCACATGTCCAGTTGTGGGCTCAATCTCCAGTGGGGGATGGAGGGGTGCTACTGGAGGCAGCAGATCAATGATTCTCTCTCATCGTTGATGTTTCTTTTTTCTTTTTTTTTTTAAAACAAAATATGTTTTTATTGATTTCAGAGAGGAAGGGAGAGGAAGCAAGATAGAAACATCAATGATGATAGAGAATCATTGATCAGCTGCCTCCTGCATGCCCCCTACTAGGGATTGAGCCTGAAACCCCAACATGTGCCCTATCATTGATGTTTCTATCTCTTCCTTCCTCTCTCTCTAAAAAAATAAAATAAAATAAAAATTATTTATATATATATATATATATATATATATATATATATATATATATATATATATATTTAACCGAATGAAGGCACATCCTTCTGACCAGAAGACTTGTGTTATTGATCACTTTGTGTGCCACACGGTGTTGAACAGTATGCAAGGCGTGTTTCTTAAATTCAGTCTCTCCAAGGACTCAGAAAATAAACAGCCATTGCCCCAGCCACTTATAGGTGAAGAGCATTCAAAGAACGAAAATAAGTCATGAATTGAATAAAATGCATGCATCACAGGAAGATGCATTTATCATATAAAACTATCCTGTGTTGCCGAAACCGGTTTGGCTCAGTGGATAGAGCATCAGGTTGCGGACTGAAAAGTCCCGGGTTCCATTCTAGTCAAGGGCATGTACCTTAGTTGTGGGGAGTGCAAGAAGCAGTATATCATATGTTGTCTGATGTCTCTCTCATTGATGTCTCTCTCATCAATGTCTCTAACTCTCCCTCTTTCTTCCTCTCTGTAAGAAATCAATAAAATATATTAAAAACAACAACAACAACAACTATCTTGTGTGGTAGGGCAAGGATGAGAAGGTATCAGAAAGGCAGATGAAGAGAGACCAAATGGCAAAGAGCATGGACTTTGGAAACCTAGTTTGAAAGTATCATTGGTGGGATGACCTTGAGGAACTTAACCTTACTAAGCCTCGGTTTCCTCGTGTGTGAGCATGAACATTTGAGGACCTCATAAAACAGTTTTGAAGATGAAATGAATTATTGCCTGTGAAACACCCAGCACAAGTTCTAGCACAGCATGATCGTCAGGAGATATTAACTGTGAATAATGTTGTTGTCATCCTGAAACATCATCCTGAAACAACCATCACTGTTTCTTAGCACAGACCAGTGAGAGCTCTGGAAAGGCCAACAGCCCTTCCTGGGCCCATGAGGAGTAGGAAGATCAAAGGGAGACCTGGGAGTCTTTCAGGCTTCACTAAGCTGTTGAAGCTTCCCAAAGACTGTAGGCCTAGACCCGTGCTCGGCAAACTGAGGCTCACGAGCCACATGCAGCTCTTTGGCCCCTTGAGTGTGGCTCTTCCACAAAATATCATGGCCTGGGGAAGTCTATTTTGAAGAAGTGGCGTTAGAAACATTTTAAGTTTTAAAAATTTGGCTCTCAAAAGAAATTTCAATCGTTGTACTGTTGATCTTTGGCTCTGTTGACTAATGAGTTTGCCGACCACTGGCCTCGACTCAGTTCTTAGGCTTCTCGTGAGAACTACCCTTCCATTCCCAGCGGCCCCTGCCCACTGTGCTTGTAACCTGTGCAAGGGGCGGGGGTGTCTTGCTCTCCCAGATATGCAAATTTATCTCCTTACCCACCCTGCCTCCCCAGAAATGAACACCTTTGCCTGATGTCTTCCTTCGTTTGAAGCAATTTTGAACTAGCTTTCTCCCTTACTTCTAATCCTTTTAAAAAGGCTCTACTGTAGGGTTCAAAGAATTAACAACAAGGGATAATTTAGCATGTCAGGTGTTGATACATTAATAATTTTATACCTAGGTAAGTTGGGAGCAAACTCAATTCAGTCTCATTTTAATTACAGCCATTCTAACTCTCAGATGTCCATGTGTGTTTTTCCCAATTATCAAGTGTTCTAATGCGAACAAATAGGTAATTCCCTGGGCTGTTCTTCTCTGTCATCCTTCCGGTTGAAACTGCCTTTCTTCTTGAATGGCCCTAATAAGGTGAATCGCTGTCTGAGGAATTCACTCTCACCAGTGATGTCTTTTCTAAGACCGTTTTTATTTTCTCGGTAACTTGCTAAACCCTTAGCTCTTAACCACTGTGCCCTAGATACAAGGAGGATCACCTGGAATTGTAAAGTGAGTTGAGATACGTGGGTAAGAGGTGCCTACGTGCGTTGGGAGAGGCCCCATAAATCTGAATTCAAACCAGAGTAGAGAGGAGGTGGTAAATCACTTAGGATGTTAGAAGAGCTGATTGGAGACTTCCGGGCCCCGTCTTTTTTGAATTAATTAATTGCACTCCTTGCCATTTCCTGGCACCTGAAGTCTTTAAAGATCTGGAGTTGAAGTCTAGTAATACCACAGAGGCTAGTTTGAATATTTTTTCCCTTTGTCCTGATACCTTCTGAGTAGATCATTATGAATACTAATAGCGTCTATTAACGGAATGTCTTATTTGCAGGAATGTTTGCATATATTAACCCTAAATCTCATTAAAAATTATTTAAAATGGATGTTACTAATCTAGTTTTGTAGAAAGGGAAGCCAGAAGACATAAAAATGTCTACAAATTCCCTGTGATTTTATAATATATCTGGTGAGCCACAGGGTTAAAATTCAAGCCTGGAAACCACTGCCTTTCTCGTCTCAACTTGGTCCACATCTCCATACAGCAGGATCCCCAGGAGAATCAGGGTTTGTTGAACTCCAGGAGAGGTTCCCCTGACTCCCACACTGCTCTTGTGACAGCTGTGGGTGGAGTCTGGAACAGAGTGATGGGGGGACAAGCTATTTTCAGAAACAGCCACAGTTAGGATGGTGAGGGCTCATTTCCATACAAACCTGCCCAGACTCAGGTGAGACCTCCTCAGGCAGTTGAGCCCTGGGGGTAGCCATTCACCACAGGCTTCGGAATGCAGAGGGCCACCTGCCCTTGAGAAGGGAAGGAAGGGTAAAGCATTTTCCAGCAGAGTTAGCAAACTTTCTGTAAAAGGCCAGGGAAGAAATATTTTAGGCTTTGTGGGCCATATGGTCTCTGTCTCAACTGCTCAAAACTGGCGTTTTAAAGAAAGCAGACACAGACCCCATGTAAACAAATGGGAGTGTCTAGGCTACAATAAAACTATTATAGACTTAAAGTGGGAATTTCATGTAATTTTCACGGCACAGCATATTATTCTTTTGCTTTATTTTTCCCTAGCCGCTTTAAATGTAAAATCCATTCTCCGTTTACAGCCATGCTTAGCAAGGAGTGGGCCATATTTGGCCTCAGGATGAAATATGTAGACTGTTTTAGAGACTCACATTATTTTTTAACTTATAATTTATAATAACAGCCAATAATTTTAATTACTATTATATAGCAACTAGAGGCCCAGTGCACAAAATTTGTGCACAGGGCAGGGAGGGTGGGTAGGGGGAGTCCCTCAGCCCAGCCTGTACCCTCTCCAATTTGGGACTCCTGGAAGGATGTCTGACTGCCCTTTTAGGCCCAATGCCAGAGGGGTCAGTGGGATCAGGCCTAAACGGGCAGCCAGACATCTCTCTCACAATCCAGACTGCTGGCTCCCAACTGCTTGCCTGTCTGGCTGCCTGCCTGCCTGATTGCCCGTAACCATTTTTGCCTGCCAGCATCCACTAACCACTCCCCTGCTGACCTGATCAAAGCCCAACTGCTCCCCTGCTGGCCTAATCACCCCAAACTGTCCTTCCTTGCCAGCCTGGTCACCCCCAACTGCCCTCCTCTGCTGGCCTGATCGCCCACAACTGCCTTTCCCCACTGGCCCTCTTGTAGCAGCCATCTTGTGTCCACATGGGGGTGGCCATCTTGTGTGTTGGAGTGATGGTCAATTTGCATATTACCTCTTTATTATATAGGATCTTTGATTCTTATTTTTGGTCTTTTTAATCTATCTGGAACTGATTTTATATATATATATATATATATATATATATATATATATATATATATCCAGTTGTTTCAATATCATTTTTTTTCATTGTCAAAAATCAATTGACTATATTTGTGTGGGTTTATTCTTTGGTTTTTCATTCTGATCCATTGATCTATTAATCTATTGTTTTATTGGTACCATACTTCATGATCACCTTATTTTAAATAAGTCCTGATGTCACATAGTATCTGTCTTCCAATTTTTTTTTTCTTCAACTTTTTCTTTCTTTATGGTGCTGATTATTTTGTCTCTTTCATCTCTCAATACAAACTCTAAAGTCAGTTCATCAATACCCACAAAATCACTAGCTAAGACTTTTATTGGATCTTTAAAAATCTATAAAGTTGGGGAAATTAATGTCTTAACCATTTTGAGTATCCTATTGATAAACATGTAATATCTACCCATTATGAAATTATTTGATATCTTTTTCAGAATTTCTCTCATTTTTAGAATTTTTTCTTCTCTGTTTTACAGATTGCTTAATGTCTCTTGACCTATCTTTTATATCACTTATTTTTTAATCATCCCAAATCTATACTTAAATCTCTATAATGAAGTGTTCATTTTCATTTTGTTCTTTTAAAATAATTTATATTTCCTAATATATATATATATATATATATATATTCCCCTTAATCATGTACACATGGTTTTCTTTAGTTCTTTTACCATATTTATAATAGGCTGTTTACAAACTTTTTCTCCTATTTAAGACACCCTCATCTGAGTGTCTTATAAGTCAGTTCTAATTGCTTTTCCCCCCATGTGTATGCCACATATTTTCCTGTATCTTTGTATGTTCCATATTTGTGTTGAGAACTAGATATTTTAAATAATACATTGTGCCAAAAATGAATAGTTATCTCCCTACCTCCATCCCTTTGTATATCATTGCTATTTTAGTTGTTTGGCCATTCTCTAATGTTTGCTGATTTGGTGGTGCTATTTACATTAATTATGTGTCTTCATAGTATGCAGCCTCTAATGTCTTTTGTCAGATTTTCTCCCTTGTTTTATATTTTGTTTTACCTACAAAGGGGTGGGCTGTAATTAACTTACTGTCCAAAGGTTGTGCTTAAGCTCTTTTAGACTGCTAAGGGTTTCACTCCTTACTATTGAGTGCCTGTGTGGCTTAGAAACTGCTACCCCAGTTCATGGAATTTACATTATGTTGCCACATGTCCAACCAGGGACTCGTAGTTGTACATTTCCTCTGTAATCACTTTGAAGCGACACAACTTTTCACATTTACCCAATCTTTCAGGCGCCAGAAATGAGTGTCATTTTGTTTTTATGCCTGGCTTTCTGGGAGTCTCCCCAGCATCTGAGTGACTTATTATCTATCACTGTTCGGTCTGAGCTTGTGTTTAAGCTGTGTGTGCCAATGGAACATCAATTCTGGATGGGCTTATTGTGAGTCTTGGGAAATATTTAAATCTGCCCCATCTCCTGCTCTGATTGTTCCTGAGTTGGTGTACCCTTCCTGAATCCTGGAGTTGACTAAGAATCAAAAACGGTTCTTTCTAGAAAGTCTCTTTCTAAGATTCTCTATATCAGCGATTTTCAACCAGTGTGCCCACAAGACTTTTTAAAACATGCAATACTTGACTAGTTAGTCAGAGGCACTCACCTCTTTTGCCTTAGATTGTTAAAGAAAAAAAAAATAATAATAACAATAGCCTACACAACAATAGCTGTCAAGTGTGAATGAATCAAAATTATACCTATTTGGGGGGGTTACAGAAGGTTAGTAATTGATTTATGTGTTCCATGAGATGAAAGAGGTCAAAAAGTTCTGGATGCTTTGCCATTTTCCTAGAGCTACCAGCCTTCTCTTAAATGCTCTCTACCAAGACCCCCCTCACTGTACAATGCTGTTAGGCATAGAGTTCTCTATAGTCTCTTTCTAATACAGCGAGTTTCCCTCAGGCAGAACCATAGAGTTCTTCATCTTTATGGATGCCTTCCCTAAGGGAAGAACTCCAGCAGTACAGCACCAGTGCTGGGATGTGGACTTGCTTTCCTTTTAAAAATATCAATGCTCATTGATAAGGGCACCTGGTCATTGGGAAGCCTGAGGGAGATACACAATGAAATGAATATTTTCATGCCTGCTAACACAACAGCCATTCTGAAGTCCATGGATCAAGGCATAACTTAAACTTTCGAGTCCTATTATTTAAGAAATGCATTTTATGAAGCTATGGCTGCCCTACACAGTGAGTCCTCTGAAGGGCCTGGGCAAGGTAAATTTAAAACTTTCTGTAAAGGATTCACCATTCTGGGTGCCATTAAAAACATTTACGAGTCCTGGGAAGAAGTCAAAATATGAACATAAATAATTTAATTGAAGTTGGTTCCAACCCTCATAAATGACTTTGAGGGGATCAAGACATTAGTGAAAAAAAAATAATAATAACTATAGATGTGGTGGAAAAGGCAAGAAAACTAGAATTAAAAGTGGAACCTGAAGATGTAACTAAATGGGTGCAATCTCATGACAAAATTTTAACAAATGGAGACTTACCTCTTATTGATAAACACAGAAAGTGGTTTCTTTTAAAAAATATATATATTTTTTGCCTAAATCCGTTTGGCTTGGTGGATAGAGCGTTGGCCTGCAGACTGAAGAGTTGATTCTGGTCAAGGTCATGTACCTTGGTTGCAGGCACATTCCCAGTAGGGGGTGTGCAGGAGGCAGGTGATGGATGTTTCTCTCTCATCAATGTTTCTAACTCTCGATCTCTCTCTTCCTCTCTGTAAAAACTCAATAAAATATATTTTTTAAATGTATCTATTTTTTTAAATTGATTTCAGAAAAGAAGAGAGAGGGAGACAGAAACATCAATGATAAGAACATCATTGATCAGCTGCCTCCTGCATGCCCCCAATTGGGGATCGAGCCCACAACCTGAGCATCTGCCCTGACTGGGCCTTGAACCATGACCTCCTGGTTCGTAGGTCAACTGCTCAACCACTGAGCCACACTGGCTGAGCCAGAAAATAGTTTCTTGAGATGGAATCCACTCCTGGTGAGATTGCCATAAGGATTGTTGAAAGACAACAAAAGATTCAGACTATTACATGGTTTTAGTTGTTAAAGCAGCAACAGGATTTGAAAGAATTTATTCCAATTTTGACAGAAGTTCTATTGTGGGCAAAATGTTATAAAAAAAAAAAAAAAGCATCATATGCCACAGAGAAATCGTTCATGAAAAGAAGAGTCAATCAATACAGCAAACTGTTCTCTTATTTTAAGAAATTGCTGCAGTCTTTCCTCCCCTGACCTTCCACAACCACTACCTTGATAAGTCAGCAGCCATCACCTCCAGGCCGGGCCCAGCAAAAAGATTACAACTCACTGAGGGCTCACTGAGATGATGGTTAGCATTATTTTTTTGTTTGTTGTTGTTGTTTTTTTGTTTTTGTTTTGTTTTTTTCTTTTTGTAGCAATAAAGTATTTTTAAATTAAGATTTGCACATTTGTTAGACATTGTACTTTTTGCACAACTCACTTATTTTTTTGCATTATTCTCTTTATTGTAGTGGTCAGGAACCAAGCCCACAATATCACCGAGGAATGCCTCTATTCCAAGAATGGTCCTCTAAGGATGAGATTACGTGTATATTTAGAGTTGCCGACTCCAGCCATGCCAATACTGTGTTCTCCAAGTTAGCTTAAGGTTTCGGAATAATGGACGAGTGTCCCCCCAAAGTGGCCCTTAATTACATGAAACCTCCATCAACGACTCCTACAACCACTTGGCAAAAAGGCAATGATGCAGTGAACTGTTGGCTAACCTTCAGGCAGCACTTAAGATGTCAACTCTGGGATTGAGTGTTGCCATAGTTACCTTGACTGCTCTAATCATCCCACATGGGAAGTGAGATTAAAATATCCAAAGAATAGAAGGATCTAGAGGGGAAATATCAGTCTCTTTTTTCCCCTCATTTCTTTTTCTGAGAAATGCCCTAAAACCTTTTTAAATGAAAACACCAGGTCCATTTTTTTCTTGTTGTAAAAGCTGAGTGGGTATGCCATTTTATGAGTTTATAATGGGAGGACGGTAAATTGTATGTTTGTGTATTTTTTGTGTGTGTGGGTGTGATAAGCTTTTGAAAAAAAATTCTAAAAACTATTATGCATATATATGCCAATGCTGGAGTAAACCCATAACCATGTAGGTCCATGGAAAAAAAAAATGGCTGTAATTATTATTCACTTAAAAAAAATAGGTTTGTGAGAAAAGCCAGCCAGTTTCACTGTTTGGATAGAGCATTAGCCTGCAGACTAAAGGGTCCTGGGTTTGATTCTGGTCAAGGGCACATGCCCTGGTTGCGGGCTCGATCCCCAGTCTGGGGCATGCAGGAGACAGCCTATCAATGATTCTCTCTCATCATTGATGTTTCTATCTCTTCCTCTCCCTTCCTCTCTGAAATCAATAAAAATGCATTTTAAAAAATAGGTTTGTGAGAAAACACAATGCAGCAGCAGAGAAATACAATGCAATAGCAGAGAAACAATGCAACAACCACAGAAGCAGTGATAGAGAAATCGCAAATTCTTCATACCATTTTCAAGTTCTATTGACAGCCTACTCACCCAATGCATGTGTGCAAGCGTGGGTGTGCACACACACATTCACATATGTGCACGCTCACACGGGCACGCTTCCCTAATCTCTGATACTTTCCATCTGTCGGGGAGAAGGAATCTTTCCAATCATTTTTTTAAAAAAACCATTCTGTTTGTGTGAAGCCTTGAGCTTGTACCCAGCGAAAGCTTGACAGGAAGCATACGTTCCTTCCCAAGTTCCTGAACACGACAGCTGTGCTGCTCTCACCGACTTGGGAAAATGCCCCCGTCTTCCTCAGCGGGCCCGAGGCGGCAGAGGGGCTAAGGCAGCTCCTGTCGCAGAGCAGCCACAAATGTGTCCATCTCTCCCTCCTTCTGGCTCCTTACCCCGCACCTTTTACTTTTACTTGTTAATCAGCCCTACTTTCTCCAGTAGGCATCACCTCTGTCTGGGACTGTGCCTAATCTTAAAAAGGTGTGTCCGTGCCTTATCTTTTTAGCTACATAGCAACTCACACTAAGTGAAGGGGAATGAGGGAAATACCCCCCCCCCCCCCCCATATAATCAACATTCAAGGTAAGAGTTAAAAATTTATTGCTTTCGCCGAAGCCGGTTTGGCTCAGTAGATAGAGCGTCGGTCTGCGGACTGAAAGGTCCCAGGTTCAATTCCGGTCAAGGGCATGTACATTGGTTGCAGGCACATCCCCGGTAGGGGGTGTGCAAGAGGCAGCTGTTTGATGTCTCTCTCTCATCGACGTTTCTAGCTCTCTCTCTCTCTCTCTCTCCCTTCCTCTCTGTAAAAAATTAATAAAATATATATTTAAAAAAAATTAATGCTTTCATTCTGGAGTGACCTCACACATTCTGTGCCATGTGGGCACATGTATCTTGTGACCAATAATAAAAATAATTACAGTTAGCCCTAACCGGTTTGGCTCAGTGGATAGAGTGTTGGCCTGTGGACTCAAGGGTCCCAGGATCAATTCCGGTTAAGGGCGTGTACCTTGGTTGCCAGCACATCCCCAGTAGGGGTTGTGCAAGAGGCAGCTGATCGATGATTCTCTCTCATCAATGTTTCTAACTCTATCCCTCTCACTTCCTCTCTGTAAATAATCAATAAAATATATTTTAAAAATAATTGTCATTAAATTTCATTTTATTTTATTTTTAAATATATTTTTATTTATAAATTTATAATAAATATAAATATATTTATTCAGAGAGGAGGGGAGAGGGAGAGAGAGATAGAAACATCAATGATGAGAGAGAATCACTGATCAGCTGCCTCCTGCATGACCCCCACCGGGGATTCAGCCCACAACCCAGGCAAGCGCACTGACAGGGAATGGAACCATGACCTCCTGGTTCATAGATTGATGCTCAACCACTAGGCTGCAGTTGAATTTTAGTGACTCCTTACTAAATGCCAGACACTATATTAGGCTCTCTATATCCTCCATCATCACATAAGTCATTGTATATATTATCTTTACCATTTAATTAAATTACTAACTTAAGTTATTAAATGGGTGTTATCTTTATAGATGTGAAAACTGAGGCATACTGAGGTGAAGTGACTAGCCATGGTCATTTAATAACTATTTAGTAAGTGTTTGCTTTGCATTGACAGGATATGTTCAGGTTTGACATGAGGACTTGTATCAACTCTGTATGGAAATAATTTCCTGACCAATTAGTGCTATCCTTAGAGTTGTAGCTTGGCCACCCAATACAACAAACCCATGATGACAATATTTGATCTTTCTTCAAACTACAAAACTTATCCACTCTTCTCCCATTAGCTGGAACAAGACTTGCTACCAGATACCTGGGTTTTAAAAAAATCCTGCTATTTCCAATGACTGCCTCTGTATTTTTTTGCAAAACATCCAATGCATGCTTCTTAAATGTTTGTTTCTTTGTATATAAAATTGTGATTAAACTATCTGCCTGACAGGGTTTCTCTAAAGCTTAAATGAGATAATGTTATTTTCCTTTTTAATACATACAGCACACATATAAACACATATATATGTATTTATATATATGCACACATTCAAGATGCATTTGCATATTCATAAATATATATTTGAAGAGAGGCTGATTCTATGGGAAGCTCCATACTCTTTTCACAGATAGCAGATACAGCTAAGAGAATTTGGAGACCTCCCTGCACTTGTTGATAATTTCAACTGATGATAAGTAGTCCTGCAGGTGAGGAAACACCCATCAGACAATCGGGAGTGAGTATGCAAATTAACCCAACAAATATGGCAAGTTATTTTGCAAATACAGGTGCTGAGCAACTGGGGGCTGGACATACTCAATCTGTACTGCCCCAGCTTTTCCATCTCTCTGGGCAGCATGGGAAGGCAGAAAGACGGCTTCAGGCCAGAGCAAAGGTGGTGCTGGCAGCCAGGGGAAAAAAGGCCTATTTTTGCATGAGTCTTTGTGCATCAGGTATCTAATATTGTAATAACTTTCTATGGTGACAGAGTGTCATTAGACTTGCTGTGATGATCACATTGTAAAGTATATAAATGTAGAATCATTATGTTGTACACCTAAAATTAATATAACATTGTATGTCAACTATATTTTAATTTCAAAACTGAAAAATGTATTGAGCATCTCTTATGGATCAGACACTTTGCTGGGCAACACAGAACACTAAGGTGATAGTGGGAGGTAATAGTCTACCATCCTATATAATAAAAGGCTAATATGCAAATTGTCTCCTCAACTAGGAGTTTGACCAAGAGGCAGGGCTATTTGGCCAACCGCCCATGGCAACCCCCCCTCCCCGGCCAACCTAGCTGAACCCCACCTATGCACAAATTTGTGCACCAGACTTCTAGTATTTAATATGTACAGATTGTTGATTTTGAGGCAAAATGGTGAAGAATAAAGATAGATCTTTTCCCTCTGTGGTGAATGTAGGAAGTTTCAGTGTAAGATGGAAATGTTTGAGTTATTTTACACCACTGGGGAATTATTTCACTTGGTGTATGAGATGAATTGGCATGAAATTACATAGTTTTACTTATTAGACTGTGGTTATTTATAATCAAGATAAGTTTGTGTTTTAATGAGATGAATCTTTAAAAATAATAATGCAATATGAAGTAGAATGTTAGCTTAGCCAATTTCTTTAGAATATTTAAAATGTCACAGTTTAAAATTTCTTCAATCTGGGTTTTAATAGGAGCAAGAGTATGCCTGCATATACTCAATCATTTTAAGTTTTCTGTCATACATACTGTCAGCTAATAAAACTCGTGGATAAAAGAAATTCATGGGGGTGGGTGATGAGAGTGTCATTAAGTAAATGTTTATAGAGGTGTTAACTAACTATAACTTAAATCTTGAATATAATTTTAGCTCTGTAGTTTCCCTTTGCTGGGAATGTTAAAGTGACTTGGCCCCTTTTTTCAGCAGACTGCTTTGTTAGTACAGAATCTCAGGGTATTCTCCTATGCTCATTCAATTTAGGGTGGGGAGGGGAAGAAGAGGATAATATTTCCAACTTTTTCTATATCTCAGAAGTTCATCAATATAGCTTACTAGAGACACAGTGCATGGAATTCATGCACAGATAGGGTCCCTAATGGCCACTGGTCGGGGCCTTCCTTCATTCTATGCTGCCCCCTAGTGGTCAGCACACATCATAGCAAGCAATCAGACTCCTGATAGATCGAACTTCTCAGGGGATACTTTGCATATTAGTATCAACATTGATTTCAACTCTTGAACATTCAGCACTCAGTCAAATGTTATTTTCAGATTGCCTCTAATTTTTAAGGATTTTGTGGATATAAACTTGATTGGGAAACTTCATGTATTGCATCTAATGGAAGCATAGAGGTCCTTACATATAAAACTCCAGCCAGTGCAGAAATTCTCTGGGCTGAAAGACAGGTAGGAGAAACAGTATGCCCTAGGATGTAGACTTCTTTGTGTCACATGACACTGTCAAAGTTTGGAACGTTGTTATGGTGAATTCCATCTGTAGGGCTGTCTGTCTCCCTGTGATTTTCACCCATTTCCCCCGTCATTCTGCCCTTTGAATCTCAGAGACCAGATCTACTCTCTCTCACTGTTGCAAATGTTTAAGACAACATAAGCCTTTTGTTTAGGTCACTAATATCCAGGTTATTGAGAAAAAGTATCATATGCAACTAATTTAAAAAATCTAGTGTATATGTCATTTTCAATAAATAGTAGCAATTATTAGCCCACAGGTTTCCTTTAAGATATAAGAGGGAATGATGCTCTGAAATGGAAAATGATCTGTTTCTTTTATTTGCTGTGTTCTGAGGCTTTCACTTCAGGGGATTAGCTGACTCTGGAGTGTCTCCACCCAGTGTCAGCCAATTCCTAGAGATTGTAAACCACTAGCCCAATGGTCTGCAAACTCATTAGTCAACAGAGCCAAATATCAACAGTACAGTGATTGAAATGTCTTTTGAGAGCCAAATTTATCTATATACTTAAACTATATAGATAGGTAAATTGTTATTACCTTAATTAGGGTACTCCTAGGCTGGTCTTTGCTAAAAACTCAAGGGGCCAAAGAGCAGCATGTAGCTCTCGAGCTGCAGTTTGCCAACCACTGTACTAGCCTGTGAGCAAACCTTTTTGATGCAAACCAACCATTCCAGAGCTTGTGCCCCCAACCACCTCCTCTACTGGCTCTCACTTTTCAGGCCACTATCCACATGCTCAAATCACCTGGAGCCAGATACCAGACAGCCAGTGTGCCCCAGAGCCCACTGAAATTATTCAAACTTGCCTATCCTAACTCTTTAAAGCTAATAATGCAATAGAAAGTAAAAATGTTAGCTTGACAAATTTTCTTGGGAATTACCCTGCCTTGTCTGTTCCTGTGTGTAGAAACCATAAGAAAGACTCCTGCCATCTGTTTCCCATCTCCCTGCCTCCCGACTGACCCCAATGCTACTCCATGTGGCCCCCAATGGCATGCTGTTCCCCCTTCTCTTGGGATCTGCAAGTATAACCAACCATCTTTTCAATGGCAACTATGTTCTGATCTGTTGGCCTCACCATCTATAATAATGAAAGCATATTATGCTAGTTAGACCAAATAGCCAAATGACCTCCCAGAAGTCCTTCCAGATGAAGTTGCATTGGAGAGGCCAAGGCAGAGGTGGATAGGGGCAACCAGGCAGGCAGGCAAGCAATTAGGGGCAATCAGGCAGTGGAGCAGTTAGGGGCGATCAGCAGGCAGGCATGGAGTTAGGGGTGATCAGGCAGGCAGAGTGGTTAGGAGCAATCAGGCAGGCAGGCGATTAGTTAGAGGTGATCAGGCAGGCAGGCAGAGGGGTTAGGTGTGCAGGCAGGTGAGTGGTTAGGATCCCAGGTTGTAGGGATCAGGCCTAAATTGACAGTTGTGAGAGGGTGCAGGCGAGACTGAGGGACACTCCCATCCCCATGCATGGATTTCATGCACCAGGCCTCTAGTAGCTAAATATAACTGATGTTTTAACATAGGTTCCATCATCTTGGTAACTGTAGTCAGGACTTAATTATCTCCTAATTACAGGCACAAAGGAAAGGAGTTGTTGGGCAATCCATTTGTAAGGCCAAACCTTCTCAATAGGGATTCTCCATTGGCATTACTGGTATAGCATCAGCTCATCCTGAAACAGCTGGTTAGTAATTGTCTCCTCTTCCAACCATGGGATGCTAGCTTTCTGCATTATAGTGCCCATTTCTGGAAAGGCCCAAGGCTTTATGCATCTCCAAGAGACAGTTACCTGCATGGTATGATTGAAGGGTCACCTTTGCAGCCAAGAGAATGGCCAAGATGGTATTTCAGGAAATGTCTCCCTCGGCTCACAGGGTCTTAACTGAAGTTACACCTTAGACAAGAAGCAAATGGTCTCTATGCATGCCTGTCAAAACTCCTCAGTGTCTGTGAGAAAGGAAGATACCTGGCATTCAATTCAAGCATTTGTTCATTTACTAATTTATTCAATGAATATTTATTAGGCCCTAGTTGAGTGGTAGAAACCCTTATAAGATTTAAAGATACTAGCCATATATATATATATATATATATATATATATATATATATATATATATTCCTAATCTCATAGATAATCAAGAGAAGCCAAAATAAAAATAAAACCACAGTCAGCTACCATTTTGCTACACCAACCATACTGACAAATCTGTACAAGTCTGGCAATAACAACTGTTGATGGGAATTTTCAGAGGTCCCCAGGTACCTACTAAATTAGCCACAAATTTTTAAACTGCCATTCAAAGGCCTCCATAATTATTTCAACTAAACAGTCCTCTGGTAAGTTGCCAACAGCATATCTCTCAGTGAAGAGGATAACTGAGTGTTCTTCAAGAATATCTTGCATGTCAAGGAATTGTGCATGTTTTAATCCCATGCCAATCACAATCCAACTCACTGTTCAAAACCTAGTCATTGTCATATTGTCAATCAAGTCCTTTTTTGAGCTTCCAAGCCTACTATTTTTAAAACTATAATAATGATGGCAACTGACATACTCTGAGTATTTACTAGGCAGCAGGTACTGGCAGCTTCCTCTTAATAGTCACAAAAATACCTATGAGGTGATCCTGTTATTCCTATTTAAAGAGAAAAAAATGTTAAAGTATAGAAATGTTCAGTAACATTGCGAAGTTCAGTAACACTGGCATGTGGTAATGGCTGATTGTAAACAAATATACTTATACTCTAAGACCTTTTTAAAAAAACATTTTTATTGATTGCAGAGAGGAAGGGACAGGGAGAGAGAGATAGAAACATCAAGGATGAGAGGAATTATTGATTGGCTGTCTCCTGCATGCCCCTCACTGGGGATCAAGCCTGAAACCCAGGCATGTGCTCTGAGCCAGAATCGAACTCAGGGACCCTTCAGTCTGGAAGCCAACCCTTTATTCACTGAGCCAAACCAGCTAGGGCTCTAAGACATTTTTGTTGACAGCAGATTGCAGGTCCATTTTACAGATAATGAATCAGAGACTCATAAAAAGATATTCTAGTCCAAATTCTTTGATTCCAAACTTCATGATCAAATTTTCCCTTCCTATATACAAGGTGGGGCAAAAGTAGACTTGTATTTGTTCATATGGAAAATAGCACAATAATTAATAAATAATAATGCAATAATGAACTCTGTTTTGCATACTTACAACTGTAAACCTACTTGCCCCACCCTCTACATGTATGTCATGCAATGCTTATATGATACTTCCCACTCTGCCATTTAATAGTTACTTACATAATGATTATACCTCACTAGACAGTGGTTAGCTTTTGCTCTCTGAACTATATTTAATTCAGAAGCTGACCAATGCTCTTTCCATAGTATATGCTCAATAAATATTTGACAGATAGAATGGGACAAGTTATTTAGCAATTCTGAGCCGCTATTGTCTTACCTGATAAATTTTTTAAAAAATCGCCTTTCTATTTCAAGAGGATGTTGAAGGAAGCAGGGAAATGATGTGCAGAGCATGTTATAAATACATTGTACCTTATACATTGAGTGGCCAGGTTATTATGATCTCTGAATGTGTGTGTGTGTGTGTGTGTGTGTGTGTATTTTAGAGGCCCATGCATGAATTTGTGCATGGGTGGGGGGTCCGGCTAGCCTTGCCAGGGAGAGGGGACATGCGCGGTTGGCTGAACTGCCTATTGGTCAAACTCCTGGTGAAGGGGACAATTTGCATATTAGCCTTTTATTATAAAGGATATACACTGGCCAGATTATTATGTGGTCAGAGATTATAATAATGTGGCTACTCAGTGTAAATGTAAAACACTACTGCAGAAATGACTGCAAAGCAACTTAATTGACATGCCCTTGCAAACAATCTTTGTGAAACACACCTGGCAGGATAAATGTCAAAGCTTCCAATAAGGGGTTTTACATTGCAGACTTTGTAAGCCAGGAGAAGTTGGTGGCATTAAAAATGTTGCTTGGGGGTTAAATATGAAAGTAATCCTTGAGATCTGATGATGAACTGAACTCAATTATGTACAGCTGTAGGAAATCTGCCTATTATGTCTACATGAAGTTACCCAGAAACTAACTGTGAGTACTATTAATACTTTATTTTAAATTCTTGCAAAATAAATTCTTCTAAAGGATGAGAGAAACCTTTCTTGAGAATTGATGAGCATTGGTGCGAGCAAAAAGTCAGAGTAAAAAAAAGAGAAACAGAAGTAGGAATGCAATAAAAATGCTACTAGCTAATTTCCATGAGCATGGCTTTCTCCTAAATGGACTTGCAGGCATTTGTGTGTTGAAGGCTCATTCATCTGCTAATCTCTCATTGGTTCTTGCAAACGTCACCTCCTCAGAGTCAAATCAATTACTCAACACTTTGGTATTGGGAAATTACATGTTTGAAGGATGCCCTAAAAGGCAAAGAAAAAGCTTCACATTTCTGCACAGAACAACAAGTAGGATAGTTGAGGCATGGTGTCTATATATACGGAAAGAATAGCAAGTAATGTAATTAAAAAGTATCCATATTGGAAAAGGCCAATATGATTTACTACAATAAAAATTTAAATCTTCAGAATTGAGATAACTACCACAAACAAAAGACATGCTGAAGAAATGTAGGTAGCATCAGTGACAGGCCAAGGAAATTTTCCAAAATTTAAAATGCTTTATCCATGTAGTAGAAAAATGATGGACACACCAAAAGATACGTAGGCAAAGGTCATAGACACAGAATCCATATGCAAATAGTAAATACATCTATGAAAAGGGAACCATTTTTATCTAAGTATGTTGCTCTCTTACATCCCAGTAAAAACATTTTTTTCTCTCTCTTGCTCTCACTCTCTTTCTCCTGTTCCTAATATGTATTAATTCATCACCCAAAAACACACTATATATACTGAGTGGCTAGATTATTGTGATCTCTGAATGCATAATAATCTGGCCACTCAGAGTGTGTGTGTGTGTGTGTGTGTGTGTGTGTGTGTGTGTGTTTTAGAGGCCCGGTGCATGAATTTGTGCATGGGTGGGGTCCAGCCAGCCTGGCCAGGGGGAGGGGACATGGGCAGTTGGCCAGCCTGCCTACTGGTCGAACTCCTGGTCCAGGGGATAATTTGCATATTATCCTTTTATTGTATAGAATAAAACGGAGTGGCCAGATTATTATTAATAATAGTATGGGGAGGAATTGCTAAGATTCCCTTGATCATCATAAGTGCAAGGGTAAGACTACACAGAATGGCCAGATTATTATTAATATTATTATTAATCTGGCCATTCTGTGTAGTCTTACCCTTGCACTTATGATGATCAAGGGAATCTTAGCAATTCCTCCCAATACTTTCAATCTAAGATCCCATCAGGACTTTTGCCCATAGAGCATACATTTTAAATGCATCTCATTTTCTGTAGGGGAAAATTATTTAGTTAGAAGAGATTGGACTGAGCATTTTCAAACAGGAAAAGATACTGATAATGCTAAATGGGCAAAGTTTGGTGCCAGTAATGTAAGTCACGTTGCTCTCAAGATAATTAAGCGCACCTTTACACACACGTCAGGACCTTGATTTCAGCCCAAGGTGTCAGTTTCAGTTGCAACACGTCATCATCTCTTGCACTACTGAGATTTTCTTGCACTAATATTTTCTCAACATCATTTAACCAAAAAGTTAGGTTAGGGTCAGCTCTTTGGTGGAAATAAAAAAGGCCATTTATATAGACTTAATTCTATAGTAACACACAAAGCAGGAAGACCCTCTAATATCAGGAAAGACATCTGCAAAGCTGATAAGTCAGGAAAACGTTTCACATTTTCATATTTTCTTCAAGTCATCTTTCTTCACTCTGTGGATGGTCTGTTTCATTTTCCCAGGGTTAGCTGCAAGTGGCAGTGGTTAATAGTAACCAGGCTCCGTCCCACAGCAGCCTTGCTCCCCAGGGAAGCCAAGCAAGAATTCTGGCTCCTGCTGGACAATCAATCAGAGGGAACAGTCGCTGTGAAATTAGGGCCAGAGTGGGTCCTGGCCCCTTTAACGTTCATGAACAAGGCACCAACAGACTGTCATTTTCGCAGTCATGAGCTCTCAGTGTGAGCTGATCAGTCCCATACAAGAAAGAGCGCGTCACAGAGTTAAGCCTAAAAATTCAGCTCTTAGCGCAATTTTCTTTTTACTAAATTTAATACGGGGGTATTGTGATCGAGAACAAATTTACATTCACTTTGTCTGTTAAGTGGGAAGGTGAGGTCTCCTCCGTGGCCAGAGCCAATGAACCCACAGCCCAATCAAGGGCTTTGGAGTTCCCTGCGATCCAGCCTTTTGCTGTCATGGAGACTGGAGGATCTTTCTTTCTTCACTCCTTCAGTTCTGGTTTGAAGAGAAAGGGCTTTTAAAAATCACTTGAACCTTCAGGTGAACTTTCTGGACACCAAAGAGTTTTCACAGTTGAGCTTTTCATCATTATTACAATTGGAAAATTCACAGTAAGTCCATTTTCCTTGAAATAGCATGGCTCATTAGGGTAGGGTAATTAACTTTAGGACAAAAATAAGTTTATTGTTTTCCTTCAATTTTTAATGGGTAAAAAAAGTATTTTAATAAATAGGGACAGATTAAAAAATAAAGAAAAATTGCATTAAGGAGAATGCGTCATTTAGCTAAGATATAGAATAATACCGATTCCTTTGGAATCATCCTGCTTCCTGGTTCCCAGTCCCTTCCCTCTCAGAAGAAAACCTAGAAGTAACCATTTTCCTGAAATGTGCACTTATTATTGATATATTTTAAATATATCTATACATTATATATACATATATGTAAATATATAACATACATGTATAACATAATATTCATACTGAATATACAATATATGTAAATATATATTACATTTGAAAAGCTATGTAAATGTATTCATAGGATTATATAAATAGTATTATATACTGTATATCATATATTTAATAGTTATATGGTATTATATACTGAATATTATATATTTATCTTATAATCCTATATAATAAAAGTCCAATATACAAATTGACCTAACAGTGGAATGACTGGTGGAATGAGTGGTCTCTAAGATGCACACTGACCACCAGAGGGTAGACACTCAACTCAGGAGCTGTCCCAGCCCACAGGCTTCAGGCCGGCCAAGGTGGGTTCCAGCGGGAGCCCCTCCTCCCCATAGCTCCATCAGTTGCCCCTCAGAGGGACTTGACTGGCAGCACCAGTAGGGGGCCAGGGCCAGTGAGTGGGCAGTGCCAGGCTGGCCAAGGCAGGTGCCAATGGGGGGCCCCCAATCACCCTGCCAGTCACCCCACAGATTAGCCCTGATCGCTGGGCCAGGCCAGGCTTAGGGACCTTACCCATGTATGAATTTCATGCATTGGGTCTCTGTATACAATATATAAAATATATTGTATGTGTATGGCATGTGCTGTTAAGTTGGCTCTGACTCCTGGCTCACTATTGTGTTCTCCCTGTTGTCACCATGTTCCAGAAGTAAGACATCTTCAATGTTGTCATTTTTTGCCCCCAGAAATGTTTCTGGCTTAATTTGCTCTAGGACCCAGAGAAAGTCTAGGCAGCTCAGGGTACCTTTGGAGCTCTTCTCCGACACCATCTTTCAAATGAATCAATGTTTTTCCTGTCAGCCTTTTTCACCCTCCAACATCCACTCTCACACGGAGTAATTGGGCTTATGAGGGCCTGCGTGATCTTAGCCTTGGTCTCCAGTGACCCACCTTTGCTCTTAGTTTTCTCTCCTAATTCTTCTACTGCTGCCCTTGGAGTCTGAGCTTTCCCTTGATTTCTTGGCTGCAGTCTCTATTGATTACTGAACCCACATAAGCAAACCCTTTATCAGTTTCAATGTTTTAGTGTCTTTGTTTAAAACAAAGTGCATTTCTTTCTGTAGTCATCAGCTATGTCTATTGACATATGCCTTTAGTAGACATAAATGGAGGGAGATGTTTTATGACATCTCAGTGATTTTTTTTTGATTTTTTTTATTTTATTTATCTTTACCTGGTTGCAATTTATCTGTGGATTCACAGAACTATAGTTCATTCACTTTCCTTATTTGGTAACATTTCATTGGATACATATCCACAGCTTATTATATATTCTCTTATTTATGAACATCTGGGTTGTTCACAGAGTCTTGCTACTTCAATGAGAGCCATCTCCTTTGCATGGTATATAGGGCTCCTCACCAGCCACCTCTCATTTGCCCCTTCAGGGATATTTCCCTGGGCTTTGGAACCCCTGTTGCTTCCCTGTGCCAAAGGCTGTGTCACCTCCTTGTTTCTGAACACTCAATTCCCTTTGCCCAAAGAATCAACTGTGTAGTAGGCCTGCCTGAGAATTCCTGAGTATTCAGATCAAAGGTTACTGTGTTGGATCATCCATCCAGGTGTCCCTTTTGGATTCTGACCTGAGCATTGTTAGAGCATTTATCACAACAATGATGGCCATTCATCTAAGGTAGATTCTAAGGTAAGCTTCTTAAAGACAGAAACTATTAGTATGTAGTTTATCTCTGCATTACTATAGTCAGTGCTTAAGAAAAAGAAGCTGAATATCCAACATTTCTGAGTCTATTTCCATAACACTGCTTAACTTTATGTTTATAAGAAATATGTTAATAGCATGCCCCATCATTGACACGCAACACACATATTCCATTATGCCCTTTACATGGTGATTTCCAATTTGTAATCCATAGAACACATACTCCACTCCCTTGCTACTTCAAAAAAAAAATGTTGCCAGAATTAATGGGGATCATAGCACTACTTTCAATAACACATTAATTCATACAATCAGTGCAGACATGGATAAATACACCCCCTAGATGATATGCAAAGCCTGTCAGGAACATCCAAGTCATACTTCAAAAAATCTTATTTTCAGTGGACTAGAAATTTAACATGGTGCTTTACAGAAATCTCTCACATTGCAATGGCTTTTGTTAACTGAAATATTATTAACAAGAAATGTTGGTAATTTCTCTTTGTTGGGAGATCCGATTTTATAAACTCAATATTCATTGTAAAATAGCAATAACCTATTTGTAAAATGCCTATTAATAATCTGTGTAGTTTCCAGATTGACATGTTTTGCCTAATACAACTGCGAACTTTTTTTATGAAAACAATCTCATTGAAATTAACAAAATTATTCTTAACAATAACAAAATTGTAAAAAAATTTAAGAACAGATTGCTGATACACTTTTTTTTTATTAGCTGCCTTGTTGATGAGAACTGCCCTAAGCATGTGCCTTTGCACTACAAGCAGATTGAAACATTCTGATCTTGCACAGCTCAAATAATGCAGAATAATAATAAGATTATTATTATTCTGAGAAGGTGGAGGAATAAGGCAAGTTATCCATCTTTATGCCCCTAAGTTCAGGAGGCAGGAATTGCACCATTGAACAAACACGTGACCAAATGCCAGAGACACAGGCTATGAGCAAGACAGGCAAACAGCGGTGTCTGCGTTCTCATCAGTGTATCTCTTTCTGCATATTTTCAGGGGCCAGAATTCCTTTCAATGTACAACATATGGAAGAATGGGGCTGGAAGTCAGGGGAGGAAGTGTTATTTGCATATTGCATCATGTAAGGTGACTTTTGAAAAGCAAGGGCAGAGAGAGAAATCACCCCAAAGCAGTGCTGTTTCTGGGAGGAGGGTCTTTTATAATTTGTTTGACACAGAGAGCACAGTAAGCCTCTGGTTCTCTTACTTAGAAGACGTGGTGCAGTAACAGAAATAGTGGTAGACACAGCAGATAAAGTGTGCTAAGGAGCATACTTTATGGAGGACTTGTGCATGTCTTTCTCATCTACACCTGGTAGTAGTTTGACACTAGCATCTAAGAGGTGGTAGAAAAGAGCTAAGAACACTGACTCTCTCCCTCGATATTCTGAAAAACTCAAGCCTGGATAGATTCATCACCTATTGAGAATGAACAAACATAACAAAACAAAAGCAGACTCGGACTTTAGAAAACATCTGACAGTATAAAGAGGTTTGATACCTGGTATAGAAAACCCAAAAGAAAAATGTGTCTCATAAAAGGTGTTTCTAAACAGACTGAGATCAGTGAAACAAATATAAGATCCCTACTTGACGTCTGAAGAACAAAATTTGACCTTCATGGAGCGTGAATAAGAAGTATAGTGCAAGAATGTGTTAAGACGAAATCAGAGATTTAAATGAGCTGTCTGAGGAAAGAAAAGACAGCAAAGGAAATTAAAAAATGTAGGAAGTCAGATAAAAAATGCAAAAGAAAAACTGGTGATTCCCTCCTAATATGCAGAGTGAAAAGACAAAGAGAGGAAGACAATAGCAGGAGATTACACTATAGTGACAAGAGAGAAGAGATGTAATTTGGAGATTAGATAACGATGGGGTATGGGGGGAGGAAGGGACAACAGAAAAATTGAAAGAGAGGCAATCATCAAAGAAGAAAGAGAAAGAATTCCCAAACTGAACAAAAGGGCCCAAGCTACAACTAGAAAGGATTGCTCTCTGACCTAGATTTTTCCTAGCTTTAAAAAAAAATCTTAGCCGAAACCGGTTTGGCTCAGTGGTAGAGCCTCGGTCTGCGGACTGAAAGGTTCTGGGTTTGATTCCCATCAGGGGCATGTACCTCGGTTGCGGGCACATCCCCTGTAGGGGGTGTGCAAGAGGCAGCTGGTCGATGTTTCTCTCTCATCGATGTTTCTAGCTCTCTATCTCTCTCCCTTTCTCTCTGTAAAAAAATCACTAATATATATATAAATCTTAATGACAGACTTGAAAGTTTATATGGACTATCATTAACAACATTAAAAACAACAAATCAAGCTAATGTCAGACATCTCTTAATGCTGAGGTACTAGAAGATGTACATCAATCTCTAAAGATTTTCAAGACTAAGTGGTTGTTACCGAGGGAATTGTATACCCAGCCAAACTCTCTTCTGCATGCAAAGGCAATAGGCCAACATGTGCACATTTTCTAAAGAAATATCTTAAATGCTTATTCCCTCTGCATGAGAACAATTTATTTAATATGAAACTCTAAGTACGAATAACTCCTGAATCTATTACAAGATTGAGTATAAATTTAAGGTCTATTCTTGAATATAAAATACATAGTAAAATACATTAAATTTAGTCAATAACACAGAATTTAATTTATAGGCCAAGTAAATTAGAATGAGCAAAAAGCAGGGATGGGTTGTCACAAGATATAATATCATTCATTTATTTGTCATAAATGTGGGAAAAAGCTATTATTTTAAGGAGTTTTATTTCTGATCATTGAGAAATGTCATTAAGTGTTATTTCATAAGTTTTAATTTAGTCCAGAAGTCTTGAAGGAAATAAACAATGAAATTGATTTTTGTGATGTTTAAACCAATACCCAAAGGTCTTACGTTTAGAAAACAAAAACAAAAACAAAAAAAAGAGCAAAATGTAAATTAGAGATCAACAGCACTGAGGCAAAAACCTAATACCATCTAGAAAAGACAGGAGCTCATTTCTTTAATGTGTAAAAAAACAGTTATTTTATAAGGAAAGGAAAAAATGTTGAGAAAATCTACCAATTTTGAGGCAATTTTGTAAGAGAAAGAATACTTACTATGTTTGTGTTAATTAGAACTATGCTATTGATGCAGGGATGAATAAATAGCAGAGCTGTCACAGTACAGAACATCTAAATATGCTTATTTATGCAAGAAAATCTGATAAGTGAAGAGGTAACACTCTTAATCAGTGGGGAGAGAGCATGTAAGTAATGCTGAGACAATTATTTATCTGAAAAACAACAACAAACAATTAAATCTCTATTTCAGATCTAACAAATAAATAAAAAATGAATAAATAAATTTCAGGTAGTTTAAGACTATGTAGATAAGAAGGAAACCTTAAAACATTTAGAAGAAAAGTGACCATAATCATTTTCAGCCTTTGAAGTAGTAGAAGATTTCTTAAACAATATGCAAAAAGAACACATCTTAATAAAACACACTGCATAATGGATAGAGAGAACTTCAAAACTTTTGTATAGAAGATGCCATAAACAACAACAAAACCAAGTCACTGACTAGAACACATTTGAAATGTATATAACCAATGAAGCATTCAGAGTAAGAATACATAATATATAAATCACACAAAAATTCAAAGAGCATATATGCAAGCAAGTCACAAAAAAAGGAAACTCAATTGCCAATGAAAATTTATAAAACTGGTTAAATTATGAAAAAATTAAATTATCTTTACTTCTAATATTTAGAAATACCCACATCATTTTTTACAGAACTGAAAATGATCCAAAATTTACATAAAACCATAAAAGACCCTGAATAGCCATAGCAATATTAAGAAAGAACAAAGTTGGCGGTATTATGCTACCTGATATCAAACTATACTACAAGGCTATAGTAATCAAAAATAGCATGGTACTGGCATTAACACAAACACATAAATCAATAGAACAGAACAGAGAGCCCAGAACTAAACTCACAACTATATGGTCAATTAATCTATGACAATGGAGTCAAGCGCATACAGTTGGTAAAGACAGTCTATTCAGTAAACAGTGTTGGGAAAATTGGACAGATCCATGCATAAAATGAAACTAGACCATCTTCTTAGACTATGTACAATAATAAACTCAAAATGGGTTAAAATCTCAACTGTAGGACTCAAAACCATAAAACTTTTAGAAGAAAACATAGGAAGTAAAATCTCTGACATCTCTTAGCAATATTTTTTTTTAATAAAACCCTCAAGCAAGGGAAACAAAAAATAATAGCAAATGGGACTAAATCAAACTGAACATTTTTGCACAGCAAAGGAAACCATTGACAAAACCAAAGATAACAGAAAGGAAGAAGATATTTGCTAATGATACATCTGATAAGGGGTTAATATACAAGATGTATAAGGAACCTTTACAACTCAACAGCAAAAGCAAAACACAATCCAATTAAAAAATTGGCAGAGGACCTAACTAGGCATTCCTCCAAGAAAGACATACAGAGGAGTCAACAGACATATGAAAAGATGCTCCATGTCACTCACTAATCATCAGAGAAATGGAAATAAAACCATAATCAGATATCGCCTCACACATGTCAGAATGGTTATCACAAATAAATCAGCAAATAACAAGTGTTGGTGAGGATGTGGAGAAAAGGGAACCCTAGTGCACTGCTGGTGGGAAGGCATATTGGTGCAAACACTATGGAAAACAATATAGAGGGTCCTGATAAAATTAAAAATGAAACTGCTTTTGACCCAGCAAATCCACTTCTGGGTATGTATCCCAAGAAACCCAAATCATGAATTTGAAAGAACATTTGCACCCTTAAGTTTATTACAGCCTTATTTATAATAGCCAATATATGGGAGAAACTCAGTAGACAAGATGATAAGAAAGCCATGGTACACATATACAAGAAATATTACTTTGTCATAAAAAAAGCATGAACTCTTACTATTTGCAACAGCAGGAATAGACCTAGAGACTATTATGCTGAGTGAAATGTCAGACAGAAAAAGCCAAATAGCATATGACGTTACTTATGTGTGGACTCTAAAGAGCAAAATCATCAAACAAAACAGTAATAGACTTATCAATACAGAAGACAGAAGGACTGATGGTTGCCAGAGGATTGGGGGTTTGGGGAACTAGGTGAAAAGGGGGAAGGGATTAAGAAGTACAAATCAATTACAAAATAGTTTCAGAGCTGTAAAGTACAGCATAGGGGTATAGTCAATAATTAATAATTATCTAGGGTGCCAAGTGGGTATTTGAAATATGATGGGGGAGGGTCACTTTGTGAAGTATATGATTGTCTAACTACTACGCTATACATCTGAAACTAACTTAAAATAATAGTAAATATAAACTATAATTGAAAAATAAAATCTAAGAAATAAAAATGGACTGTTTCTTTAAGAAAACATTCAAATAAGTAGGACATTTATTTTTTTAAACAAATTCTAACATTAAATAGAATGTGAAATATTTCTATTTTTAAAATGTTGCTCTATGTGAAACCTAAAGGGATTGACATGGCGAGAAAATGATTGACATTCTGGTTACTAAGGTAACCAAAGTAAAATTCTTTCTGATTAGGAAAGAGAGTCATGAGCAATATTTCTTTCATTTATTTATGTTTTGAAAGTTATAAGCAAAAATACATGTTATATGGTAATTTCTCTAAAGCTTGAACATTCCTTAATAGAATTGGTCATCTTATCAAGCAAACATAAAACTCAGGATTATGCTTCACGGGAGGTACAAAAATAAAGAAATTGGGAGTTGGGAAATGGATGAATTTGCGAGAGGGTTGACTGCAATGTCAACAAATTAGGGGTGGATGGTGGTGCAGGATAAAAGCAAATTTAATAATGATAATTTTTAACAAAAGAAAACTCATACTTCAATTTCCACATGGATTATAAGCACTGGTTAACCAACAACTGCAGTCTTTGAACTTCTGAAAGATACCAAAGAAGCAGTTGAAACACCTGATTACTAGATCTTGCATTCTGGGATGGATCAGGATATGTCTAAGGCTTTTTCTGTTTTTGGTTTCCCATGTTTGTGGTGTGTGTGTGTGTGTGTGTGTGTGTGTGTGTGTATTGTTGTTTCTTTTCCTTTTATCCTTCATTTTCATTTTCAATTAATTTTCTTCTTCTAAGATTTGATACTTAGAGTATATAAAGGCCAGTACTAGAGAAGGAGGGAACACACCTGTAAAGGTGTATCTAGCATGTGTCTTGAAGCGGATAAACTAGCATAAGCAGTGCTTTGTTGCACACTTATGACCTGAATAGAGAAGCAAGCACACTATGTGTCTTGCACTCCAATCTGAGGAAGGACCAGAGCACTATGTGTGATGAAACCCATTCAGCTACAGTCACTCAGAACTTTGGTTGGGACTTGGGGAATTGCATGTTTGACAACTGTTCCATGTTGAATGTTTTCTATCCATTACTAGGAATATGTAATACAACTTATTCTTTTCTTCTTCCCCGTGTCCTTCCATTCTCTTCCTCTCTGTGCTCCTTCTGTCTCTCCTTGTCTATCTCCTCTTCATGGTGTGTGGAAAAGGCCTCATCCCCCATTTCTGACACTTTCAGGATTAGTAGGAAAGGTGTGTGTGTGTGGTGTGGAGGGATCCAATGATTTACTGGAGCCATTTGCATAAATATGCATAGACACAAATGTAACAAAAGTGAAACATAAACATACATTAATTCATTAAGTGTTTTACTGAAAATGTACACTCTATAAGCTGTTGTCACAATAGGCTGTAGGGTACAGAAATGTGGAACGTTTTTATCCTGGCCCTAGAAAAGTGTAGACACTAATGAAAATGAAGATAATCCCTAATTACAATATGCATAGTAAATATCATTTTACATAGCAATTAAGCAAAAAATTGTAAACAGTAGATATTTAATTATGGTGATAATTAGCTGTGCTCTTACACAAATATATATTGTATAGCTTTAAGAAACTTTCTTAATCTGAATCAGCATCAATATTCGCTGTCTTTCAGATGCTATCCACATATGGAATAATTCCCTCATTATATTCGTGTGCATGTACATAGATTCCTCATTCATATAAAATGAAGGCCTTGGAGCTGAGACCGCCACAGATCTTTTGTGCCTACCTCCCCGACAGCCATGAGCTATAGGAAGGTGGATTTTTGTGTGCTTGCACTTCTGTTTGACTAGGGTGACCTTGAAGAACACAGTCAGTCATCTCTCTTTACCATGCCTAGAATGTCTTAGGTTCTGTGGCATTGAGATTCCAATACTGACTCCATTTGTGCTGAAGTAAGTTCTCTCCATCCATACATAGGTCAGTAGAAGGAATGGGTCAAGGGGCAGATGATATTAGAAAGGGCTTTGCATTAATTAATATTATATTTGTGAACTTTTTGGTAGAGTGAGGGGAAGCAGGAGTTACAGTCAGTTGAAGAGTCGAAAGAAATAGAGAAAAAAGAAATATGAGAGAAATTTAGTAAAGGGTGAAAGTAATGGTTCTCAAAATTTAATGTGCATAATACTCGTCCAGGTATCTTATTAAAATACAGATTCCAGGGCTTCATGGAGGGACTATGCCTCTTGAAAGTGGCCCTGGTCATTCCAGGGTAGGCAAGTCATGTCTTTAAATTATATCTGGTTGAACTGGTGGCCAATAGGCTCAGCATTTAGGTTCACAAGAGGAAGCACCTACTAACTCAACTAGCATTATCCTGTCCTGAATAGCTCCCAAGAACAGTTACTCCATATGTGGTCTCAGACAGTTCAGCTCGGCTGTTTTTCTGCAGAAAGACCCAGCACACATGGAGAGTAGTGAGCATGGGCCATGTTTTCTTTGACCACTCATTCTCACCTACTTGCGCAAAAAGACTTTTGGAAAGTGATCCCTAGACTTCCTTTGCATATGCAATAAATTGATTTGTGATTTTAGGGTTAGAATTTGTTTCCTCCAGGTATTCATGGCCTGTTGATGCATAGAGTTCCATTAAGAAGAAAATAGTTTTTAAATTCTATTTCCTATTTCTATAATTAAGGTTAACAAGCTAAAAAGCAAACACCACCTGGCCAGTGTGGCTCAGTGGTTGAACATCAACCTCTGAACAAGGAGGTCATGGTTTGATTCCTGGTCAGGGCACATGCCCAGGCCTTGGGCTCGATCCCCAGTATGGGGTGAACAGGAGACAGCAGATCAATGATTTTCTCTCATCACTGATATTTCTCTCTCCCCCTCTTCCTTCCTCTCTCTGAAAATCAATAATTAAAAAAACAAAAAAAAACAAATAATTAAAAAAACAAAAAAACAAATATCTAAGAAAGGGATTAATACTCCCAAGTTATTCAATGTTCCTGTGATGCAAAATAGAGTTGACCCTGTTCACAGAAGTTTAGACCAGTAGTCAGCAAACTGCGGCTCTCGAGCCACAAGCGGCTCTTTGGCCCCTTGAGTTTTTAGCAAAGGCCAGCTTAGGAATTTCCTAATTAAGTTAATAACAATGTACCTACCTATATAGTTTAAGTTTAAAAAATTTGGCTCCCAAAAGAAATTTCAATCATGGTACTGTTATTTGTCTCTGTTGACTCATGAGTTTGCCAATCACTGGTTTAAGCAGGGAGACTCCATTTTGTAATGGAGGGGTCAGTTCAGTCCAAGGAAGCAAGAGAGAAGCAAGAGACTAGGGCAGAAATGCTTCTCCAATATTCCTTAAGGCAGCACAGAAGCAGGAGGAGGCTCTGCTCAGTGGTTGAGGCTCCAGAGGCCCAAGACACAGCGGTGTTTTTCTCTCCTCAGAGCCCAAAGGGAAGCTAGAATGGCTCTGAGTCACACACGCTCAAGATAACACACGCTCAAGATACTGGAGCAGATAGGATCCTTTTAAGGCAAAGTAAACAAGTTAATGAAAGACTTCAAGCTTGAAATGTAAGAACTAGCCAAAAATAAACTTCCCCAGCAATATGTTTTCCAGAAAAGGAGAGGTGCAACCAGGCTGGTGGAACCCTTTGAAGCTGCCAGAGAGCCAGAGAGCAGGTGAATCCTAAGGGGATTGGAGGGAAACTTCAAAACGTAAATGATGATGAATTTTAATATTTAAGCTTAGTAACTTAGAGATTTTTAAAAATACAGCATTCTTCATGCTTGTGTGTATTTTGTTATGCGTGCTAATTATAATTTTGATTTTTAAATGAAGGGTAAAGCTCCATTTCCCTGATTCCAAAATACAATTGATTTTGAAGTGCGCCGCCAATTTGATCACAGATTTTGGGGGTGGGGAACAGAAAGACCTCCTAGATTAAATGTACACATAGAAGCATGCATGTGCCAGTAATGTGCAATGTATCTGAGAGAAGCTGTTCATTGCTCCACATCAGGCTGGGTTGTGCAAGCCTCCCTTCTCTGTCATATGTGCTCAGCCACACACAGTTACACAAGCTCAGAGGTCATGCAGTGGCACCTGCCAGAAATGCAGGCAGATAGGTGAGTGAAATATGGTAGCAACCATACTTAGTTAAACGCTGCTGTTTGAATTTTAACCCTGCTATTCTGGCTTCAGCACTCACTTACTTGCTTAAACATAGTATAGTTGCCTCGGCTTCCAGATTGAGACCTGGAGGTTAAGGCAATTTTCCTGTGCCTGTGGGCCAGGACCACAGGAGATTGGTTCCCACTGACTCAGTAGCTTTAGGAGTAGAAGCTGTAGATAACCTTTAGAGATTAACCGCTCAGCTCTGCTTCTGTACTATCAGCTATTGCAAGATAGGGCCACATTCCAATGTCCAGCAGGATGTGGCTTTGAATGACCCTGCAGGCTGTTCCCAGCCTTTAGAATTTAGAATTTAGAACAAAGGAAAATTTTTGTGGTTTGGACCTTTAAAAGGACTGCCTACATCTGAAACAGTGCAGTTGAGAATGTGGCCACCTGCATATGGTGCTCTTGCGGCCATCCTGGCCAGTTCAATAAATCCTTGCCTGGTTTTTTTAATCAATCATCATCCGATGGTCTTATTTTGAACCCAGGGTTTGACCCCACAACAGTGAGGAGTTCTCTGGTAGGCACTTCTGGGTCAGCCTTGCCATTTCAAACATGCTCAACAGCAACAGGCATTCCTGCTGCCTAGGCATAGTCCGTTGTACAAACCCCACACACGGGAGAAATTTCCCTGCAGGTTCTGGAAGGAGAAACAAAGGGTTTTCGCAATAAGCTCATTAGGGCCGTATGATTTTTCTCTACTGGCAGCCCATGCTGGAAACCCAGGTGATTTAAGAACATGTTCTATCTCTTATACCTGGAAGAACATGCTATAGTTGTCTTGCAAGGCCTGCTTCTGTCAACAAGCAAAGATCTGCTCGCATGTAGATGAACTGCAGCTCGGCCGGGAAGTGTCTGGGTTTGCCACGTGGGAAAGCCCACCTATGTTTTAAGATTAATTTAGAATCTGCAACATTTTGTTAAAGCCTTACCACTAATCCCTAAGAACTGTAGGGATTTTGTAGTCAGACTGTGTTTCTCACCCCCTCCCCCCGTCCCCCTGATTCTAAAGGCTGTGATGATCAAAGTGTAAAGGTCCTTGGGGATGGGACAGGGGGACCCCTTATATCTAACACTGGGGGGCCCAGACCAGCTCTGAGTTTTCTATTTCAGGGACAAGAATGTCCAGAGGGTCTCTTCGGTGGATTTTCCTGTTAAGGGTCATTTTATTTTATTTTTTTAATCGGTGCCTCATTTTCAGTTCAGGTTTTCACCATTAATTTCTAAGTAAAAGTAATAACTCAATAGCTTCCCTTTATCACATGTTTGCAAAAGATCATGCATGGCAGTGGCAATAAAGACTGAAACATTACAGTCACACAACGTGTGCGAGGAAATGCTAAAAGTCACTGAGCAAATGCTCCACCCGTGCTTTTTTAACTTGATTGATTAAGGTATCACATATTTGTCCTCAGCACCTCCCCCATTCCCATCCCAAACCCCTCCCCACACGTGTCCCCATCCCCCTGTTGTCACCACCCATGCTTTCGATTCCCAGCATTGTATTACTGAGTGTGCACATTCAAAATTTACTACCTAACTTAACCTCTAGCTATGATAGCTAGTAGCATCCAAAATGTCTCCCATCTAGAAAGGTATACTGAATATACAAAGCAACCCCCTGAGATATCCTGATAAGTGTAATTTGTAACACTTTTGTTTGTGACTGTTTCCAAGATGGCCATTCTCCCTTCATCGTTTCTGAAGGCTGGGGAGTAGACAACATCTTTGCTCCTTTAAGATCCATCACCCTGTGACCCTTGCTGGGATGTCACACAATTGAATGGCATTCCCAGAGCAATACTGCCCTGACAGCAGCAATGGATAGTGGAGATCTCTGTGGACTGGGAGGAACGCTAATCCAAAGACCCCAGAGATTCTCTCCTACCTGTGCACAGGACAATTTGGCCAGCATGGAGCATCAGAGGCAGGCCCTGATTGATGGTGACATCAGCCAGTCCTTCACTAATAGATGCTTTCTCACGCCGAGAGGGAACACCCTCATCAATGTGTCAGGGAGCAGAGTTTTTATGAGGAAACCAGATATAGAATTAGTTCCTTGGACCAAAAATGAGGAGGAATATTTATTTGACTGAGAATCTTTTTTGCCTTTGTCATCACTCCTCTCTCTCTCTCTCTTTCTCTCTCTCTCTCTCTCTCTATCTCTCTCTATCTCTCTCTCTCTCTCTCTCTCTCTCTCTCTCTCTCTCTCTCTCTCTCTCTCTCTCTCTCTCACACACACACACACACACACACACACACACACACACCTGAGGATGACACTTCATAGTTAGGTACTTGGCTCTTGTTCATATCTCATCTATGAGCTCCTGGGGGCCAGATGCTAACCCACTATTTGTTTCTTGACTCTAGCTCTTACTTGCACACCATAACCCTGTTTTATTCAATATTTCTTCATCTATTTGTTGATTCACTTACTCATTCGATAATGACTCATTGACCATCTGTTATTTGCTAGACAGACCTCTAGCTGCTGGTTATACAGTTATATAGTCCCTGGTTATGAAAATACATAACCTTGCATGGAAAATATGATAGTCCTATATGCTAATGTTTTCTTTAAGACTGACAAGAAGTACAGTGAAACTGCTAGGGAAGCTCTGAAAATGAAACAGAAGAAGTCTTGCAGAAGATGTGTTTTTAGGACAGAGGATAAGAATGAGATATATTACCAGGTTCTTTTTTAAAAAATATGTTTGTATTGATTTCAGAGAGTAAGATAGAGAGAGAGAGAGAGAGAGAGAGAGAGAGAGAGAGAGAGAGAGAGAGATTGAAATATCAATGATGAGAGAGAATCATTGATTGGCTGCCTTCTGCACGCCCCACATGGGGGATCTAGCCAGCAACTGGATGTGCCCTGATTGGGAATTGAACTGTGATCTCCTGGTTCCTAGGTTGACACTCAACCACTGAGCCACGCTGGCCAGGCATGTTACTAGGTTATTAAGAGGTAGAAAGATATACCATACTTTAGGTCACAGGGCCAGCAAATATCTATGTCCTCATATGAAGGCAGGGCATTTTAAATGTGATCAGTGATATAAGGAATAATTACAGGTGAAAAAAAAGTTGTGTTTGTTTGTTAGCAGTCTCGGTTTGTCAGGCTGAAAAATGTGAACTGCATGCTATGAATGCAATTACAAATAGTACCAAGTAAATTGCTTTTTAAAAAAAAATTAACACAGGATAATGCTCAGAGAAGCTGTTTTTTATATGTGTGTGTATGTTTTTTTTGTGTGTGTGTTTTTTTAATCACCTAGTTCTCTGGCTCTTTTAGGAGGAGAATGTAGAGTTAGTATGTTCTATGGGTTAGCACAACAGTCATTCTTTTATCCTTAACTGTAATCTGATTGACAAGCTCATTCTCAACATAAGCGCTTCACATTAAATAATCACATAGCTCACAGGATGTTTACATTCACATATTAGTCACTTTTCCCAACAATTTCTTATTGAGCAGTTACTCTGTGTTAAGTACCATTTTTGGCTCTGGGGATTCAGTGCTAAAAAAAAGAGAGAAAATAGTCTCTTCCTTTTTTAAAATTAAAAGTTGAGAAAATGCATTATCATTTTATTCAGCGAGTGTTGTAAAGAAAACTTTAGTAGGATAAGGTGTCTATAGGATCAGTTTAAATAGGGAGACTATGAAAGTACTCTGAATAAATAAAATTTGGGGGGGGGGGCTCCCAATGACGTGAGGGGGGAAGGCCTGTGAAGATTCGGGGGAAGGAGTGGCAATTTCACGCACAGAAACTAGCAAATGCGAAGAAGATCATACAGGCTCTTATAGGGCATGATTGCAGGAGTTTGGATTATGGGCTGAGCATGAAGGAAAGCTATTGGATAATCTGTTGCTAAAGGCCGTTCTCGTTGCCTTGTGGAGAATAAACTGCTGCAAGACAAAGGTAGAAGTAACTAGAACACCCTCATAGTGATGCAGGTAAGAGACAATGCTGACGCACAATAGGGGAAGGTGGTGAAAGATGAAAAAAATAACTCTAGCTATGTTCAGAAAACTTCTTGGACTTGGAACCACTGGGATTTGCCCAGGGGTTGGGGCATGAGGCATAACAAATTCCACCTGGTTTGAGAACGGTTGAATTATTTACCGAGATAGAGAACGCCAGGGGTAAAATCAATAAAAGGGTAGGTCGTTAAGAAGTTTGTTTTTGAAAATTAAGTTTTAGGTAAGGAGGTAATTATACACTTGGGGTTCTAAGGATAAGTTGGAGTTAGATACACATATTTGGACCTGGATGGCGTGGCTCCTGGTTGAGCATGGTTTCATTCTCAGTCAGGGTACATGTCTGGGTTCCATCTCAATCCTTTGTGGGAGTGGTACAGGAGGCAATCAATTATTCTTTCTCATCATTGATGTTTCTATCTCTCCCTTCCTCAGAAATCAATAAAAAACATATTTTTTTAAAAGAAACACATATTTGGGACTGAATAAGGTTACTCAGGGAGAGAGTTTAGCAGCAGGAGAAAATTTGTCAAGGAAGAAACTTGAGAAATGCCATCACCTGTAAGGTTGTTAATAGAGGGAATGACCAGGAAAGAACGCAGAGAAAGTGACCAGTGATGTAAGACAGAAGCCTGGGATGGAGATGCACAGTAGCCACATGAAGAAAGTCTTAAGAATGAAGTTCTGATATGGTCAGTGATGCTGAGTTCTGGCCATTGACCATTCGGTTTTGCTAGTATAGACGGAGCTGGCGGCCTTGACAAGAGTTAGAGTAACTTTGACAAAGTGGCAGGGAATCACGTAGAGTAGGTCTAAAAAGGTATTTTGGATGAAGACGTGAAAATAGTAAGTATGAACCGTTCTTTTGAGAGTTGTGCTATTGGGGAAGTAACATTAAGTAGTACGGGGGGGGGGGGGGGGAGGCGGGGAAGAGGGGCGTGACTCTTTAGGCAGACTCTACCAGTGAATAAAATAGTGGACACCATTCTATTGGGAATGACCTCTTGCCCACTAACGAAGGTGAAGTTGATGAACGTAGGAGAGGGGATAACTTCCTGGACAAAGTCCTTGAGAAGTCTCAAGGAGATGGGGTGCAGTGTTCAAGCGGACCTGTTTTTTTCTAGAGGCCATATTGTAACATACAGAATGCAAAGTTGGGTACAGATTGAAGGTGGGTGGTGGCCTGGGTAATGGTAAAATGGATCCCTTCCCTTCTTATTGTATGTTTAATTGAGGGAGATATGGCAACATTTGTTCTAGACTCTAGAGCCAGGGAAGGGAATGAGCATAAACAAGGTCTTTGGGGAAAATGCTCCCAGGCACATGGCAGCCCTACAGGAAGCCCATATCTCAGCTCTTGGAAAACAATGGAGCAGATGGCACCTGCCAACAGCTGTTCTCCTGGGAGGACAGTGCAGGGAAGCAGGGGAGGACCACAGTGTGGTCCTAGGTGGAGAGGAGGTAAGGAGGGTGGGGAAGGGGAGGTGTGGCAGGGACTTGGTGGAGGTGGATAAAGATTGGGGGGATGGGGACATCTGTAATAGTCTCAACAATAAATATAAAAAAGGAAAAGAAAAACTGGTCTTTGAAGCTAGAAAATAATTTAGCTTGCTTAAGACTTGACAGTTTGTTTTGTGTTGAGCCAGAGCTAATCCTTTTAATTACAATAAAAGAGGTGCAATCGCAAGGGGTCCAACAAACTTCCAGGTGCTTCTGGGTACTTAAAAGCTAAAAGGGAATAAAGTCAGATAAGACAAAAAGCATGCAGTTTCAAGCTTCTCCAGCTGGAATCCTGGGTTTTCTCTGTAGGAAAACATAGAGAACTTAATTTTCTTCTTATTAAGGAATTTTCCCTCTTGAGTTATTTTCTTTTCGTTTTTTTTGTTGTTTGTTTTACCCTTTTCCATAAATTACTTTTGATGCTAAGTGAAGTGCTAGAGAAGGATCAATAGTTTGGATCTTACAGCATTGTATTGATCTCCTTTTTCCTTTTTTACTTTTTATTTGTCCAAGGAAAACACACGCACACACGCGCACACACACACTCACACTCACACTCACACACACATAGACACACACAACATAGGAAATAGGTTAAGAAGGGGGAAGTCATGATTTTTCTTTACTGGTCTTTCTTTCTTTCTAAAGTGTAGTTCAAACAAGAACTTCCCTGTCAGCGCAGTTAGTGATGGAGCAAATCAGTGTCCCCATGCCTTGCTGGTGAAGCAGGCACCAGATCACTGGGATCAGAAACGGGGGAGACAGCGCTGTGAGCTTCAGAACCCGCCCAGACAGAAGGGGGCCTCAGCTTGGGCTGGGTCCTATTTTCTGGGTGATTGAATGCTCAAACACACACTGAACTGGAAGAGGTTAGGATGGAATTAATGCCCTGTTAAGGAGGGTGGTGTGATCTCCTTTGGAGATATTTGATAGTGGAATGAAATAATCTTGGTGTAAGACATTCATGTACAAAAAAGGATCAAGAATAGTTCCCTTTTTGTGAATGGTAATGTAACTGGACAATCGATGGGTCCATGCTGCCTATTGCTACTTGAGGAAACTACGCAGAGACAGGGCTGAATCATGTATGAGTGTTTATTCCAATAAGGCTAGCAGCATGGGAGAGCAGCAGGTCATCCAGAACAAGCAGTTTCCCACCATAAGCCAGCTGCTTATTTTGGATAGAAGGACTAAGATTACCTGGGGAAGTAGGCAAAAGGGGTAAGTAAGAATGGGTATGCAAAATGGGCAGTTTACAGGTAATGTGGGCCGGGGGTATACAAAGGGCTGATGCCTCTGGTTTCAGCTACAAAGTTGTTAATATTTTCATGGTAATGGGCAGCTCCGGGATGGAGAGGATGGGCCCCATTTCCAGCTCCAGGTCCCACGTGCAACTCCCAGCCAGGTTGCAATGTGCTTTCTTTAATCTGAACAAAACAATTGCAATTAACAGAGCATGGGTAGTATTTCTTACTAGAGGCCCAGTGCACAAAATTCGTGCACAGGTAGGGGCCTCACCAACTGGGGCCTCCTTTCCCCTAGCTGGGTGGGAAGGGGCCACAGGTGGTTGACCGGTTGGCCCCACCCCCTGTCGAATTCCCAGTCAAACTCCTGTTCCAGGGGACAATTTGTATAGTAGGCTTTTATTATATAGGATAATTATAGCTGTTCTCCAATATCCTAATTCTTCCCCTAACTGTAACCCAATCCTTGCAAGGTAGACAAGATCTTGCTCAGGTTATCACTGATGTAACAGAGGCTCACCAGTTAAGAAAACCTAGGTTTGCCCTGATCGGTTTGGCTCAGTGGATAGGGTCCCAGGTTTGATTCCAGGCAAGGGCATGTATCTTGGTTGTGGGCACATCCTCAGCAGCCAGCGGGTGTGCCAGAGGCAGCTGATACATGTTTCTCTCTCATCGATGTTTCTAACTCTCTCTCGTTCTCCCTTCCTCTCTGTGAAAAAACAATAAAATATATTAAAACAAAGAAAACCTATGTTTGTATACCCTTGCCTTCCTTTTCCCACTTCTACTTACTCACTTTCAGCTTCTGCTTTCACTTCTAAGGTGAAAAGATTAGGCAGATTGGAACTCCTGGTGCCATGATTTTGGTGGATGTATTGGGAGGCAGGCATGTCCAGTGGGTGGGTAGCTCCCAATCTCAGCTTTGATTCTTTTTTTCCCAAATATTTTTATTTATTATTACTTTTTAATATACTTTATTGATTTTTACAGAGAGAAAGAGAGAGGGATAGAGAGCTAGAAATATTTATGAGAGAGAAACATCAACCACCTTCCTCCTGCACACCCCCCACTGGGGATGTGCCCGCAACCAATGTACATGCCCTTGACCGAAATCGAACCTGGGACCCTTCAGTCCTCAGACCAACGCTCTATCCACTGAGCCAAAAGGTTTTGGCTGGGCTCTGATTCTATCCTCCTCTCTGTGCTGGCTGCCTGGACCAGCTGTGGATGCTTACTGATCAACACAGCTGCAAATCTTCAGTGGTTCTCTACCTCCACTGAAAAGAGGTGCTGGTTTCTTTCATTTCCTACATCCACTATTTCTTGAAGAATTGTAATAGCCCCTTAAACAATAGCTAAGACATAAAATATATTTACACATGAAGGAGAGAGGTACACAGGAGGCCCAGGTCCCTGGATGTTGGGTCTAAAAGCCAAACACAGATATTATATGGCTGCTGGAGGGTGTCTTTCGTTGGCCCAGTTCTGAGAGCTGGTGACTCAGCATGATACTTTGGCCTGTCTTCAGGCAGCCTCATCTGATCATCTTCACTGTTGTTCTAACTTTTGCCTCCTGGAGGAAAAAGGGGATTGCGCTCTGGGTCTCTGAGGCCTGGTGAAACTTTGAACATATGTCGTTGACCACATTTCCTCTTTCTGTCCCTGTTTAGCAGATCCCTATGGGAGTCCTGCCTACACTCCTCTCCCACCGCTCTATCTTTCAAAACTTCTCCAGGGCCTATCTGTGTATTTTTATCATCACTGGTTGTTCCCCGTGGCAAAACTCAGCTTTTTCACCTATACTTCTAAGACGGTATCTGGACTTAAAATCTGCAGTGATTATGAGTACTACTAGTATTTTGATGGTGTGCTTGATTTTTAATTGGACTTTTCCCTCTTAGCCATCATGGAAGATAAATGTTCTTCATTTCTTGAGTGCACTGATAATTAAGAACATGCATTCTAAAATGAAACTGCTTGATTTTGAATCCTTGTCATATTATTTGGAAACAACACCAACAAAGAATTGACTGCCTCAATTTTCTCCTCTGCAAGAGAGGGATAAAAACATAGCACAAGACCTGGGTGGTGAGCTCAGTAGTTAGAGCATTGGCCCATGCCCAGAAGGGTCATGGGTTTGATTCCCAGTCAAGGGCACATACCTAGGTTGCAGTTTGCTCCCTGACCTCTGTCAGGATACATGCGTAGGAGGCAACCAGGAGACATGTCTCACTCAAGGTTTCTCTCTCTCCCTCCTTTTCTCTCTATCTCCCTTCCTATTTCTCTGAAAAGTAATGGGCTGGGGGGCGTGGGGGGGGGGAGTTGGAAACACACATAACAGTGGTTGGCTTTTCCTTAAAGGATCAATTAATACATATTTTAGACTTTGCAGGCCAAAAGGTAAATGGGAGGACATCCAGGTAGGCACTTATATAACCATTTGAAATGTAACCATTTAAAAATGTAAACACTATTCCTAGCTCACAGGCCATAATAAAACAGGCAGCTGTCTAGATTCATGGGCTATAGTTAACTGACCTCTTTTTATTATATCATTGTGGAAGTTAAATGCCTATCTTTAATTGATGTCCTCATTAATCGATGCTATATCCTCTTGGAGGAGGAATGGGATCTTTCATGTTTTGGGGTAAAATTGTTTCAATGGGTTTATCCCATGGACCACCCAATCACAAGGTATGACTATTGAAACATTAGATTCAGCAAGACATGATCTTCCAAGCTAAAGGGCAGCTTGATATGAAATGTTCCCAAAAGAAGTCGGCTGGGAGAGCAAAGAAACTGTCCCCCTAGCATGAGGACAAGTTTTCAGACAAGCCCATCACTTTGAGTTTTTTCAAAGAGGCATCTATTTCTTAAGAGATAACAGCCTAGTAGCTGCATATTAGAAATTCAGAAGGCATCCTATATATTATAATAAAAGGCCAACCATAAGTGTAATGATCAGAATGACTGCTGGACCATTCAGTATGAGTAAGGGAGCCGACAAGGGGAACCGGCTGTCTGGAGGCGGTGACAGCGGGGTGGGTTGAGGGCCTGCGAGGGAAACCAGCTGGCTGGGGGCAGCAGCCAGGGGCTGGTGAGCAGGAAGAAAATGGCCCTGATTGCAGGCTAGGCTTAGAGACCCCAACCATGCATGATTTTGTGCACTGGGCATCTAGTATAATTATAAAATAATTATTTCCACCTACATATTTTGTTCCAGTTTTTGAAATCTCCATCTTCCAGAGACCTTTCCAATTTAAAAAAATATATATATTTAAAGGAGCTTTGGTATTATTTTATTTTTATTGTTGAGACTAAGTAGAGAGGCTTATTGTCATTCTGACTCTGTGTTTGCATTTCCATTTGTTATAATCAGGACCAAGAAGTCGATCCCCTTAGCAGTCATTTCATAAGCACCTATATCTGCCAAGTACTGTTCCCAGGGCTGTGGTTACCAGCAGAGGCAAACAAGCAAAGCACAGATCTTTCCCTCTGATAGCTGTGTTGCAGTAGCATCCATTTATGAGTATCTGAACTCAGCTTATATTAATATTTCTAAATACCTATATGGAGAGACATATGAATATCTCATATTTCCGTTCAAAGTTATTATTTTTTTTAAAATATATTTTGATTGGTTTTAGAGAGGAAGAGAGAGGGAGAAAGAGATAAAAATACCAATGATGAGAGCGAATCCTTGATTGGCTGCCTCCTGCACTTTCCCCACTGGGGATCAAGCCCACAACCCAGGCACATACCCTGATTGGGAATCTAACCATGACCTCCTGGTTCCTAGGTTGATGCTCAACCACTGAGGCATGCCAGTTTGGCCAGAGTTGTTATTCTTTCCATGTTAAAAATTACAATGAGTTAAGATACACTAAACATTAATATTTATCAAGATTTTGAGTGTTTATGCACAAGGCACTTGGGTAACAATTATAAAATGTAGCCCTTAACTACACAATATGAATTCTAGCTGGGAAGTAAAACATAAGCACAAAGGTAAAAAAAAAAAAAATTCACATTCAAGTAAAAATTAAACAATGCTAAGAAAAGTTGTCATGAGGCCTGGGGATTCTTGGAAGCTCATTATGATGAGACGTTTTGTGCATTTCCAGGCAGAATAAGAAACAGACAAGCCAATTGTTGCTTCTGCTCCCTTTTTCTTCCATTGTAAGAGAAGAAAATCTTAGGAAATAAAGCCATCCTCTCTCTTTTCTTTGTGAAAACCGGTTGTGACCTGTCTCCCAATCAGGATAGAGTTTCCCTTAGCAACCATATCCCACATCCTCCTTCTCGAAAATGCCCTGTAAATAAAAATTTATTTTAGGGGCCAACTAAAGATGACTCCTTAACAAATTAGCTGTTTTCTCTCATTACAAATTGGATGTTGATATGGACTCTAATTTAAAGGAAATGCACTTCTTGTCCCTTGTAAACATTTTGTGAAAAAGTTTGAATAATTTAAAACCTATTTACATAAGAATTACTGACGCCCTTTAATATGGTAACCTAAAGCCCTTAAAGACTTCCACCCTTTCCTTTTAATCTTGCCTATTAGAGTCATCAAATATAACCTCAGTCTGGCTTTAGATATAATTAAGGACAAAAGATTTAATCAAGCAGAATATCATGGCCTCATAAGTTAGAATTAAGTACAAATAATGAAAATGTATCTCAACAGTACACAAACCAGTTTGAAAATACAGAAGAAAAAAAAATTTCCTTGAAATCCGAGTAAGAAAACCTGGTGAGATTGACATAATCATGGAGGTGTTCTTGAATCAGGTCTAATTTATTTTTAAAAATAAGTTACTTGCAACGCAGTGTTTTACGTGTAACCTTACAGGCCACTTATTCACGTCAATGGGCTGCAGAATTCTATTTAATAATGCTGGATTGTTTAGTAGAACTTGTAAATAGAAAAAAATAAAACAACAAACAAGACTACCTAGTTAGCAAGCCTTTGTGTTTTCTCAGGAAAAACCTGACTGGATGAGGTCATTCTGCTGCTATCTGAAATGCCGGGTTTGCCTTCTTCCAGCTCACTCAGGGAAGAAGTGGTCTGAGTTTTTTAAGAACATGGGAACAGCCTCTTTTATTTCTGCAGTCCTTTTACTACCCATTCATTCAGAACTGAACCATGACAGATATGCGCCTTCCTTGTTGAAAAGCTGAATATGCTACAGTTATCGTGTGCAATTAAACTATGAAAAATTACTAGACTAAAATTCCTATTCAACACAAAAGTGTCTGAGGCGTTGCAAAATGAGTGGGATTTTTATGCATTTGATGAAATAGCCTTTCTTGCAATTAAAGTTCTGACATAATGTCTTCCTGTGGCCAGGGCCTCCATCCTTTTCAGAGGGGCTAAATTCCATCCTCCCTTCCCCAAAAAAAGGCCTGAGTTTCCCCCCAAAGCCAGCATTTCCTTATTAATCCATGTCAAGGCCCTAACCAGTACACAATCCTAGTCACTTCAAATAGTAACTCTTTTTCCAGTTACAATGTCATTCTTCAATCTATATTCTTCCACAACTGATCCATTATCAGACTGGTTTAATTTCCTTAGTACAATAGCAATGAACAATTTAAAAATAAATGTAAGAAAAATAATTCACTTACAGCAACATCAAAATAATAAAATACCTAGTAATAAATATAATAAAAGTAGTACAAACTATATACATTCTGACAACCATAAAACTGTTGAAATAAATTTAAATAAATGAAAGAACAGGTAATAAATGGAAGCCATCTTATAGTCATGAGTTGGATGACTTAATATTGTTAAAATGACAATGTTTCTTAAATTGGTTTACTGATTCAACGCAATCCTTGCATTTTGCAGAAAGTGGCAGGCTGATTCTAAACTTCATGTGAAAATGCAATGACCCAGAAAAGCAAAAACCATCCTAAAGTTAAGGGCTCACACTTCCTGATATAAAAAGTTACTACAAAATTAAAGTAAATAAAAACACCGTGGAACGGGCATAAAGATGGACATACAAATTAATGAATTATAATTGAGGTCCCCAAAATAGACCCTTACATTTATGGTCAACTTATTTTTGACAAGGGTGTCAAGACTACTCAGTGGAGAAGGGTTTTTTCAATAAATGATGCTGTGACAATTGGATATCACAGGCAAAAGAATGATCTTGAACTCCTGTCATACCAAGGACAAAAATCAACTTGAAATGTATCATAGAGCTAAATATAAGAGCTAAAGCTATGAAATTGTTACACTGGACTATAACATAAATCTCTGTGACTAATCATTTAGGCATTTTAGATATTATACCAAAAACACCAGCAACTAAAGAAAAAATAAATTAGATTTCATTAATATTAAAAATTGTGTGCTTCAAAGGACACTATTAAGAAAGCAGGGACAACAAAGAGAATAGGAGAAAATATTTCCAAATTATATGTCTGATGAAGGGTTGTATCCAGAATATATATAAACTTTAGAGCTTAACAACAAACAAATAACTCAATTTAAAAATGGGCAAAGAACTTAGACATCTTTCAAAAATCTTTATATATAAAAGCCTAAGCAACCAGTAGCACTGAACAACTGGGATGCCCAGAATGACCAGTTGCTATGATGTGCACTGACCACCAGGGGGCAGACACTCAATGAAGGAGCTGCACCCTTAAGGTCAGTGCACTTCCACAGGAGGAGTGCATCTCATCCAGAAGCCAGGCTCATGGCTGGTGAGTGCAGCAACAGGAGCCTCTCTTGACTCTGCAGCAGCACTACCAAGTGGCAATGTCAGGTGCAGTGGGACTGATGAGCATCCCTCAGGCTCCTCCCTGGCTGCCTGCTGCTTGGTGCACTGCTTCATCCCTCATGCCAGCCTTTGGGTATTGGGCCTAAACTGGCAGTCGGACATCCCCCAAGGGGTCCTGGATTGCCCGAGGGTGGAGGCCAGGTTGAGAGACTCCCTGCCCCTGTGCATGAATCCATGCACTAGGCCTCTAGTCCTATATAATAAAAGGGAAATATGCAAATCAACCAAACGGTGGAGCAGCTGGTTGCTATGATGCACACTGACCACTGGGGGCAGATGCTCAAAACAGGAGCTGCCCCCTAGTCGTCAGTGAGCTCCCACAGGGGGAGCACCACTTAGCCACAAGTCAGGCTGAAAGCTGATGAGTGCAAGAGTGGTGGCAGGAGCCACTCCTTCCTCCAGGGCAATGCTAAGGATATCTGACTGTGGACATCTCCCAAGGGCTCCCGGACTGCTAAAAGGTGCAAGCTGGACTGAGGGATCTGCTCCCTCTCCCCCTCAATGTATGAATGTCATGCATCAGGCCTCTAGTACATATATAAAATGTTCACTAAATGCATCAAAAAGATACTCAACATCAATAGTCATTAGGGAAATGTAACTCAAAACCACAATGAAGTGGCTCTTGATACCTACTAGAGTTGCTAAAAATAAAATGAAATGAAATAAGAACAAAATATTGGTGCTAGAGAAGATGTAGAAAAATTAGAACCCTCATACATTGCTGGAAAAATTGTCAAATAAAGAGCCATTTTGGAAAACATGTTGGTAGTTCCTCTAAAGGTTAGAAGTAGCATTATCATAAGACACAGAAATTCCACTCCTAAATAAATCGCCAAGAGAAATGAGAACAATGAGAACATATGCGCACAAGAACTTGTACAGGAATCTTCATACCAGCATTAGTCATGGCATCCAAAAAGTGAAAGCAACTCAACATTTATGGATGGATATGCACAGTCTTATGAATGGATAAACAAAATGTGGGCTTATCCATACAGTGGAATATTATTTAGCCATAAAAAGGAATGAATTAGATACTATAATACGGATAAATGTTGAAAACATTGTTAAGTGGAAAAAGTCAGTCACAATAATGCATTTGTTGCAGGATTCCATTTATTGGAACTGTTTAGAATAGTCAAATCCATGGGGACAAAAAGTAGATTAGGGGCTGCAAAGGCTGATGGGAGGAGGCAATGGGGAGTGACTGCTCATGGGCATGGTGCTTCTTTTGGGTTTGATGAAAATGTTATAAAATGAGATAGCGGTGATGGTTGGACAATGTTGGGTATTTACTAAAGACCGAACTGCACATTTTAAACGAATGAGTTTTATGGTCCATGAGTTATATCCCAATAAAGCTGTCATTTTAAAAGAGTGTTTATCAACAAGAGATTTGACTGAAATGAGCAACCCTCCTGATTTGCATGGAATTGAGGTATTCCCAGGACTCGGGACTCCCAGAGCAAACACAGAGACCATCCAGGCAAACCGGGACGTGTTTGTCACTCTGACTCAGGGGAGTCATGCTTTAATTAAGATTTGATAGCTAGGAAGGAAATGAGTAGATGAGGTGCGAAGAGGATTGCAGGGACTGACATTTATGGGAAGAGGCAGAGAGAGTTTCAGGGAATAGAACAGAGATGCGGCTGGTGAGCTGAATTGGAGGGGGTGGGGGAGGAGGCTTCCCCATGTAACAGGGGATTGGAAAAACCTCTACGCGTTCCTATGCCTGGCTCCCCCCAAAATGGCTCAGCTTCATTGCAATGTTGGTGGGGTCTAGTTGCTCTGACATTTGCCAATGGTGGGGACAGTCCCCAGCACTTAGGAGACACACAGTGCATGTCAGGAGGGCAGGCTAGTAAGTCCAGGCTTTTGGTTGCTGGCTTCTGGTCCAATGATGTGCATAGGGATGCTCCCCTGTCCCTACCTCCCAGGCTGCTCTTTTGTTTGTCCTCTTTGGCCTGTTGCCTGCCAGCTGGAGAGGAGACCAGACTGCACGCCCCGGAGCTGACAGGAGCTCCAGACAAGTGCTTCTCAAAAGCAAGGCCACCAAAGGGATGCATGCCTGTGCTCTCCGAGGAGGAGAGTGACAACCGGAGCTAAGAGTGTTTGGCTCTTAATTAAGTAACTTATGCCCCAAACCGGCAGCAGCTGATCTGTGGCCCATATCTCCCTCCTTTAACACACGCCTGCCTGCCTGCCTCCGGCCTGCCTTTTGCTGCCTGTCATGATGGCAGCGCCTTGCCTCCTGCTGTCAGCTAGCTTCTGGGTAGCAAGGTAAGCGGATCCAGATGGCAGCGGAGCCACAAGAGAGCCAGGTGGGAAACACATAGAAAGACAGAGGGGAGCGCAGGTAGGAAAAGGGGCTGAGGCCAGGGGAAGGTGGGAGAGAGTGAAAGCCAGTCTAGGAAGCATAAAGCACAGGGAGAAAGAAGCCGGTGGGCATCGATCAGGAGGAGGAGAGAGAGCTAACTCCCGGATGAGATGCACAGAAGAGAAAAATGTTATCTTACCAGCCCGGGAGAGTGCCTCCAATCTCTGCCCCTGCTGAGACTCGAATGCGGGCAGCCCAACCACAAAAATGTTTTTCCAGAATTCCCCAGGCCCTCTTGGGAATTGCTGATGAGCCCTCCATCAGAGCAATGGGACCAACGTCACACGCTCCCCACTTCAAACACTGCACTCGAGGAGGTTCTCTCCTCCGCTGCACAATTATCCATCCTATTTGCCCTCTAAAGGAGCTTTGTACTTGAAGGCATTATTAGAAAATACTTATTTAGAGTGCTATTTGCCTCATTGTGCCGGAGTGACGAGGCTAGGTAATAAGTAGGGGACACTTTCTTCAGAGAAAGAAAAGAAGAACATGTAAACGGTAGCATCCAAGGCAGCGTTTTCTATTTCAAAACACAGGAAGATAACCTTCTAATGAGGAGTCATGGAGAGAACTCTGGATGCTGCTGTTATGACACATCCACTTCCCAAACCCCATTGTTCCGGTTGAAAGGGAAGGGACCAGACATGGGAAGAGTCAGTAAATAAGAAGAAAGGAGAGAGTATAAATAAGTGATGTTTTTCTTAAAGGCACAGAGGAGAGATGAAATCCATATTTTAAAAAGGCACCTCTTTGCTGTTATTAAAACTTAAAGAACTTTGTAAAGCAGCTAAATTGCTTTATGCCCTCCATTCTGGGAGTGTGCTTTCTCCATTTGGATTTTTTGCCAGAACCAGATACAGGAGAGAAGGGTCCGTTTTCCTTCCATTTTTCTTCACTTAGCAAGTCTTCTTCTGTTTGCTTTCTATCCCTGTGCAGGTGCATCCACACCCACACCCACACCTTTCCTTGGGAGAAGAAGGTTTCTTAATTTACTCTTTGTTGGCAACTCTAAACAAAAGGTACAATAATTCTTTTAGGAAGAATCAACAAGTATCAACCTTCTGGTCATTTCTTCATGTCCCCTCCCTCCTTATTGAGAGCTCTCTGGTTAGTAGCCATTAACTGGGCATTTCTGTACCATTCATGGAAAGGGGTTCTCCACCTGTGGCAACGTGCAGGGCCCTTTGTCATTCAGGTGTGTGTGTGTGTGTGTGTGTGTGTGTGTTTGTGTGTGTGTGTGTGTTTCCCCTTCACTGGCTTTTATTGAAGAAAATGCATTACCTCCTAGCCCCTTGTATCCGGTGCTGCCATCTCTTTACCTATTCTGGAAAGACCTCCCCATTCTGGAAGGATCTCAGATGGACTCTTTCTTCTTGACACAATGTTTTACAGCTCGGCCATCAGAGTAGAACCACCAGTAATTACTGGAAGCTTATGAGACATACAATATTTTCAGACCCCATTTTTAACTGGCAGGATCAAAACTCTGGGGGTGGGGCCTGACCACCTGGGTTCCTGCTGCCTGTTTGCTTGGAAACAATTGCTCTACCTGCTGAATGATGAGCCGCCAACCCAAGCTTTAGTCCTGTTTTCTTCTTAATTTAGAATTGGAAGTTACCAGGTGTTAGAAAGTGATTTCAAAAGGAAACATAGATGGAATGCAGTGGCTTTATTTAGATGGACTCACTTTTAGGAAATGCAATCAAGGATTCATTAGGAAACCCAGAGAAACCAACCCATTGGGGGAAAGTAATAAGATTATATATATATATGTGTGTGTGTGTGTGTGTGTGAGAGAGAGAGAGAGAGAGAGAGAGAGAGAGAGAGAGAGAGAGAGAGAGAGAAATGGCTTGTATTTTTTTAGAATAGTGAACCTCACCAGCATGGCAGACTAGAAGACAGATGTATTAACCTCATGATTAATTAAATTCTTTGATTCCATTATTCTCATTGGCTCCACACTCTCCCTTCCCAAAGGCTTTTGAGGGTATATAATCTTCCCTTTCCTCAGCTAAGATGCAGGGTCTCTGCCCTCAGAGGCGCTTTGATAGAATGCTAACTCCAGGCCAGCTAGAATTCTGGAATTCACATGGCTTTTCCATGACTAGATTACACAATGTTGTCGGTTATTGAAAATAAATATATCGTATGAGGCATTACTTGGAATTTAATGGATCTTACCTTTTTGGAAAAACACTATTGCATTTGTAAGAAGTATCTTAAGATGGTTTTCCAAATCAGCAATGACAGCGAGTACTATGTTTTCTCACAACCGGAATGAGAAAAACGGAGCTATGGAAAGGAAAGTAATGAATCTTATTCAGCAATACAGATGTTACCTACACACATGCTGTTACTCTGGCTTTTTATATGCCCACTATCTCATGCACCACTATTCCTACTCCTCAGACCTTTGCTCAAGGAAGAATCAAGTGCATACTAAGAATAAGAAGAGGCTGGAGTGCTTGGCAAGGTCCATTCATACTCTCAAGCTGCCCAGCCAGTCCTCTGTTAGCTGACTATCTTTGGAGACTGAGAACTGGAATCCAACTCAGAGAATGGGGCAGAGGGGGGAGGGCAACTGGCTTCTAGGCTCCAATGGCTTTGCTTCATAGTCCTTCCTCAGGTGGAATGCTGACAGAGCTTCTCTCTTCCCAGCAATGACTCGCCTTTACAGAATTTTCTCACAGGGTATGGACTGAGAGAAGGCATGAATGGGTTAGCTATAAATGAAGATCTCAGGTCTACCTGAAGCATCAAATGTTTTGAATGGCGGTGCATTTGGGTAACTCAAGAAGGTGAAAGTGTTTCTGTGCTAATTGATGGGCCATTGGCCTTTACGGTTCCCTGTGGCTTTATTTCTGTACTCCTTTCCCACAGGCCCTTGCACTCTATTAATGTGTGAGATTCCTGAAGAGAACAGATTGCTAAGAAATTACGTTTGTGCAGGTATTAACAGGTTGCGTTTTCTGTGAAGCAGAGTGAAAGGCAGAGATTATTAGCATGCAGGACTTGAATTAGAGAGTTCTCTTGAGATCAACACCTATGGCCGGTAGGCGAGGATGAAGGGTTGGGTGGAGAGAAGAGATGAGCTGCAATACAGTCCCAATGACTTTCTCTACTCACCCCCTCAGTACTCTTGGATCTTGACTGCTTAGTGTGACAAGGCTTGGGATGACTGAGAAGAGGTGTGACTTTGGATAAGCTGAGGCCATCCCACAGAGGGCTGGTAGCTGAGGGCCCTTCTGGACACATTCTTAGCAGGAAGCGAGGTATTATTTCTGATGGGAGATCTGGGTGGCTCATCATAGCATCTGTTATGACAGGTGATTGAGCAGGTCCTCTCTGAAGAGCACCGGATGTATAATCAAAATTTTAAAGTCTGTAAGATTGCCGGAACTAGTTTGGCTCAATGGATAGAGCATCAGTCTAGGGACTGAAGGGTCCCAGGTTTGATTCTGGTCAAGGGCATGTACTTTGGTTGCGGGCACATCCCAAGTAGGGGTGGGCAGGGGGCAGCTGATCGATGTTTCTCTCTCATTGATGTTTCTAACTTTATATCCCCTCTCCCTCCTCTCTGTAAAAATCAATAAAATATATATTTACAAAAATAAAAATAAATAAAGTCTGTAAGATCTTAGAAGATATTCCTATAGGATTGCCACATTAAATATTCTTTAAAAAAAAGAAAATCATATAATTCTTCACAAGCTTTCCTACTCCAACATCTGGATGGTTGTTGATTCCACCAAATAAGAGGCATATGATTTGCAACATTGACAGGTAAAGAGCATTGCTTTGTCATCAGGGGAATCTGGATTTAAAGTCTCAGCTCAATCTCTCATTATAATGGTTTTGGAAGATTCCTCTGCTGAGCTTCAATTTCCTCACCAGTAAAACAGACCAAAATTTCACAACCCTCAAAAAATTGTTTGGAGAATTAAATATAATAATGCATCTAGATTTTTAGCACAATACTCCACAATAATCCAATACATATTAGCTATCTTCAGTATTCCTCAAGCACTATCAATTGAAATTCTATAACAAATTATCTTTATGCAGTTTGTCCTGGCATACCATTACTTGCAAATGACCAAGATACAAGATCATTGTCCATTTAATCCACCACAGACATTTAAATAGAATGAATTTTAAATGTCTGTGGTTGTTTACTTTCTGAGTTGTTGACTTTGTTCTGGATTTCTGTTACTTTGAATTTCTGTAAACAACTAAATTCTGCAGACCAACAGCCCTGACTGAATATCTATAATAAGAAAGATGAACTTGGGATTTCTTTTGCATCCTGGGCCTCTGGGTCTTTCCTACGTTCCCAGGAAGATCTATACTTCAGTTATTTGGGGGTTTGAACCATTATTTTGAGTAGGACTAATTACCATCAGCTGGAATTGGAAGCCTGCAGTTTGTTTCCTTTGGGAAGATCACCCACTTACACCTATCTCAATCCTCCCATTCTTGGAAAATCACATCACTGAAATAGAACTCATGAGATAGATGGTCTTAGGCTTCATTGCCAATGAAATTACGTTAATGAAAACTATCTGGAATGGTTATACCCACTGACATTTTTAGTCATGCATCTATTCTTGCTTCTCTTGCCCCCCAAAGCAATACTAAGATTTCACACCTGGATTCTATTTAAATGTCTGTGGTTGATTAAATGGACAATGACCATGTACCTTGGTCATTTGCAAGTAATGGCATGCCAGGACAAACTGCATAACGATCAGCTCTTTTGGCCTAACTAAACAATGCCTTCATTCAGGCAAGGAGAAATCCCCAAGCTTCCAATTTAGCATTCCATTGCTTGAAAAGGCAGCCAGTAGAGACTTGATAACTAATTTGGATGAGCAGATGAAGCCGGATAAGACACATTACCGAAGATTCCTTCAAATTTCTTGAATCATAATATTTTATATATTTATGAAAGGCATGGAAGTCAGCAAAACCTTTCCATTTGCAAGATTCCAGTTCATAGATTATGGATGAATGTATTGTTACAGAATTCCACTTATACCCTCATTAGATTTCTAGCTAGGTAATTGTACAATTCGCACTACATCGTGCCTTATAAAATGTCACTATATATAAGTAAATGCACCCCTTCCCATATGTCTACTTAAGACACATCAGGTTTGGAAACAGTGCCTCTCACTGTATTGGAAGGCAGTAAAGACAATTAGGAACAGAAAGTAGTTAGAATTATTTTTGCTCTACGAAGTCATGCATGACAAAAATAAAAGCAATACCTGAGGGGAATAAAATCCAATAATTATGAACTACATGCTTATGATGGCTAAGATTTTGTTAGGTACAGCAGAGAGAATGACAAACACCCCAGACATAGTGCCAGCCTCATGCTACTGGTTGCACCTGTGCCCAAGGCGTGGTCATTGCCATACTATTATGAAAGAGTTCATTGATAGCATGTTTGTTTTGGTTTTTTTTTTCTATAGACATATGGTCTATATTTATATTTGTGTGAAGAATGCAGGAGACTGTTACCTGCTTCACTTAGCAACAAATTTCTGGCCTAGAGAGTAAAACTAGAATGTAGATTCCTATGAGATGAAACTAACCTCACAATAATGAGGTTGATATTTTCTTCACATGCCCCTTGTCTTTTTTCAAATTAGAGTCTAGTAAAGAGAGCCAAGAATTTCTTGAGAGATGTCAAAGCATTTGAATAAGTATATAACTTCAAAACTTGATAGCATTGGAGGTTAACACCCACCCGAGTGTGTAAGTTCAAAATAATTTGCTAAAAGCAAGTTCTAAGACATATTAGAGTTCTGTTTACCCAGGAAATTGTGTCTACTTTCCAGGAAAGTTGCACTTCTGCTCAGTGAGGCAACCAGCAGAATAGGACTGCTGATACCACCTTATATGTGCCCACTGGAAATAACACATATCTGTACACTTTGATTATTTAGTATGTTTATATTTCATATAGATATATTCCAATCACTAATTGTTTATCTGTCATCAGCTGTTAAGAAAGATTAATTGCATTGCATTTTCATAAGAGTAGTACTGTTTACATGTCCCTTAAGCAGACTCAGAGGCACAAGGTGTCTGATTTAGGATATTGTCTCCCCTAGGACAGACTGCACACAATCTTATTTCAATTTTGAGTCTACAGTTTTTATTGAAATCCCAGCGAGACCTCCCTCATTCCTGCCTAATAATGGTGATGGGAAGTGACCCAATTCTGAAGCTCTGAACATCATTCCCTTGAGAATACACTCTCCAATCTAGGGTCTAGGTGGGGAAAAGGGTACCAAATATGCAGAGTTAACTTGTAGTTAGCTATCCCATATCTTTGTCTATTATAAAAGCGAATTCTTACCGGAAAAATTCAAAGTTGAGTTCATAGTTGATTCTAGTCTTCATCCCTAAGACATGATATTGGAGCACATACCTCTTTCATTGACAGGCTTATGTATGGTCACTGACTGACATAAAACCATAGTAAAATGGCCAAATCTAAAATGGACTAGCATCTGGTAGATTTCAACATATAATATCTTAAGTTTCAACTATTCTCTACAGATTATTTTAAGCATTTTGACAACAGAAGGATAAGATTAATCATTATCTTCAAGACCCCTACAGTTTCAAGAAAGGTAGATAGTATGCATTCAAATAATCAAAATGGCAGGTCAAACATAAATGCCAGAATGAATTTCTCTCTCTCTCTCTCTCTCTCTCTCGCTCTCTTGCTCTCTCTCTCTCTTTCTGGTTTTTTTTTTTTAATTGATTTCAGAAAGGAAGAAAGAGGGAGAGCAATAGAAACACCAATGATGAGAGAGAATCATCTATCAACTGTCTCCAACATATCCCATACTGGGGATTGATCCAGACATGTACCCTGACCAGGAATTAATCTCAACCTCTTGTTTCATAGGTCAACACTCAACTACTGAGCCATACCAGTTGGGCAATTTTCTTTTTTCTATTGTTATCATCAAACATAATGATATAATTTTTCTCTCTTATCTGAATTACCTCCAAATTCATCTACCTGCTTCCAGTCTGACTCTAAACCATCTTCCACATAGACAGCAAAACACCATTCCTCAGATGGTGCCAGTGCCCTGTTCTAGCTTTTGTTTCCCTTCATCATGACTCTTAGATTTTTCTATTTAATAAAATTCTCCTATTCATCATTTTTTTAAATAGTTGGATCTAAAATTATTATTAGATAGGTGACAATAGTTGACTATTATCTACAGAATTAGAATTGATCCTAGAGATAGAGAAAACATTCTGTTACAGCAGGGTTGTTGACTTTGTTCTCATACATTAGGGATTTGGCTGTTTTTAAATATGGAATTTCAAACCTCATTTTGAAACATTTGCTTATAAGAGTGAGCCTTGATAGGCTGTGCTGTGATAATTCCAAGTAATGACTTGAGCACTGTTTATGCAGATAAACTAATGCAGGGAGCTAAACTATTGCCAAAATAACTCAACACCTGTAGATAATCCATTGGCTGTTCTGTTTTCAGTCAATTTGCATTTTTATTTCCTGAGTGGTCTGGAAAATTGCTTCTATTCTGAAATTCACAACAAACAATATTATAGAAATGTAATTTTACTAACAATTTAATTTGAGGCTAACTACAGATTTAGATGATAGCTGTGGACATTTAACTTTTCTTCCTTTAAAACAGTATGTTACCTGTACAACAAAACATTTTGGATACCATCAACTTGGTTCTGAGAAATCATATGGCTAATGCAAACAGAGAAGTAACAATATTCAAATGCAGGAAAATCAACAGTTTTCTTGTTTATATACCTCTGTGGATATCCCTTCCTTTTTTCTGCAGATGATTTTCACTCCCTTAGAATGCCTTTTTTACTGATTTATATATTTTTTGCCTTTAAGATCTGGCATATTCATGAATTCACAAAAATGCATTAAAAGCCTACATTGGACACAAAGGACACAGAGATTCATTCATTCAACAGTTTTATTGTTTGCCTGCCATGCACAAAGTATGCTCCTGATAACAAGGAAATTATAGCATATAAAGAAGAGAAAGAGGAAAGCCAATAATACCAGTTGGGAGATTCAAATACTTTGCTAGGAATTTTCTTTTTTTTTGTGGTGACTCAAAAAGAGCCTGTGCTTCCCATACTTGTATGTTTATTTTCTTCACCAAGTACAGAAAGTGTCTTGTCATTTTTTTCCCCACATAAATTTTTAATTCCTTGCTCGCTCTCTTCTCTTTCTGGCACCCCCATAATATGAATGTTGGTACACTTGAAGTTTTCCCAGAAGCTCCTTACACTATTCTCATTACGGGGCATTCCCCACCCCCCGCCCTGCACATACACCTTTCCTGTTCTGATTGGGTGTTTTCTGCTTCCAGATCATTGATTTGATCCTCTACTTCATCTATTCTGTTGATTCCCTGTAATGTATTATCTATTTATGACTGGTTATTTTTTATGTTTTCTATCTCCATCTTTATGTTTTTTATCTCTTTGTTGAAGTATGAGGTACAAAGTGATCTGCAGAGGTTGTTACTTATGTTGGACTAGCAACTGTTAGTGAGGGGCCTGGGGCCACTTAGCACAACAACTCCAGATGCTGCCTGTTTGAGAGATTTTAGGAAAGTCTGAAGCATGGGCCAAGAGAGGCCATTTGTATTGGAAAGCCACTGGACATGACTCAGGTGGGCTCACAAGTTGGATGGGGTGGGGTCTCAGGGAATCACCAGAGCAAGGTAAACAGTGTTAGCCTGGTTGATAGAGACTCAGATATGGTGACCACCTATAGGCTCTATGAGAAGAGGGCTCACAAAGGAGCAATGGTCTCTGCCAACACTTCTGTTGGGGGGACACTCTCCCTCCATCCCTGGCCCTGAAGCCATGTATATCCCTGGTGCCTTTAGAGCTGCTACCCCAGTGCTGGAGCTCAGAGCAAGTGAGTTAAAGTATATGGGTGTGCAGGCCCTTTAAGAAGCACTCCTGAGCCCATCTGACATGGCTCAGTGGTTGACCATGAACCTATGAACCAGAAGGTCATGGTTCATTTCCCAGTCAGGTCACATGCCCAGGTTTAGGACTTGATGCCTAGTAAGGGGTGTGATGGAGGCAGCCAATCACTGATTCTCTCACATCACTGATGTTTCTATCTCTCTCTTCCTCTCCCTTTCTCTCTGAAATCAATGAAAATATGTTAAAAATAATAACAAAGTAAAAGAGGCACTGCTGGGACTCCAATAGCCTCTGACTCACTCAGCCACAATCCTTACCAGTTTTTACAGCCAGAACTTCTGGGGACTTCTTTTCCTGGCACTGGACCCCTGATCTGGGGGGCTGGTGTGGAGCTGGGGCCCCCTCACTCCTCAGGGGGATTCTCTGCTTTCAAGATATTCAGCTCAATTTTTATCCTTAACACATAGATGTGGGTCCAAGCTGGTCCAAGTCCCTGTCTCTCTTATCAGTCTCAATATAGCTCCTTTACATTCTTAATTATAGGACTTCTTTCTGTTCAGCTAAATTTCAAGCAGTTCTGGATAATGATTGCTCTATAGTTTAGTTGTAATTTTGATGTGGTTGTGGGAGGATTTGAGTACTGCTTTTATCAACAGAACCATCTCGACTGAAACCCTCTTTCATTTTTTTCTAATTTATTTGTAATGTGGTATAGATTGAAAATGCCTCCAGAATAAGGTCTACTTTTTTGTAGGTCTTACAGGGACACTAATTTTGGAGGCTTAAAGCAATTGCTCCAAAATATTTATTAAGTAAACATTTGCACATATACACTTCCCTAGTTTTGATCTCAGTTTCTGAAAAAAAATTGTCTCCATGTGTATAAAAATGGTTACAGGTGAACTGAATAAGGCCTGACAGCTACTTTCTGGTAACCGCTCTTCCTGTCTCTAGGAATACATTTTCCCCTGTAGCTTGGAAGAAGAGCAGTAACATTGTCTAGTTAATTGGTGCTTATCATCTCTCCCCATAGGGAAAATCAAATACATTATGCATATACACAAAATTGTGCATGCACTTTTATGGTGTTGAGATAGTCACTCTCCTCTTTGTCATTATCCCAGTATTTTATGGGCTCTCCTGCTATCATGAAAAAAAAATATTTGGAATCAAGAAATAAGGATTCAAGTCTCATTTTGCTATTAACTGGTTGTTATTAGGTGTCACATAAGAATGGTTTTGTTTGCAGTGTCCTTTTCTCTGGAAATTGAGTAATAATATATTATCCATCTCCTACGGTGGTTAATGATTAAACTGAGATAAGTATGAGAGGCTATATTGAGGAATAAGAAGTACTAAATGTGTATATTATCAGTGATCCCAATAATAATAAAATTAGAAATGATTTATAATATTGCTGCAAAGTAGTTTGTTTAAAAAAGGGCAGTCCAATTGGAAAATTTCCCAGAAAAGCCACAGAAAATATGTTAGAGTAATGTAATGAGACTGACCCTAATTTCAATTAATGAAACCAGTAAGCTTTTAAGAAATCTGAAATGGGATCTGATTGACTTATTTTAACCATTACTGAATTATAAAAAATGTATGTACTTTGTGGTGTTTTTAAAGGTACATTCATCAGAGTTCCAAGAAGATAAATTCTGAGCATATTTAAAAAATAATAATATCAATCTTTTCAAGATTTAATATGTCTGTTCAGAAACACTCTAGCAGAGAATGCCAAAGCAGAGATTCACCATCTTGCTTTACAGTTTTGTTTCTCTCCTTGTTATTATTGAATTACTGCTGGAGATTGAGAGGTATGGGAACTTATTATCTCTGATCCCCTGATTTGCTTGACAATCATCAAAAGAGGCACTTCCTCCTAAAGAGAATGTTAAACCATCGGGTTTTAGTATGGAGGATCCATAGTAAAGAATTCAAAAATTTTAAAACAAAGGTGATTTGCATATTTACCCTTAAAAATTTCTCTAATTAGTAATATGTTATCTGCAAAATCTCCAAACCAGAAAACAGTGGACATATGTATTTCATTCGGTTCTTTAACTCCTGCTTATCTTCTTCTTACTCTCCTCTGTGCAAACTGAGCTTTGATCTATGGCGGATGACAAACCTCCTTGAGCACTGGGTCATTTACCTGACCTGGAGGGAAAGAGAATAACTTAAATTGAAGGAGAACCCGAGACATCCAGGAATTCTACTGGGCAAGAGAAATCTAATTGTATGTCGTTTCTAAATTCTGACTCATTGCACTAGCCAGAGAACAACAGCAGCAACAAAAATCAATAAGCAGATACAGTGCATTGAAAGATAAATAGCACAAATAAGGAGCCAGACCCTGCCATAAATAAGTCCATTGATGTGAAATCTTTCTATATAAACAGCTACTTAAAATTGGTTGGACATGGAGACCTAGCTGTTAGCGAGACAGTAGGTAGAAAAGAGGTAATTGGATACAGTAGGTAAAAGGATTGACTTGGTCATTTATACAAATGTCTATTCCCCATTGGCATTTCAGAGAAGAAATGCCCAGAGACCCAACTCTTGTCTGGATGCACCATCCATCCACCTGTAATGAGGTCTATGAATCAAGTTACTTCTGAAAGACAGCCTGATCTGTCACTGTATTTGACAGCTGTCAATCACAGCAGCCACAGGAGCCGTGTTTGGCATTCTTCTTCTGATATTTATCAAATCCAATTCAACAACGCGCCTTGAAAGTACAGATGCAGATTGCAACTACTCAATCGTATTAGAGTGCCCTACACTTTGCTTTCCATTATTGCTCTGGTGAAACTTTCCACGAAAAGACATCAGCATGGACTATTTTTAACCCTGAGGATTGATACTGCATATTAAGGGGTAATGAGCTTGGCTCAAGCTGCAGCCTTTCTCCATGCAACTGATGGTCTATGCAGCAGGCAGAGCTCCCGTCCTTCCCCTCATGTGTGAGCTAACCTGTCTACCTCGGAGAATAATGGTGAAACTGAAACCCCGCGGGTGTTGAGGTTGCCACGAAATTGAAAATGGATCAAATATCATTACCTTGTCAAGAAGATTTTTTTTAAATTTATGTGGAGTAATAATACCTTTTTTTTTTTAAGCGCCATTCCCCTCACAGAATCCCAAAGTATTTTATGAGCTATGTACAGCATGTGGGAAATCACTTTGCCTGGCCAGGACAGGCAGCCATGTGTAGAAAGGAATGTGGAAGGAGACAGGTAGAGGAGGCAATGCGACATCTCCAAGGTGGCATGTCATGGGAGGAAGTTCCAGGAATGCCTGTTGACCTAAGGTTTGTTTTCATTTTCCAGATGCTAGGGGTGCCTCTAAACAGTTTATTCTGATGCCCGTGGTGAATTCTGCTTTCTTTTCTGCTTGGAAGTGTAGGCTTCCCCCTAATTTTTATGCACCTCTTCAAACCACCCCCCCCATCCCCCCTTTTTTTTTGTAGGACTATGTGACAGACACAAGGCCAATGCAATCTGAAGATGTGACCAGTTTTGTGTGAAAGGCTATTTTTTTTTCTTGGAAAGGTACAACAGCTCTCCTCAGAAGTAGTGAGAGCTGGTATATTATTATCTTTATCTTACAGTTCTGGAAACTCTAGGACAGACAGGTGGCAGAGCCAGACTTAACCTCAGGTTGCCTGACCTTGAATCCTCCTTTTGATTTAATGCATTGCTTTACAGAATGTGCCAATTTTGTTATTCTTCCATATTTCTCTGGAATGGCAGAAATCTACTCCTTTCCAGAATCCCATCCCCTCTAAATCTACTCAGTGTGCAGGCTACCTTAAGATTCTCAGCCACTGATCTACAGCAGCTGATTGCTGCTCCATGTTCTCTGCCCTGTGCAGCTTGTCCCGCCCTCAGGTGCTTTCACCTGCAGGATTCTCATTGCTCCCAGTTAATTTACCTTTTTATTTTCCTTGGTCACTGAGTCCCATTTTCAGCTCTGGGTTCTATTGTTCAACATCTCTAGTTATTTCTTTCTTTCTTTCTTTTTTATTTTTTTAAAGAAAACTTTTTGATTTTTATTGATTTCAGAGAGGAAAGGAGAGGGAGAGATAGAAACATCAATGATGCCCCCTACTAGGGACCGAGCCCTAAACTCTCACATGTTCCCTTGACTGGAATTGAACCAGGACCCTTCAGTCCATAGGCTGATGCTCTATCCACTGAGCAAATCAGCTAGAGCTCTTTCTTTAAAAGAAATAAAATTTTTATTGATTTCAGAGAGGAAAGGGGAGGGAGAGAGAGATACAGACATCAATAATGAGAGAGAATTATTGATCAACTGTCTCCTGAGCTGCCCTCCACCTGGGATCGAGCCCACAACCTGGGTATATGCTCTGACTGGGAATCAAATCTTGACTTTCTGGTTCATAGGCTGAGGCTCCACCACTGAGCCACATCAGCTGGGCTAGCTATATCTTTCTTTTGCCCATTTCAGGTTAGCTTCATGTACCAAAATAGCTATTTTCTTAGATTGAACAGAATGTGATATCATGTTACAATCAAACAGCTGTGGTCAAGAATCTATGAAGCCGAAACCGGTTTGACTCAGTGGATAGAGCATCGGCCTGCAGACTAAAAGGTTCCAGGTTCGATTACCGTAAGGGCGTGTACCTTGGTTGCTGGCACATCCCCAGTAGAGGGTGTACAGGAGTCAGCTGATCAATGTTTCTCTATCATCGATGTTTCTAACTCTCTATCCCTCTCTCTTCCTCTGTAAAAAATCAATAAAATACATTAAAAAAAAGAATTTACATGGAGAGGACTGATCACACAGAGCAGCCTTCTCCTCTCTGGTAAACTGTCTGCTACAGGTATGAACAGCAGCAGCACAAGGTGTAGCGCTCAATTCCTCAACACAGGACAAGAAGTAGGAATCAAACATTTTCTTTTTCAAAAATGTGGAGAGGTTCTAGTCTTCCATTTGAGAACTTACTTCTAAGGAGGGATCTGAGCAGCCATACTAATACCCTGGTAGCTCCAGAATTGCCCTCTGTTTCTAAGCAATGCTTCTTCTCCTCGTTTAAATGGAAGTTTGAGTGGGGACTGCCATAACCCCCGGCCGCTGGCTGGCTCAGGGATCCTTCTAGATTTATGTACTTGGTCTGATATCTGATACACGCTTGACCAGTTACACCCATTCTCTAATATTTTGAACATATGGCCACAAACATGTGCATCTGGGCCATGAGTAGTGTGTGTGTGTGTGTGTGTGTGTGTGTGTGTGTGTGTATGTGTGGACTCTGAGAGGACAGACCTGGCAGTTATTGATGACCCCTAGAATAAAAGCTCCACAGAGCACAGATCTTTGTTTTATTTACTAATGTATTCCCAGTCCCTGACATAGCACAATTCCTGACATACTATTGAAAGGGTAAATAAGAGACTGACTGTTTCCAGTCATGTGGGGGGAGAGGGGGACGGGCAGCAAAGGATGAGTTTGATGTGTAGGGAGCGTAATGGAGTCAGAGAACAGCCCTTCAATGCTGGAGTGTCTATGTCCAGTTTCTCTAGATTCCTCTCTCTGCCTTCTCTGGGTCAAGAAAGCTGATATCTTCTTTCCATCTGAGCTAATGTGAATTTGTTTCTATCTCTTGCAATCCAGAGAGTCCCGAATCCCATGCCAATATTCCCCGACATGCAACTTAAGATAAATGCAAGCATTCTCCGTCTATCGACTACCTACCTGCCCATCCATTTACTTCCTGTGGAAGAGGGTACATGTGCTCTCTAGTGGGGATTGGCGTGATGGCATTGGAGTGAAGGTCAGCATGACCTTGAAGACAGGTTTATGAGTAACTGAAGGAAAGGGTTTCAAAATGACATAAGGACAGCCTATAGGAGGAAGCTATCTATGAAGCAAAAGAGAACTCTCTTGGCCAAAGCTGAGAGTAGAGACAGGGGCATGGTAGGAGAGAAGGCCTGAATGGTAGCATGCAACCCGGGGCTCTGAACAAAGCTCCATCTAGAAGCAAGTTTTCATGCTGCTGGGTTTGCTTCTCCCACTTCACCTCCTGTCTCTGTCTCTGTCTCTCTCGCTGGTATACAGAGTCTTATGGTGTGGCCAGATGTCTTTAAGAAAATGTTTGCCATAAGGAATTAAATGCATGTTCCAAACTACTCCCCGGGCTCCGTGCCGCCTGGCAGATTTACATCGTTGTCCAGCTGTTAGAGCTTTCCACTCTCCTAATGAGAGATTAAATCCAGGGAGTGGTTTCTGGGTCAAATGATCTGTCCTAATTGCTCTGTCTCTGATGGGGAAGAAGAAACTGCATTTTATAGACTGGGTCTGAACATGGCGTACCTGGGCTGCACCGTGACTCACAGGGGCTCTCTGTGGCAGGGAACCCTGCTTCCTCTGCCTGACTCAGACCACTGCACGCTCCTCTCGTTAATATTCCAGAAGTGTGATGGGAGGATGCAATACCACAAAGCTTCCCTTGGAACATGCAGACCTTAAAATCTAAGTGCAATGGTGAGGTCTGTGTGCACGTGTGTGCATCTGTGCCTTTTACCCAGTTCTAAAGACTCATGTCAAAGTCCTTATCAATGAAAAAATGTCAAACAATTTAAAAGAAAAATTAAACAGAAAAAGAAAATTTAAGATAGGGAGGGAGGGAAGGAGGAAGAAAGGGAAGGGAAGGGAAGGGAAGGGAAGGGAAGGGAAGGGAAGGGAAGGGAAGGGAAGGGAAGGAAGGGAAGGGAAGGGAAGGGAAGGGAAGGGAAGGGAAGGGAAGGGAAGGGAAGGGAAGGGAAGGGAAGGGGAAGGAAGGGAAGGGAAGGGAAGGGAAGGGAAGGGGAAGGAAGGAAAGAGAAAGGAAGGGAAGAGAAGGGAAAGGAAGGGAAGGGAAGGGAGAAAAGAAAGAAAAAGAAAGAAAAAAGAGGGGGAAAGGAGGGAAGGAGAATGGAAGAAAAACCTACAACAGTCAAATATAAGTTTTCTGTGATCACTAATTGCTGTCATACTGTATACATTGCAAATTATTTAGCCTAGAAAAACTCTCCAAATCCATCACCTCTTAGGTAATTACTGCTTCATTGTGTTCAGTGTATAGCCATCTATTTACAATCACGAATGAATCACCTCCCAGCACAGAGGTCCAGCAGGGGCTGACTCTCCTGGCACCTCTTCCTGTCACCCAGCCTCCCTGCATGACAGAGCTCTCCCAGTGGTCTGCAGGGGAGACAGCAAGTGCTGCCTCAGAGAGGGAGCAGCGGGGAGGGGTTTACACGGAGAAGACTTTATCACCAAGTAAAGATAGACAATTTTTAATTCTTTAAATAATGGTTAAGAAATCATTTACATTTTCTCCCTGGGTCTTAAAAACAGTGTCTGACTTCTGAGAAAGACAGAAACCTCTGTCCCTATCCTGGACATCCAGTCAAAGCAATGGTAACATTGAGGCCTCATGCTGTTCTAGACAACAGCCCAGCCTGTAGGTAGAAGGTGGTAAAAATGGGAAGCTCTGACAATGGAATGATTATCCTTCCCATGAATAAAGATGGACTCATCAGGGAGAAAGAGCAAGCAAAATGCAAGGATGGAATTTGATAAAATGGAGAGGAAGCAAATACTGGAAACAGAGGGACAGTTCACTTTCTCAATCAGGAGTAGCAACCTCAGCACAAGGAGCATGTGTACCCCTAAAACTCCTTACCTCAAGGTTAGCTGCCTTTGCAAAGAACTGTCCCTTTTTCACGCTGTCTTATGTGATTTCATGTTACTTCCAGTATTACTAATATAGCCACATTCTGTGCATTTTCTTTGCATTGAGCATTGTATACTTTCTGTATATAACATCGGGTAATCTTTATAGTAATCTGGTGAGATAAATATAATCCATTTTACAGGTGGACACACTCAGGTTTATAGATGTATATAACTTGTCACACATTATTATGATGGAAAGCTAGAATTTAAACCTAGGTCTTGTGTAATATCCTAGGATGTGCTCTAAACCATGCTCACAAATTATTAAAATGAAATATATAATGTGACAAGAAAAGATGCTTCTTTGCCTTCTTTTCTTTTCAGATAGAGGTGTGTATTTGTCAGTGTTCTCCAGCGATATACACACACACACACACACACACACACACACACACACACACTAGATGCTTGGTGCACAAATTCTGTGTCAGGGGGACCGATTGGGGGTGGAGCCAACTGGAGGACGGATTGTGAGTGGTTGGCCAGCAGGCCTGCCCCTTGATTGAACTCTTGGTAGAACTCCTGGTCAAGAGGACAATTTGCAGATTAGCCTTTTATTATATAGGATATCTCAATAAGATATACATACACACACACACAGTAATTATGGAGACTAGGGTCCAAGATCTTCTGTTAAGAAGCTGAAGACTTAGGAAAGCCAGTGGTGTGATTTAACCTGAGTCAAAATGCCTGAGAACAAGAGAAGCTGAAGGTGTAAATCTCAGTCTGAGGGCAGGAGAAGATAAGCTGAGCTGTCACAGCCCAATACTGAGACAGAAAAAAAAGGAGGCACATTTCTTCCCCTGCCTTTTGTTCTAGTCAGGCCCCCAACAGATTGGATGATGTCTATCCAACTTGGGGGTGGGCTATCTGCTCTGCAGATTCAAATGCCAATCTTACAGACACGCCCAGAAGTAATATTTAACCTGGGCACCCCATGAACCAGTCAAGTGGACACATAAAATTAATCCATCACAAGTTGGTTTCTTTTCCTGAATGGGGACAGGACTAGAAGCAAGGTTAGGAAGCTCACAGAAAATCACCCTTTAAGACTTGAGAACTCTCTGCTTCTCAGAGGAGCTCCCTCTTCAAGTGGTCCTGTCCCCTGATTGGAGATACTCATGTGTAGGCAGCCATGTAATTATTTGTGTGAGGATCTTGTGGAAGGCACTCGGTCCTTGGATAGGAAAGTTTATCAGAAGGCCTTCAGGTTCTTCCTATTTTTGACATTCTGTGAACCTTTGGCAATGCTTAACCCATAGCAGGAGGCATATTTCTGGATTGCAGGTGAAAACCAATGAGTCAAGCCACTCGCCTTGCTCAGCAAAAAATGTAAGCATTCTTTAATAAGGCAACGGAGAGTAGGTATTGATTATTAAATACACTTGCATGTTTAAGACAAATGAATGATTCAGCATATCCAGAGTGGTACAGCAATGTCTAGCCGGAGAATGACTGTGTTTTTAATAACCAATTGCTGTTTATTTGACACATGGCTGTCTGGGTAAGTTTAAATGATGTGTATATAGAAACCCTGACATAACCCGCTACCTTAAAAACATAGTCATTTATCAGGGACTAAGTTGTTGTTAATAACCTCCCTTGGGGGAATTGCAGGCAAATGGTTATGTATTTGATGATATTGGGCCTTCAGTCAGACACGCTGGGAAACTTAATCTCCCATTGCAGGAGAATAATAAGATGTTATGGGGTAGAACAGTGACAGGGCCTGCAAAATGGAGTGCGGCATTCTCTAAAAGTATTAGGACATAGGTTGGGGCTGGGGTGCATATGAATTGTTATTCAAAATGTGGTCAGTTTTGCACTCAAAGGAGCCTTATAAAGCCAAGGAGAGAACTCTCTGAAGGAAAGAGCCATCTCTTGTCTCAGGGGCAGGCGAATTTGCAAATCACCTACTCTAATCTCATAGTCAAACACCTTTATCTCACTGATGAGGAAACCAGGGCATAGAGTGCTGAAGTGGGGTGGGGTGGGCGTGTCCTGCTCAAGGTATCAAAGTAAGAGATGGAAGAATTCAGGAGGGAGTTAACACCAAGACTTCATCCCTGTGGAGTTTTTTTCAGGCCAGCTCAGCAATGACTTAGTAAAGAGGCAGTGCCATGTGTATGATTGACCTGCCGGTTGATACCATCAAGAACTTCAGAGAACCCTGAGGATTGGCACAAGCATGGGGTGCCATGGAAAGGATGTAAGGACTTACAGTGACTCGGCATGAGAATGACATTTACATCATCAGTGATAAAAATTCCAGGTGTTATAGACACAGGAAGCATTGGCACATTTGCAATCAGGGCCAAGTACAGCCTAGTTACAGAGTAGTGATCACTGCCCCAGGCAGCAATGGGGGTAGGAAAGAAGAGATGGTTGGGAGGGGCCCTGGTGTTTGAGCAGGACCCTGGAAGATCAGTAGGAATATGGGATGCTAAATAGAGAAGATTTGCCCAATTTATGAAATGATGTTACTCTAAAAACAAGAGGGTGTGAATATGTAAAAACATCTGCGGGTGTGACAAGGATCAGGGGTTGGCATGGCAAGTGGATGGTGAATAACAGGAGAGATGCCAGAAAGGCAGGGGCTCCCAGAACTGCCCACATGCCATGGAGTGTGGATGTGACACTATAAATAAGAGAGCTGTGTGAGGCTTACTGATAGAAATTGATTGGGCCAGGCGTACATTTTAGAAAGACTGTTCTAGTGACTTGGAAGAGAGAGGACAAGCCCAGACGCAGATAAAGAGGTTATTGAAATAGTTGAGATCAGTGCTCTTCGATTAAAAAAACAAAACTTTATTGATTTCAGAAAGGGAGAGGAAAAGAGAGATAGAAACATTAACGATGAGAGAAGTTCATTGATTGGCTGCCTCCTGTGCCTCCCCCAATGGGGATCAAGCATCAAGCCTGCAACCCAGGCAGGTGCCCTTGACCAGAATTGAACCCAGGACCTCTCTGTCCGCAGGCCAATGCTCTATCCACTGAGAAAACCAGCTAGGACAATGGGCTCATCAAATTTTAACAGAAACATTTAATTACCTGGGGACACTGGTGAAATGCTGCTTCTGATTTTAGATATCTAGATAGGGCCCAATATTTTAAATTTCTAACAGCCTTCAAGTTTTAAGTAACAAGGAGCTAGAGGACAGATGAGAAGAGTTCATACAAAAGTCATGGTAGTAAGAATGGAGAGGAGAGGATGTCTCTGAGACACTTCTGAGGTCCAAGTAAAATCACACTCTACTTCTCTTTTATTCCTAGCCAAGTTTTGTCAACTGTCCCCTGCTATGTCTTATGCAGAGATCTCCATGTGTCCTGTCAAAGAGCTGACTATGCCATGCACACTTTGAGCATTCAATAATATTTTTAAAAATAGAAATTTATCATATGCGTTGTATTTTCTGGCTCCCTTATGAAATTAAAATCCCCCAAAGGTCACAGATTATAGCACAATCTTTTTGCTGCACTTCAGTGAGCTCACTATACTTGATACAATAAACATTTATTCAATTTAGTGTGTTCTTGAAAAGCATCAGAATACTGGCTCTTTTTTTGTTAAAGGTAAATCATATTTTTGGTGCTGGGAAAGGAAATACAAAGCTCACAAGTTAAAGTTTACCTCTAGACAAATTCTCTGCTCAAGAATCTTTTTGAAGTATAAATAATTTTTAAACGATACCAGCTGGTGTGGCTCAGTGGTTGAACATCTACCCAGAAATCAGGAGATTGAGGTCCTAGCTTGATTCCTGGTTAAAGCATATGCCTGGTTTATGGACTCCATCCCCAGTAGGGAGTGTTCAGTAGGCAGCCAATCAATGATTCTCTCTCATCATTGATCTTCCTATCTCACTCCCTTTCCCTTTCTCTCTAAAATAAATAAAAATATTAAAAAAAAATAATTATTAAACATATTTAATAGATTGAGATATTTATGAATAAATAAATGTCCTTCACCCATAATCTCCCTTTAGAAATGTAAACCTAATTTAAGTGTTTTTATGTAAAGATTCTATTCCTACCTATGTGCAACCAAACCTTGAGCCCCCATTTGGGACTTAAAATGAAAATCTGAGGAATCAAGAATTCAGTGAGGACAAAGGAAGTGTGGTCCTTTAAAAGGGATGAAAGACAGATAGTAAGAATGGCCACAGCTAACACCTTTCTTCCTCAAGGAAATGGGGAGGGGGGGGGTTTATAACTCCAAACTAGTTAACTCTGATCCCTTCACACCACTTTAGACCCCAGAGCTGGTAGCACCTGGACATGAACTTGGCTTACATCCTAGCAATTAAATGTCCTTTTAGTTTCAGAAGTCTGGAAACCAAAAGGCCACATGGTCTCAGGAAAAGGTCATGGCTTGTAGAAAGAGCTAGATCCACGTTAAAGCTCTCCTGGCCCTAATTATTAAGTAATTGTGGGCAAGTCATGTAACTCTGTTGGGCTTCAGAATACTCATCCATAAAAATGATGAGAACCATACTGGAGAGATTGAAATTGTCACCGAAAGTTGTCACTGCTCAGATGTTCTTTCTTTTTTCAGTCCATTCTGGTTTTGACTTCCTTTGAGACGAAGGACTAGGATATGGGACAACCAAAAACTTGGGTGATAATAATGCTAAGAAAATAGATTCTTAGCTTGTCATGGGCTAAATCATGGCTATAGTTTTACATTTTCTTCGGAATATGGGAAATGCCCAAGGTTGTAAAAAAAAAAAAATGTGAAAAGTATAAAGTTAATGCTGCATTATTCTCTATGTGAGGGCAGATGGAATGTTGTATTGTGTCACCTGCCTCCTTTTGGTTGGCCAGATGAAAAGAAAAGGATGTCCTCCTACATGATGGGGCTCAGGAGACAGTCCAGGGATGCCAATCATTCCGGTGAGATCAGTTGCCATGTGAATTTTTCTTAAAGCAAACCTCTCTCCCATTTCAACCTTTCACAGTTTTATTCTGTGAAAGATGGTATTTTTCCCTTTCTATTTTAATATGACATTCATCATTAGTTTGGTGTGTGAGTCGCTTAACCTCTTTGGACTTGAATTAACCAAACACAAAATCCAGTGTTCTCAACATGACTTAAGAACATTTGAGTGAATGAAGTGCTTATTTACGCAGTAAGAGAATACCTCATCAGAAACATTAGTAAATTTAAGAAAAGCGAGGGCAAAAAAAATAATGATTTTACCAAATATACATACAAATGAAAGAAACTTAAGATATAATTCAGTCTATACACTCACTGAGTTCTGAAGATAGCTATAAGAACAATACTAATAACCTTTCCTATTTTGCATTGTGTGTAACAACCTATACCACACATATTCTTCAGTCATTTAGTTCAATGGATGATAACTAAATCATCGTATTATTCACAGATTAAAGTTCAACTCTATCTTTTATACCTATAATCTTCATTTCTTTTTTATTTGTCCAAGGGATATTTAATGAGCATATACTATATGCCAGAAACCCTACTAAACTCTAGGTATAAAGTATTGGCCAAAACAGAAAAAATCTCTATTCTCTGGGCCCTTTGTTAGTGGAATAAGACAGAATCCTATATTATAAAAAACCAGTGGCTGGAATGCCAGAACAACCAAAGCACAGGTCACCAGAGGGTGCATTGATGGGTCCCATGGCAACAGCTGGACTGTGGGTCCCTAGGCAGATGCAGGAGGGATTCTGGGTCTCGCACAGTTTCTCAAGCTGGCCTCTAGTAAACAAATAAATATACAGATGTGTGAAGTGTCAAAAAATAAAGCAAACTAAAAGAAAGAGTTTGGCTATAGAAGGGACTGCTTTTTAAGGAGCTCCCCCCCCCCCCCCAATTAAAGCAATAAAGGTATGAGAGAACAAATTAGAAGGACATCTCAGAGAAAAGCTTTCTCAATGGTGAGACTAGCAACGGCACAGGGCCAGGTTGGAATGGTTGCTTCCTGAAGGAGAATAAGGAGGCTGGTGTGGCTGGGGCAGAGGAACGGAACGAGAGGAGAGAGGAAGGAGATGAGAGCAGAGAGATGGATGGGAGTGGGAGGCAGAGCACTGGAGCCTTGCAGGAAGGACTGAGGGTTTTTGATACTTTTGTGAATGCAGTGGGAAGCTTTTACAGAGTTTTCAGCATATGATTTACATAAGCAATCCTCAGTTTTCAAGAGTCACTCTAACAGCGATTGGAGAAGACTTGCTAGGGTAAAAAGCCAAAGCAAGGTAAGATTACCATGTAATTTATTATCTAAAGTAGAGCACTTGGAGCCCAGCTGGTGTGGCTCAGTGGTTAAGTGTCCACCCAGGAACAAAGAGGTCCTTGGTTCAATTCCCAGTCAGGGCATATGCTGGGATCGCAAGCTCGAAACCCACTAAAGGGTATGCAGGAGGCAGCCAATCAATGATGTTCCTCTCTTATCCATGTTTCTGTCTCCTTATCCCTTTTCCTTCCCCTCTCTCTAAAAATCAATGAAAACATGCTTTGTAAAAATAAAAATATATTTAAAAAATAAAGTAGGACACTTTGAGAGTAAAAACTGACACTCTTCATAATTATGCAAGACAGACATAACAGAGATCATCTTGGGCAAACTCGGATCTATGTTTACCCTAAAGTAGGGAGACCAATGGAGGCTACTGGGGAGATGATGGTAAAATGACTTGTGTCCTGTTTGTGCCAGATTTTTCCAGTTGGCCCTCTGGGTCCACTCTCCACCTGTCTCCATCTTGCTCTCTGCCCCAGGAGCCTGACCTATAAAGAAATCTTTGATGGACTCTTACACCAGCTGGAGAGGAAGGGATGATGGGAGGGGGCACTGTTTCTCTGCTTCTTCCCAAAAGGCTGTGACCCCCAGCGGAGGTCGTTGCACTCTTCAAGGCAGCTGGATTACACAGATTCTTTCTCCTTCCAGTTTTGGGTAACCTTTTCCTCTGGGAACCCTTCAGGGGGGAGGCTAGCTCAGGCTCCTGTATCATCCCTTGTAGCTCCCTAGTTAACCTTTTTGTAAATGCCTTCTCCTCACATCATCCTAATTTGACGGTGCCATGTATTCTTTGGGGGAGGTGCCATCCATCCCTGAAGGCAGTTCTAGGAATGCATCCCTGCAAAATGTGCCTGACCAATGGCACCTCAGATGCGCTGTGCTTGGGCATCACCTCTCTAAACCATAGCCTGCATGAATTCCTTCAAGCATAACGGAAAAGCAAAGAAAGTCCTTTTCTTCTCTGGCTCCCTCTAAATTCAGGAATTCATTAAGCAGCCTTTGAAAAGAAACATTCAAGACAACTCTCAAAATACGGCATTTTCAACTCCAGCCCCAAAGGCCTGTTTCCTATTTTATCTGATGCCTTTGTACTGAGGGGAGTTCCTGGGCCCAGGCAGCCCCAGATTTTGCCTCTGCCCTTCAAGGAGGTTTCCTTTCTGCACACCTCTGAATGGGGCTCACCTTCAGGAGGCAGCGAGAAGGGGGCAAGGCTGGCTTATGCAGAAGCTTAGCTCTGTGTTGTTAAAAAGGGGATCAGAGGAAGAACAACGGTTTAAATAAAAAGTAGTTACATAAAGTCAGGGACAAGGAGAAATTGAGTTTGGTGCCAGATGACATGCAAATATTGTTGGGAAATGCTGGGTTTTGGGGATGCTGTGCATTGGTTTCAAGGACCTTGAAAACATGAGAAATCCAGAAACTTTGAGTCTTCCTAATGTCTTAGGACAGTGGTCGGCAAGCTTATTAAACAACAGAGCCAAAAATATCAACAAGTACAACGTTTAAAATTTTTTTTTAAGAGCCAATTTTTTAAACTTAAACTTCCTCTAACGCCACTTCTTCAAAATAGACTTGTCCAGGTCGCCTTATTTTGTGGAAGAGCCACACTCAAGAGGCCAAAGGGCCGCATGTGGCTCGGGAGCCACGGTTTTCTGACCACTATCCTAGGAAGAGATGAACAAGGAGGAAGAGGGGGTGATGAGTCTCCAGAACCCAGCCACTAGCAGAAGACATGATCAGGGAGCCCCACTTTTAATCTTTACTTCCCCAGCACCTCGCACAGTACTTAGCAGTGTGTTAGGAATTCATAATGTTTATCAAGTGGGTGCAGTGAATGAAAAACAAAACACCAAAAACACAGTGACTGATAAATGTCAGGATACAGTGAGCTATCATACCATCCATGAGATTTACTACTTTCAAACGGAATGAAAGTGGTGAAAAGAATGAGTCAGAAGAATAGATGGCCTGCCATTGTGTAACCTAACAAATGGTTGCCTGTCCAAGATTTTTCATTTTCCAACCTGTTGCTTTGAATTAACGTTTCAAGTAATGAATCTCAATGTTATGATATTCTCCTAGTGACAGCATCATTTGTTTGCAGCTTAAAAATACTGAATGACATGCTGTTTCATTAATAAGGATAACAATGATTTTAATATCAGGTTTTGGCAGATAATTTAACAACACTGTACAAGACAAATGGTTATAACTGAAGTGTGAAAAGACTAAAACTATTAATGAAAAGCCCAAGAAAAGATGTCTCACATTGTCTCCGGTCATACATTGGCCATCCTTGGCAAAGGCAGAAAAGGATTATGGATGGAGAAATGGCAAGGTTTCCCAAAGGAGGAACTGTTGTTATTTATTTTTAATGTATTGATTTTGAGAGAGAAAGGGAGAGAGATCAGCCTATTGCTCCACTTATTTATGCATTCATTGGTTGCTTCTTATATGTACCCTGACTGGGGCTTAAACTCAAACTTTGGCATATCATGATGATACTCTAACCTAGGGGTGTCGAACTCAATCAGAGAAGGGGCCAAAATCTAAAATCCAGCCTAAATTGCGGGCCAAATGGTTTATTGAACAGTCATAAACTGTCATTGTGATGGAAACGCAGCGGAGTGCGGTGATGACAGCGCAGTGCGGGCCACATTGCAAGGCCTGGTGGGACGGATTTGGCCCGCAGGCCTTGTGTTTGACACATGTGCTAACCAATTGAGTTACCGGGCCAGGGGCAGGTGGAACTGATTTTAATATTTAGTCTCCCTTTGGATTCAATCATTGGCTCTAAACCTGGGTAAACAAAGTGGCCCAATTTTACATATAGTCTCCATATGCTTCTTTAGGGGGGAGAAAAAGTAGGATGGCTAATTAGTCAGAGTTTTTGATCAGTTGGGTACCATGGTGTTTGATTCTTTTTCGTTTTCTCATTTGACACTGTCCCAGGAACTGAGGGATTTAATTGTTCAAAACTAACCCATTCTTTACACTATAGCTTCTTAAAATTGAAATAAGGGCTCTAAATATCAAATGAATCCTTTTATATTTTTTGACAATAAAAATAAGATAAGCTCTTTTGATTCTCCTACTAGTCATCAGAGCTGGTCCAAATTCAACTGAGAGGAACATTTTCCTCTCTATCAATGTCTCAAATTTGTATATGCCATTTTCTTTTCTCCTGTATTAACTTAGGATACTGCCTCTTACCCTGCCTCCGACCCCTGCTCTCTCCTTTTTGTTGTTCTTCAGGTAGACATGGACATCATTCATTTATCCCTTAGGATGAATATAAGTTACTGGGTTACCTCTCTCAGAGGCATCTGCATTTAACCCTTTATCATTATTATCTTCAATAAATAAAATTTCAAGTATCAGAAAAGAGAGTTATAGTGATGACTCAGGTGCTATATATTGCCTTTGTTCTTTAAGTCATAACCTACTGAATCTATTTTTTTTTTAAATCATAACCTACAGAATTGATTTTTATAGAAGACAATGCCTAGAACATCCTCACTGCCCTTTATCTATGGAGTAAGAGAGAGCACTGTCTCACTCGTCATTCTCTCTATATGTCAGGAAACAGTATTTTAGCTTGGATTGTTCTTGGCTTTTAACATAAAAACATATCATTTAAGAATAGAGGAAATTACATCGAGCACCTTCCCCCCCACCCCCCAAATAAGATTTTAATTTCCCCAAATCACTAACTTAGTATGTAGAAGACTCACAAGTAAGACATAAGGCTTTCAAAGTATCCCATTCTTTTCCAAAATCCCACCCTGGTACACTTGATCTCTTTTGCCCCTCCCCCTCAAGTTTTATCTTCACTGCTTTCTTTGTATTGAGCTACATACTGGGTATGTTGATGTATGCAAAACATCTAAATAGTTAAGACCCCAACTATATTTTATTAGCTACATTAGATTATTTCAGGTGAAAGAGTTTCTTTGTGCCAATTATCGGAATAATTTAAGTGCAGGACATGGAATCTATCTGAGTTTATACCCAGTGCTAATGCTCAGACCATTTTCTTCCTCCTTTCTGAGTGATAAAAATTTTAAGAGAACAGGAAAAGCATTAAATGAATATATTTTTGCGGTCGTTTGAAGGTCTGTAATGAGAACAGGAAATACATAATTGAACACAGAGTAGTACAAGGTAAGTCAGCAGTTAATAAATTGAAACACACCGTCGTGCCATGTAATAAACTGGAACACTTTCGTAGGAGGTCAGGCGTGTTGCTTTGTAGCTGGCTGGTAATTCGCCTTCCCTAGGACAGAACCGTCCGCTGATTCTACATGCTCATTGATCTACAGTCCTTTAATGAGGAAAAGGGTGACCAACAGGTGATCTCAGGAAATGTGCTCCACTATCTACAGGCCTAGAGATCAAATGGAGTTTGAGCATGCAAAATTAAGCTTCTTTTTTCTTGAGTTGATTATCAGACTGAGTTCAATTTACACCGTGACATCTTACAGATACATTCATGTTGCCCTTTGAGTTCCTACTACCGTAGAGTCCCGGTGCATGAAATTTGTGTACTCAGTGAGAGAGGGGGCTGAGCTTGGCCTGCTCCCTCTCGCAGTCTGGGAGCCCTCAAAGGATATCTGGCTGCCACCACTGCTGTGATTGCCAGCTGTGAGCCCAGCTTCTGGCTGAGCAGCAGTCCCCCTGTGGGGGTGCACTGACCACAAGGGGGCAGCTCCTGCATTGAGCGTCTGCCCCCTGGCAGTCAGTGCATGTCATATTGACTGGTCATTCTGCTGTTTGGTCCATTTGCATATTAGTCTTTTATTATATAGGAAAGATAGAAACAGTAACATCACCCAGGAAATTTCCTTTCATCACTTAGTGAAGAGTAGACAGGAGTTCTTGTTCAATCTCTATCACCACTAATTGCATGGAGAAAAAACAAACAAACACAACAACAACAAAAAAAAACACCACCTTTAATTGAAGGGCCTCAATTCAAAACAATTCCTCCAAATCCTCTTTCACTCCCCACCCATCATAATTCCGGAGGATGGGGGCTTAAAGCATGAATGGGCTGATGCAAGGGGTATTTTCTTGAACCTCTGAAAACAAAATCAAACCAAATCTCAGAAATTATAATGTACTTGACCTCTGGGTGTGAAAAAGTGTAGCAGGTGTCTGAAAACAAGCAAATTCTAATTAGCTGTGTTATCCTTTCTGGAGGCGTTTGAGGGACTCGGTTCCCAGCTGGGCTAGAACTATGACTTTCAGGGAGCTCTCAGGATGTTTTATAACATGACGAAGCTTTAGATCCTGTCTTTGAGGGAGAATCACATAAGCAGAGTTCTGTATTCCAGATATGCACGGGGCGCTTGTTAGGAATCTGTTATTGGAGCCACATTAAATTCTCAGAGTAAAGTTGCCTCTGGTGTCTTCATTCATGGCACACTTTTTCATGCCAGCAAACCTCCTACAGGAGGATAACTCTGAATGGCTTTGAAGATTTGCACTCACTCTAAATTGAATTGAATTATTCAACGAATTTCCTTGGAGCACCTACTATGCATTCAGCCTGTATTATGCATTGTGGGGCCTTGAAGTGGAAACCCAAGACAATGCGTCATGTGATAGAGGAAAAATAAGAGGTTAGCACAGATAAAAGGAACAGGACTAAGAGCCACAGGATGGAAAAACAGGCCATTGGGGACCAAGAGAGCCTGGTTTTTAAGACCCAACTTAATGATGAATTGAGATGCTGCTGATTTTCCTAATTATATTAACGTACATGGAAAGTTGAAAATAATGCAAGAAGACACTTCTAGCATTATTAGTTACATTTGGGAGATCAATCCCCTACCTCAACCTGTTGTTCAAAGTTAAAAGCAAAAAGATATATTGATAATTGTGAACTTCCATATAAATTGTTTACTCCTTACGGATGTAAAACATCTACCTTATTTCAAAGCAGCCTATTAGAATTTTGGTGTTCAGTAGTAACAAATCTGAAGACTTCCAGCATGTGGTATTGCTGTTACAACAAATACTGTTTCACAGGTAACCAGTGCCGAGGGCACAGCAATCATTATCTTCATTACAGGCCATTTGCCATTTGCAGATACTACTTGTCAGCTCGACCTCACAGAATGCCCTTTCTGAGACTGCACTTAAGACGGAGGAAACAAGGGGAACAAAAATACAGAAGCTGAACTAAGAACGAAAGCCACTTGACTCAATCAATTTAGTTAAATTTCCTCTAAATAAGGCCAGGATTGAGGTTAAAACTGAGCTCCAATTACTCAGCTTTACCTGTCTTTTTAGAGTCTATAGACCATCATCTTTCCAACAAACCTGACTACTCATCTTTAAGTGTGTATAGTCAGAAAGCAAAGGAACCCCCCCCATCTCCCAACACACACACACACACACACACACACACACACACACACACACACACGTGTCATGCCCTGTGCATGTCATACTAGGACTGGAGTTAGGGTAACCACTTTCAGAAGCAATGGCAATTGTGGTTGTTTCCAAATGCACATTATGGGATGCAACATTCTCCATAATTGCGTCTTCCCCAGTATACCAATAATTCTGTTGTTGTTTAATCAGGAAGCTACTTATTTCTTTATTTCCTTTCTATTCACACTCAATAGGTTCTCCCGTGATAAGGTACCTGCAGCTGAAATCAGGCTACACATACATGATTCCACTCCAACCCACAGAATCCAAAAAGCGGTTGTGTTGACCAGACTGGCTCATCTAATTCTCATATTTAATATGAGATTCTTTATTTCAGAGGGAAAGCCGTGCTTTATTTTCTTTCTTCTATCCTGTCTAACATTCGGTTCTTCTCATTAGCCCATTCACTCAACCATTCGATGAATACTTATTGAGTGCCAGACACTGTGCTAGACATGAGAGAGAACAGCAAGCAAAAGAGCAAATAAAAATCCCTGTTTTAATGGAAGTTCCGGGCTACTGAGGGAGACAGAGTTAATTAAGTGATCACACACAATTAAATCTAAACCCTCAGCTGTGAGAAGTGCATCTGAGAAGGATGCAATGTTCTAATGTGGGTAGGAGCGATTTCTCCTTAGCCACGTTTGAGGTCTCTCTCCATTTTTAAAAATCAGTCTTGTAACGCTCCTTCCTATTCAAAACAAATTGGTTCTTAGGTCCTTGGAAGTCTTCACAATAGCAGTGTATTTGCTCATTATTTTCCCAGTGATCGCAGGGGACCAGCGGGACTCCGAGGCACCTGGAATGATGTGGGAGAAGGAACAGAGCAGAGCATCCCTCGGGAAGACGTATGATCTAGCAACTCGCTCCGTTCAATTATTTGCACACCCTGTAAGCTTTGGGTGATTATTTTATTCCCTATCCCTAATTTCATTACCTGTGAAATGGGGATAATAATTACCATCCTCCTATTAGATATGCTGCGCTAATAAATTGCCAACTGGTAGAATATAAAATTAAAGTGGCATTATTATAATCATTTTTGTTCTAGTTATTATGGCAACAACAAGAAGAGCCGGAGTGAACACCCATTAAAAAATCTCCAGTCTTTTCCCCTTGATTCCTTGTTTCTTGCCAGAAAGCACAAAAGCCGTAGGTAGGAAGTCTTCATTTTCACCCTGGCAGACCTGTCACAGAGGGAAACTTTCTAGCTTATGATGCCCATAAATTTCCTACACCCCATATTGGGACACGTGACCTGACAAAGGCTTTTCCCCCCGCTGATATATGACTTTATTTTTATGAAAATCTATAATAATTACAATGCTTTAAGATAGACTCATAATGTTTCAATGCCGTCTGAAAGAATATAATAAAATAAAATGGTGTGTTCTCAAAAGATCCAAGGCAGAGCGTGACTCCATCCTTGGCCCACCTTCATGAAAAATGGCTGCAGATTAGAATTCTCCTGGTTCTGGTGGCCCCCGACGCTGAGTGAATAAATCTGTCCCTCCCGGCCGCCTTCTGAAAGGATGATCATCCAGATTCGGACGATATTTATTTACCTCTGCCACGAGGTAGAGACTAAGTCTTCCCCTCAGTTTCCCCCTGTCCTTCGCTGCTGATAAGACGCCCCTGTGGATTTATGTTGAGACCCCATAGTGGGATTTGTGAGTTGGGATCATGTTGCTGGCGCTTCACTGGATAAAACGCATTCATCACAGCCATGCGCGGTCTCATTTGCATTACATCGTGCACTGCCTCTGTGGTTAAAGCCTAGAGGGGGCTGGTGGGAAGAGTGTCTCCCAGTTCTATCAGCAACACACAACTCTGCCATGAAATCAGGAGAGCAGGACTGAATCCAGCCCAGCTACTGAAGGTATCTTCACCTCCAGCCTAAACTCGCTGCCATATCATCATTACCAGTAGAGGAAAGGCAGAATTGTGGTCATTTATTTTTTTAATCTTTGTTGTTGAGAGTATTACAGAGGTTCCCCTATATCCTCCCATGGTTCCTTTCCACTTGGTTCCTGCCCCACCCCTGGCCTTCACCATCCTATTGTCTGTGTCCATAGGTAATGCCTAGCTATAATAATAAAAGCGTGATATGCTAATTAAATCGGATGTCCTTCCCAGTGACTTTCTGGACAAATCTGGGGCTGTGAGGGAAGCCGGGTCCCAGGTGCCAGAGGGAAGCCAGTGCCAGCAGCTGGGGGAAGGAAGGCCTACTCTTGCACAAATTTTGTGCATCGGGCCTCTAGTATGCTTATAGGATCTTTGGTTAATCTCTTCCCAACCCCTGCCCTTCCCTCTGAGATTTGTCAGTCTGTTTCATGTTTTCATGCCTCTGATTCTATTATTCATCTGTTTATTTTGTTCATTAGATTTCTTGTTTATTTTGATTTTTAGATTCAATTGTTGATAGATATGAATGTATTGCCATTTTATTGTCCATATTTTTAATCTTTTTTCTTCTTCCTAACAAGGCCTCGTCAAAGGAGTCAGGAGGTGAGGGGTCTCAGAGTACCAGGGACAAAGGACCTTCTAGGAAGTGCTTCTTCAAACTCATATTAGGTAAGTGGCTCTTGGAAATCTTAACATCAGAATATTTATGACCTACACATGATCGGATGACTTGAGCTAATAATGAGTCAAAAAGGGTCAAAGGCAGTCAGTAAGGGTCAAAGGCTATGGGCTGTGGAAAATACTAAATGTCAATCTGGCTTCAGTCAGCTCGTGTCTGAGTAGTGTCCATGTTCCTAGGGATGCGACTTGCTGCTGTTCGTCTGTGATTTAGTCAAACAAAAACAAACAGTAAGCCATTAAACCAAACCTAAAGGCCAGATGCAAAACAAATGATTTCTATGCCCCCATTACAATAGCTTAAAATAACATGCAAGTTCCTGGGGTCATAAATGATTTCTGGGTTTTATTTGCTTTAAAAAAAAAAAAAAAGATATGTTTGTTTGTTTGTTCTTGTGTTTTTTTTATTTTAAATCCACAAACAGGGCATGTACCCTGATCTATGAACTCATGGTGCATGGGTCAATGCTGAACCACTGTGCCACACTGGCTGGACTAATGGAAGTAGCAAAGACAGAAGTTAATTTAACTTCATTATTACCTACTTTAAATTTCCACTACAGAACTGGGACCTAGAGTGAACTTCCCTGGGTGTCAGCGGAACTATCCCCCTGTGTCAGGGTTTTTGCTCTCTTCATGATGTGTTCATGATGTATTACCACCCTTGAGTCCTGGCGCTATTCTGCCGGAAAGGCTGATTCCCACCACCGCCCACTTCTAAACTCAGACTCTACTGAGCCTCTCATGCAGCAATTAATCACGCCCAACCCTGTGGCATCTCCTGGCTTGTGGTCTTTGCTGTTGTACAGTATTGAATTGTTTAGCTTTTTCCATGCCCTCTCTCAAAATCTAGATGATAAATGGAGGAAAGGGAGCCTATGCTATATGTGTTCGAAAGGCAAAATGTAATGGGAAAAGTTTTGGAGATGACATCTACTTGCAAGATAGATTTGGGTAACTCTTATTTAACGCCCATGATCTATTTTTATGGCTTTCAGTCATCCCATGCTTGCTGAAAGAGAACTTTGGTTTTTGATTAATACATGACCACTGTGCTACTTGATGATTAACTTTGTCCAGATCCCTTGTCACGTGATCCAGTCCAATTAAATCAGGTCGGGGTGAGTCCGAGTGTAATGCAGGAGGGCTACATCTGGGCATGGACATCTGGAGGGCAAGGCCAGAAAGGGCTATTCCTAAATGATTATCCACAGCCATCCATGTCCAAGGAGAACAAGTGAAGGAATAGGTGGAAGGCCCAGAAATGACTTCCTGAGGTCTGAGCAGCATGGAAAGTAGACCTTAGATAGACAGGAAGGTTGGCAGCCAAGAGATCCAGGAAAAATAGAGTGAACGTGACAGTAGAGAGTAGAGAAGGTGCAGCAAACTGCTCAGAATTCAATTGATGAACTCTGGGCTTGTGGTTGACGTGTCTCCTACTGCGCTTGGAACGACAGCCAGAGCAATGGCTGGACGATATATATTGCCTTCAAAAAATTCTACCGACCAATGCTGTAGTTTCTTTCAATCCCTTGCTAATTTGCACAACCCTGTTTACGCTATAACTGGGAGCTGCTTAGAGAAGAATGCCCAGGAGGAGAGAGGGAGAATATTGCTCGTCACTGGCCCTACTCTGCAATAAACCCTGTCGGCTGGTTGTCCTGCAGACTGGTACTAAGAATTTTGTGGGAGGCCTGGGCCAGGGGTTGGAATGGATTGATGCAATTCCATTCTCTCACAGCATGGCGATAGCAATGAAGCTGGGTTTATGGAATCTCAACAAGACTACTTTGGGGAATCCTGCAGCAGAAGCGTGTCTCACGCATTAGCATTTTGCTCAATGGTTATCAAAAGAAGGAAGAGAGGGAGGGAAAGTCAATATTATGTGTATCCTTTGTAGGAGAATGAATCTTGCACTTTCTCTTCCAGAAGACTAACTGCTGTTTTCTTCTAATTTTCTGCCATTGAAACTTGAGACTGAAATCTCAACTGCTCACCTTGCTCAGCTGGCTGAAGTGTCTTGTGCCGAGTGTGCTAAAAAAGTTTGTCTAGGCTCTTCAGCATGTGCTAGGATTTATGTATTTAGATTCTCCCTCTCCCTCTCCCTCTCCCTCTCCCTCTCCCTCTCCCTCTCCCTCTCCCTCTCCCTCTCCCTCTCCCTCTCCCTCTCCCTCTCCCTCTCCCTCTCTTCATCCCTATAATTTAAGCTAGATGTGGTAGAGCTGTCACTGACCTGCCGTCTGCCTTTTAGCAAAACTTTGTAAGAATTGTGTTTGTAGAAATCCCAGGAAATCTGCTTCTCCAGCCATGGGAGTAAAGATGCTACAGCTTGTGCCCTCGCCAGTTTGTCTCAGTGGGTAGAGCATCCGCCTATGGACATAAGGGTCCTGCATTCAATTTTGGTCAAGAGCACATAACCTCTTTTGCAGGCTTCCCTTCCCACCCCCACCCCCCGCCCTCATGCCTGGGCCCTCCTGGTCAGGGCACATGCTGGAGGCAACAAATTGATGTGCTTCTCTCATATTGATGTTTCTCTCTGTCTTTCCCTCTCTCTAAAAAATCAATGAAAAAATATCCTTGGGTGAGGATAAAAAAAAAAAAGATGTCACAGCTTCTGCTTTTACTGGTCCTCTGAGCACAGATTTGTTTTCACCTACCTTGGGGCCACATCCAGTTGCAGCCAATGCCTCTCTAACACGGTTTCTGAAGCGGGGTCCGTAGAGCCTGCGAAGTGAGCTGAAATATATAAATGGCCTCTTAAGTGTGGCCAGAGATGGCAATTGCCTTGGCCACTCTCACTGGCCGGTGCTCAGAGCAGAGTTGCTAATGGAGACAGTTTCATGGCTGCGCTTTCCCTTCCTCGGGAAGAGACAGATGCAGCTGTGCCACTTGAGATCCCATCCTTCTTCGGGGATGTGAGATCAGTTGCTTTCAAGATAAAAGGTGCTTCTCGTTACAAATTACTTCCAAGTCCATCTTACAAGGGTCCATTGTATCCATACCATGAGTCAGAGGAAAGCAGTTATTCCAAACACTGTGGTATAGATAGGTAAACTGAGGCCACATGATTGCACTGTACCCCAAGAAACAAGCAGGGGTATGGATGTCGAAATGAGAGCTTCAGAGCTGGGCCACCACCAGCTTCTGGACCCAAGTCTGATGCTTTTACAGAAACACCTATGTGTGTCCCAAATATACATATATGATTTTACAATGTAGACAGGTCACCAGGCTAGACTCTGAAAGCAAGAAAAACACAGTCTCCTGGTATATGCCATATTCCATCCTCTCTGAGAACGCCCTCAGCTGGCTTTTAGGATAGCACAGAGAAAGAATGGGCCCAATAACCACTTACTGTTATTTATTTCTCAAACCTCCCTAAAATAAACAAAAACACACACAAAAATAATAACTTTCTGTCTCTATATGGCAGGAAGTCTCTATGTATAAAAAATCTATTCCCCAAAAACAACTAGCATATTGTATTTCCTAGGAGAAGACGGTGATGGAGGCGTAGGGGACAGAACTGCGTCCAATGTCGCATACAATGCAGGCTTTTAAAAAGATGAATGCATCGAAAAGCAAATATATCGGCACTATCCATAACCCTGACATTTTGACAAATATCTCAGTGTCTGCCCGTGGGATCCAATTGATTATCTCTGTGAGTTTCCTTGAAAGCCAGTCACCTCTGTGGCACCTTCCACTTGCTGCTGTAAAACCCTAGGGCACGATGCCAGCATGTGGTTTGTATGCCTCAATGCTTTGCCACATTGCTCCATTATTCGCATCTCCCTGACAAAAGTCATTTGAGGCATGCAGTGGGAGCTGTCTTGAGGGTGAGGTAAATATGGTTAATTGCCCCATTTTGTTGGGGGGATGAAGCCTTGTTAGAGGGAACTCAAAACAATCCATTTCCTTCTTGATCAGAATTTCCATTGAGGGTCTCCAGGTAAGTTGTCCTGTCTGAAGGGTTTACCTCGGCCCTGTGAGAGGCAGCTGTGGGCATACCATAGAGGAAAACAATGCCTTGGGATCAACACAGCAGCTCATTGTATGGACTTGAGCATGGAAAATGCCTAGCCCCGTGGTCAGCAAACTGCGGCTCGTGAGCCACATGCTGCTCTTTGGCCCCTTGAGTGTGGCTCTTCCACAAAATACCACGGCCTGGGCGAATCTATTTGGAAGAAGTGGCATTAGAAGAAGTTTAAGTCTTAAAAATGTGGCTCACTAAAGAAATTTCAATCCTTGTACTGTTGATATTTGGCTCTGTTGACTAGTGAGTTTGCCGACCACTGGCCTAGGACCTGACCAGCTGCGGCTGGCCCATCATTCTCAGGATGCGCCATGCTGAACACAGTCCTTGACAACAAGGTGGGGAAGGGCCTCTTACCAAAATGAGTACACTGCACCCCTGGTAATGATAACATGTATTCAGAATCCCTGGAAAAAATGGAAATGATATGCCAGCCGAAAGGTAAACCAAGGCAAAGCTCCCATGCACCTGGAGAGAGAGCCTCTCTGTTATTTATTTTTTTTCCTTTTGCAAGAGATGCGAGTATTTATGCTTCCACCTGCTGCAGAGACAACCTCCCCTTCCCGTGTATAATTGAGGAAGTGCCCTGCAGAATCTTCCTCTCTGCATTTACTGACATTTAGGAGCCAAAACCCATTACCTTAAAATTGGCTAAATAAGGTCTCTCCAGTTAATTTTGCCCGTAAAACAATTTTCCTATTCAAGCACACTGCACACGGAACTCCATCTCTCATAACAGAGAGGCCATTAATTCTCTGCTACTGCTCGTCATTCTTATTAACTATTCGCAGACTTTTTGCTGGAGGCAAAAATGTATCTATTAGAGCCAGCAAATAAGGATGGCTAACATGCTGAGGCCAGCGCCCTCGCTCAGGCTCAGGCACTCAGCAAAGCAAGGGACATTGGACTTGGCCGGCTGGACCCTGTGCTGAGCCTCTGTGCTGTCAGGAGCCTGAGAGGGAAGGTGGGAGGCAAGCTGTTCAGGCAGCAAACTCCTTATTGTGATTTGCTTATTCAGAGCCTTCAGTCTTGAATAGGTAGTGAAAACGGGACTTTTCCAATAGTAAAAACTGATCACATAAATTTGTCTTTAGTTTTGTAATTTTTTAATTGATTTCAGAGAGGAAGGGAGAGGGAGAGAGAGATAGAAACATCAGTGATGAGAGAGAATCATTGATTGCCTGCCTCTTGCATGCCCAACCCTGGAGATCAAGCCCACAACCTAATATGTGCCCTGACCAGAAATCAAACTGTGACCTCCTGGTTCATAGGTTGATGCTCAACCACTGAGTTATGCCAGTTGGAATGTCTTTATTTTTTTTATAATTAAAAAAAGAGGAAAAGAATTCTATAAGGGGAGGGTGAGAAAAATGAGGTGGCATGGTGATTTCACTCTCGGCTCCCTGTGAAATATGGTCAGGTGGTAGAGAAAGTAATGAGCATTTCCTGAACAATTAGCTTACCTCTTACAATTGGCTTTTCAAAAGCAATTTTATTGAAGTATATTTTACATGTCATAAAAATCTACCCATTTCCTATGTGACATGCATAATTTTTACTAACTTTACCAAGTAGTACAATTATCTCAATGGATAATTTTTTCATAAAAATAAAAAATTAGTTTTAGAACACTTTCATTTCCCCCAATAAGATAGCCCCCCCTCCCCATTTATAGCTAATTATAATCTACTCACTTCCCCTAACCCCTGAGAACCATTCATTTATGTTTTATATCTTTAAATTTGCTAATGGTGGCATTTCATATAAAGAAACCATGCACCATGTGGTGTCCTGTGTCTGCCTTCTTTCATGTAGCATCGTGTTGGAGGGTCATTCATGCCACAGCCTGTCAGTAGTTCCTTTCTTTCTGTTGCTGGGTAGTATTCTGTGTAGAATACACCACATTTCCTCTATCCATTCACTAGTTGATGAACATTTAGTTATTTCCAGTGTGTGATTATTATAAACTAGAGGCCTGGTGCATGAAAATTCATGCACTGGAGGATGCCCTCAGTTCGGGCTGCCTCCTCTCACAGCGGTGGGAAGCGACCTGGCGATAAAGGGAAGGTGACACCCCCCATCACACTTCTGCTGCTGCCACTGCCAGCAGCACAAGCCTCAGCTGGCCCTGGTTACCTGAGCCTCGGGAGGCCCTGGGAGGCTGGGCAGCTGCCATCTGAGGCTTTCCCTGTGCGTTGGGCATTTTCTGGGCAACCTACCTCCAAGGCTTGCCTGCAGCTCAGGCTGGCCCTGCATGGCTGGGGGGCTGAGAGCAGGTCTGGCCATACTGTGCACCTGCCACCACCCTGGCTGAGCTGAAAGGACTGTGGGACTCCGGTGGGGCTGAGGGGACCAGATGCTGCCATCTTGTTGCTATGGGCACTGACATCTTTATGATGGTGTGATTGTCAATTTGCATATTCCCTTTTTATTAGATAGGATAATGTTATTGTGAACATCTGTGAATATGCAAGAGCAGGTCTATTTGTTTCCAATTTTTATTATTATTATTATTTATCTTTATTTTTGAAAGTATTACAGATATCCTTCCCCACCCCCCCAAATTATTTGGACATATACCTCAAAGTGGAATGGCTGGGTTATATGGTGTTTTTGTTTAACCTTTTAAGAGATTCCCAAACTGTTTCTTCCAAAGTGGCTGCAACATGTTGCATGTTACATGTTACACCAACAAGGTATGAGGGTTCCCATTACCCTGTATCCTCACCAGCATTTCTTATTGTGTTTTTATTTATTTTAGCTACTCTAGTGGGTAAAATACGGTATTTTGTTGTGGCTTTACTTTGCCTTTTCCTAATGAGTAATATGCTGAGCATCTTTTCTATGTATTTCTTGGCCATTCACATCCTCTTTGGAACAATATCTTCATATTCTTTACCCATTTTCTGATTGGGTTGTTTGTCTTTCACTAATTGAATGGAAGTAGTCTCTATAAATCCTGGATGTTAGTGCTTTATCAGATTTGTGCTTTGCAAATGTTTCTCCCAATCTGTTGCTTGTATTTAAAAAAATGTATTTTGAAGTCCAAAAGTTTTGAATTTTGATGAGGCCTAATTTATCATTTTTTTCTTGTGTCTTATCTAGAAAATATTTGTCTAACATGAGAGCTCAAAGATTTTCTGTATGTTTGCGTACAAAAATTGTTTTAGTCTTAACATTAAGTCCATGATGATGCTGAGTTAATTTTTATGTAAGTGTAAGGAGAAAGTCTAAGTTCATCTTTTTCTATGGATATGCAACTTTTCCAGCACTGTTGGATGAAAAGACTATATATTATTGTATTTCTACCTATGAATTAATTGCCTTAGCATACTTGTAAAACAATTGATTAACTATAAACGTAAGGATTTATTTATGTAGTCTCCTTATTTAAAATTAGCTTGGGATTTAAGTATTACTATCTGTTTTCCAGATGTTGAAACTGAGGCTGGCCAGTGGTAGAACAGGCTCCCAGAATTAGGTCTTTCTTTCTCTAATTCCATGCTCTTTTTAAAAAATAACCCCACAGTATAAAAAATATTATTTTAAAATTTCATAAAATTGATAAAGGGATCAGGAATCTAGGGTTCTTTCTTTTTTTATTTTTTTTATAGTTGACAGTATTACAGATGTCTCCTATTTCTGCCTTTTTGTCCCTCTACCCTACTCCTGCCCCATCCCAGGCCTTCTCATGCTATTTCCTGTGTTCATAGATTATGCACATATGCATATATGTTCTTTGGTTAATTTCTTCCTCATGGCCCCCCACTAAGGTCTGTTATTCTGTTCCATGCATCCGTACCTCTGGACTTATTTTATTTGTCAGTTTATCTTGTTTTTTTTAGATTCCACTTATAAGTGAGATCATGTGATATTTGTTTTTCTCTAAAAGGTGCTTAGCATAATAGAACCCAGTTTCTTTCTTTCATTATTAATGGCGCTTTTTTTTTTAAAGCATATCCATTATTATTTAGTATTAGGAAAGATAATTTATTTTCACTAACCTCCTCTCCTTTATTTTAGCCATTGGTAATTTAATGTAAGAAGTAGATGTTTCTTGTGTTCATTTATTCATACAAAAAATCTTTATTGAGTTTCTGCAATGTAAAGGAGCCCATTGTTCTATTAACAACAGGTATTTATAATAAACCTTTCCTGTTCTTCCCAGGACAAACCCCCTGTCCATTGCTACTCCCCATATTCTGATGGCTGACATTTCAATCACATGTCCCCAACTATTTACTGCCATCCCTCTACCCAAGCAGGGCAAGACTCAGAAGTGACAAAGCCTTTGGTTTGAAATTCAAGAACTATAAGAAAGCACCGGGCCTGAGGCAAAAAGCTGTCTCAAGTAGCATACTCTGTCTCGACCTGCTATTTCACATTTGTTCCCTTGTGTCTTGGCTCCTTCTTTAATCCTGAGAATTCCTGGTTCCTGGATATTTCCTTTAGCGTTTGATGACCTGCTCTGCTCCACTTTCTGCTTTTATTTTATTTTTTTTAATATATATTTTATTGATTTTTTACAGTGAGGAAAGGAGAGGGATAGAGAGTTAGAAACATCGATGAGAGAGAATCATCGATCAGCTGCCTCTTGAACACCTCCTACTGGGGATGTGCCTGCAACCCAGGTACATGCCCTTGACCTGAATTGAACCTGGGACCTTTCAGTCCCCAGGCTGACACTCTCTTCACTGAGCCAACCCGGTTTTGGCTGTTTTTATATTGTTGATGTCTACTTGGCCTGTGTCTGACCTTGTCTAATGATCTATGTGGTGTCCTCTCATTGTTACCTGCATCCCTACCTCAACCTCTGTAGTGTGGGTGCATTTACACAAAGAATGAGTTTTCTGATTCTAGGTGGTCAGTCCGGCCTTGACCATCACAAACTTGACTCTGACCTGGAACTGGCTTGTCTCTGAGTCCATAGGATCTGTCTTCTGTTTTCATTGATATGATCCTGCTCCAAGTCTTATAGGACAATGAAAAAGGAAAAATTCTTAAGGGGGTGGGCTCTGGGCTAAGCCTGTCTGGGTGAAAACTTTGGATAAATCCAGGCTTGAGCCTCAGGGGAGGACATGTTTGAGGCAGCCAATAGATGATGTTCCTTTCTCATTGATGTTTATTTCTCTCCATTCCCCTCCCTTCTCCTCTCTCTAAAAATCATTTAAAATTATATGTATTTTTGTCAGATCCGCAAAAAAATATATTTTTTGTATGCTGCAGAAGTTTAGTAAGTAGTTTATATGTGCCATGGGATGGAAAAGGTTGAAAATGCTGACTTAGGTCATTGTAAACACCCAGAAACTCTCATCAGGCTCCTGAGCAGCTGACAATTATCTGCCTTTTGCTGGGTATTCACAAGTAAGGAAAAAAAATCTTCAGGCCAAACTCTGAGAATATTTCTTTCCAGATAGAGAGCTTGCAGCCTTAGTTTAAGGAAAGGTAGGGCAAAATAGATGAATGCTAAAAGAGACAAATGGAAGAAAAGCAAAGAGCTCTTTTGGTCCTGTATTTATCTTCATGGAGCAAGTCATAGATCTTTAGGTTAAAAAAAAAAATCAAACACATGGCAGAGACAAAGAAAAAAGCACAATGTTGGCACTGACACACGTGAATATTGGCTTCTTCTCCTTTTGGCTAACCAGATGGTGGCATGTGAAATTGTCACCTAGTATGGAGTCCATAGATGGACTTCATGGGAGTGTCTCCATGCATTTAATATATCTGTCACCTTTGTTTATTGCGATTCATACACATAACTAATTTGACCTGACATAATCAGGACTTGACCAAGAGAAACAAAATGACATCTGTTAAATATTTCATTTAATAAGTAAGTACTGGATGCAGTCGCTGGTTTCTTTTTTTATTAGGGAAGGAGACATGGACTAACCACCATTAGTCACAGACTTAGAATGAATTTATAATAAAATTCCCCAAGACGTGCAATATCTACACTTGAACTAATGGGAATTGATTTAGAATCGTATTCATTTTTAACGAGTTGTAATAAACTTTCCTTCTTCGTTGCTTCTAGTCATACATTAGCCCTTTCAATGCCACACAACCTCAGAGGAACACAGACATTATAACGATGATGGTGTTCTTTCAGCCAACTGTGTTTGGCCTTTTCCACAGCCTTCTGAATGTGATATGGTCCACTTGAACTAGGGGGATTTCTCAATAGGTTGGCTCTGTACCCTATGAAAAATTAGCCCAAAGGTTTAGAAGTCAACTGATTTCAACTGCACTTGTTTGCTAAAAAGAAAAAAAAATTAAGAATTTATAAGGACTTATCTAGTCCTTATAATGCTGTGGTTTTGATGAGCTTAAAATACAATTCTCTTAATGGCTTTTCTATATTCAGTTCAGTTTCCAGAGACCCAAAGGGGGTTTGCAAGAAAACCAAAGAAAATTCTCTCACTTCTCACTTTGAATGGCTTTAAAGCATCTGCCTGAAATTACAGTGTGAGATCCTTCCTCATTGAGATTGTCTGTGGCATTAGTCAGCCTCATTTACATCAGATCATTTGTTCCTAATCAATAAAATATGATCTACCACCAAAGGATAAAAAGGCTGTGATGCCTTTTTTTTTTTTCCATTTAAGGATGACTTACTTGCATCTTGCCTCATAGAAGTAGTCCATATTGTACTAATCAAATATATATGGCCTAGAAGGTGGTTATTACACATACATTATTTGGAGGGACTCCTCTTAAACACTCCGAAATGGATTCTGAAACAGAATCATCCTTCAATGGAAAAATCCTTTAAGGATAACATGACATTTTGAGCACAATCATTATGAGACTGGCATGACCTACACAGTCTACACACATCTCAAAATGATTCTGTGCGTCCAGTAGGTGGTGATTTCCTCCATTATTAATGTTCATGCCTCACCAACACCCACTAATGGACACAATCCTACAAATATTGCTAAACCACATCAGGGAGGCAAGGATGAAATACTGCTCACTTCTCCTCTTGAGAAAATGAGCTCACCTGCTCCTCAAGGTCAACTGCCACTGACCTGAGTCCTTCTTCAAGGTCTTACCTATAAGCAAGCAAAGACATTTTCCATCAGTTTAGAAGCTGCTTACAAGGATTTTCCCCCTATAATTCTAGTCGACAAATATAGACCTCAGCCATCTGTTGACTCCTTTACTCATTTACATGTGACATAAGGAGAAGTGAGACTAACTAGGGATTGAAGCCCCACAGAGCTCCACAACTTCAATCTTCCTCATCCCTGGAGCCAAGGAATACAGCTTCTACCCTTGGTGAGACCAGAAGCTGTGCTTCCTCCTACCAGTTGCTGCCTTGCTTTCGTGGTCTTTGATTTTAGTACCTACACATATTTTAATTTAGAATGCTCATCAGTCCCTCCTGGGGCTCTGGGGGGATATAAGGAGGTGAGGCACAAAGCAAACAAGAATATTTCCCCAGTTCCAGAAGCCCCAAAGGATGACTTATTCTCTCATTCCCAAGTTTGTTGAGCATGTGTACACTATCACGTCTGTGAGCTTTAGGTAACCAAAGTTTAAGTGACATAATTTTCGTCTAAGGAGCTTAACATTGAGGAAAGGATATTAATACCAAAGAGAAAATAAGTCTGCCTCTGTCTTGAGGTGTGTATGAATTTATGGTGGAAGCACAGGAAGAGAAACACCAACATTTCTTTGGGAGGAGCTGGGGGAGATAAAGCAGCAGGGAAGACTTCATAGAGGAAAGAGGTCCCTCAGGGTTGGATGTGTTCAGGTGCGGTAGGTGGTGCAGTAGGCGGGGGAGGGGGGGGTGAAGCAGGATCAAAGACACAGGGCAGGGTGTGGAAGGGAAATGAGAGGATACACTAAGGCAGTGGTCAGCAAACTCATTTAGTCAAGAAAGCCAAATATAAATGACTTAAATTTCTTTTGAGAGCAAATTTCTTAAACTTCTAACACCACTTCTTCAAATAGACTCTCCCACTCCTTGATATTTTTGTGGAAGAGCCATACTCAAGGGGCCAAAGAGCCACATGTGGCTCGAGAGCCGCAGTTTGTAGACCACGGCACTAGGATATCTACAGAGGTCATATCTTCCTTTTGGTGACCTGGTGGACACACCACTAGTACCCTCCCTGAAGAGAAGGGGACAGAAAGTGCCAGGGCTGCTCTTGATCACAGCCCATCAGCAATGAAGTAGGATCCCAGATAGGACCCAGGCCCCTTTCCACCTTCTCTTACTTTACCTGATTTCAGTCACAAACAAGGCATCAGACCCTGGCCTATGCCTTTCTGTCAGGCAGGAGAGATCTGTGGGTGTGATTCTGGAGAAGGTCTCAAACACCCACCATGGTCAGTGGGTCCTAGTCTGAATGTTGTGCACTCTCACTCCTTCGCCAAACCAACTGTGCTCAGAAGTGTCTGCTCCATCCCTGGCTTATGTCCAGGCACTTCTGTGAGCCTTGGAGCTGAAATGCTTTGCAAACCTGGTGAAGTTTATAAAGAGGCACATCATAACAGTGATTGGGGACTTCTGATTCAATCAATGGACTGATGGTTGATTACAAAACAGACTTGGCTTTTGTTGAATGAAGGGGTGATCCAGCAGGTGTTCAGGGATACTGGACACCCTGGCTGATGCCATGGAGGCAGAGGTAGTAATAAAATAGGTTACAGTAGCATTGCTTCCCCAGGAAGCAGGAAGGCAGCAGTAATACATGAATACCTCATTTCTTATTAAGCATTGCCTTGGAAGGCAATGGCACAGATTAAATACCATTTACTGGGTGCTAAGTCCCCTTTGTTGGGTGAGCCTTTAATAAGCAGATGTGTGACTCTGGAATGCTGGGAAATAATTTCAGAAAATTTCCTCCTGAAGGGGACTTATTCCTCTAGGAGTACCGAATACTTCTTGTCATCCTTGCGTAGGGTCTGCTCGCCACCAACTAAAACAACAACAGCATGGTGTAGGAGGAGAGGATGCTGCTTACTCGACTAGGATGCAGTGTTTTTATTTTCTTTATTGTAACCTGCCTTTGGTTCACAGAGATACCTTATTTTCTCAAGCTATAAAACTAAGGAATACGTATGACATAGAGGACATGGTGTCAGAATGTGGGAGAAGCCACTGTGGTTGTTTAAGTTTTATGAGGACTTGTGAGGCCAAGGCATGACATCTCTCAGTCACTTCCCGAGACAAGGAGCAGCGCGTGAGTTTCAGAGAGAGAGAGCTGTGGATGCAATTTCTCAGCCCTTAGCAAGATGCTTCAAGTCCAGGAAGGCTGGTTAGAATATACATTTGCCATGAATTGCCCTATGTCTAGTCCTACATTAGCCCTGTCAGTGCCATGCAACCTCAGAGAAACACATACATTATAACGATGATGGTGTTCAGTCAGCCAACTGTGACTGAATGAACAATTTTGCATAAAGTAGTTGGAATTTGGGGACTTGGGGGATGTAATATGCAAATATATGCAAACTGGAAGCCATGTTTATAAAACACACTAGGAAATGTTGCCTGCATTTTTCAGAGAAAAGTAAGTTATTTAGCCTAATCTCAGACAGGTTGGAGAGGCTGTGCTCCAAAGGTAACTATGATTTCTAAAGTGGAATGTGATGGGCTCCAGGGCGCACTTGGTGTTATGGCGACACTGTTATTCCCCCGTTAAGAATTCTTTGTTCTTGCATGGCTGGCTTGGCTCAGTGGTTGAGTGTTGATCTGTGAACCAGGAGGTCCTGGGTTCCATTCCCAGTTAGGGCACATTCCTGGGTTGTGGGCTCCATCCCCAGTGTGGAGTGTGCAGGAGGCAGTCAATCAATGATTCTCTTCATTAATGTTTCCAGGTCTCGCTTGCTCCCGTCCTCTCTGAACTCAATAAAAATATATTAAAAAAATAATTCCTTGTTTGTTTGGTTTTTTTTCATACAAGTAGTGGGAATCTTGGAGGATAGTGTGGTTTTGTATGGTAAACAAAATGCATGTTTATGTGGGTGCATTAATTTATTCATTTATCTACTCCAATAGCCAATGGTTAGAGGGAGCTTGCTATGTGGTAGGGACTGTTCTTATACACTATAAATACAGCAGTGAGTTCTGTAGCAACTATATAGAATTGTAAGCCAGAGTATAAAATAACAAGTCAACTATATAAGGCAAAAATGTAAGTTCTAGGTAGAGAATAGAGCAAGGAGAGGGAAAAGGGGATGTTGGGGTGGCTTTTTTATTTTTTTAAATATATTAGATTTTGATGCTATCAAACAACACAAATATTACATGATGTCTCATCCTTAATATCACAATGCTTCATTGTGAAAAACTTACAATATGCCTCTTATAAATTCATATCCTTGAACAAAAACGATAGGCAGACAGCGGGTTTCACAGCATATGAATGTGAGCACAAGGAGGAAGGAGCATTTTTAAAAATCACTTTCTCTTAGGTAAGGAAGAGAGGCCGCATCCATCTCCTCATTTAAAGCCGCGGAGTCATTTGCCACTTGAATTGAGGGCTGTTAAAGGTTTTATAGAATTCATTAAATATGTATCGAGCCAGCTTAAGATGGAAACGGTTACAAAAACTGGCAACCGTTCAAACACAGCCAAAGGTTTCAGTGTATTTTGGAGCTGTACCTTCATTGGGTCCTCCAGTAGCCCATTCCCACTGGCCAACCTGGAGGCATCTCTACAGGATGAGGTGATTGCTGCAGCTGCTCAGGTGACTGTTCTGAAAACCAAGAAGAATCATTGTGATTCCAGCAAGGTGTTTCCTCTCCCAGAAGGTCTGGTGTTCAGTGGATCTCTGCATTCACTGAAATGCCAACACCCTCAGATTGCCTGGGGGTGGGGTTTGGAGCCATTGGAACATAATGAGCATACATATGTGCACACTCAATCACACACATAGACGCACGTGCCCATGAACACGCTCACACACAGGACTTGTATGTTCTTTCCTGTGCACTGTTGCTGGCTTTGGAAGTCAGGAGATGATGGAAAGGAAGAAGGAGAGTTGGGAAGCATATGATGGGATGGAAAAAAAGCAAGGGGCTTAAACGGAAACAGAACTGGACGCATGTTCCACAGGTGCTGCTCTTTAGTCATGTAACCAGAGCCATCACCTAATCATAGCCTTGTGACCCTATGGAGTCACACGGTTTTGAGAACAGTATCTATATTTGTGCCTGGACTTAGTGTGTACAGGTATTTCTGCTTTAATGTTTATATGTATGTCTGATATTCGGAAACACCATGATCAAAAGCCCTATGCCTTGGGTCACTGCCCAGACACTCTAGAGAGTGAGTCTGATTTCCATGCTCTGCTATAACACAACACTAGGTGTTGTCACGTACTTGATTATCACTTAGAATTTAGCCTTGATTTCTAGACTTAAATTTGTAACATATTATGAAGGTAAATATGTTAACTGTATAAAAATCTATAGTTTAAAGAGCGTATGACATTGGGATTGTTATGAAATCCCAATTGCCTATGAGAGTTGGCTAAAGAAGATAATGGGGACATTTCTTCAGCCTCTGACTCACTGTGGCCAATGTTGTGCCCAAGTGTCATGCTACCAAGGAGCCAAATCCCATGCAATTGCAGAAAGCCTGTATTTATTTCAGATTAGTCCTAGCTCGGTCCCACTCACACCGATGATGCCATGGCAGGAGAGAGAAAGAATTTAACACATCAATGGGTTTTATATGGCTGAATGGTTGGGTTAGGGCTAGGGTCCAGTTACACAAAACAGAGTCGGGAGTTGCCTCACAGTACAAAATGGAGTCAGGAGCTGGTCCTGCCCTGCCTTTTCACCAACATAAACACAAGCACTTTGAGATAAATTTCATACCATAACATCTCTCAACCCAGCTCTTCCTACACTGTTTGTTGCATGGAAAAAACAAACTCGGAATCATGCCAACCCCTCTCCATAAGCTTCCCAGGATAACTGATGCATGGCTAGTGCTGTGCTGAGTTGAGAACATGCAGACCTTGCCTGTGAGGAACTGGTGGACCTGTATGCTGTGTGTTCAAAGAGGAGGGTGTTTAGACTGCATTGAAAAAGCATAGGGAGGCAGCTCAACCTGGAGATTAAGGGAAAGGTTCCAGAGAGAGATCCCTCTGCAGAATCTGAGACTATCAAAGAGTTAACTTGGCAAAGAAAGATGGAGTTATGAAGAGACCAAGGGAGTGGGATGAACAGAGGCAATGAGGCCTGAAACAGCATGGTGTGGAGGAGGTCTGCAACCCTTCAATAACACTTGAAGATCAAGTGCAAGGCATGGAATGTCAGAAAATGACCATAAAAGCCTCCTAATAGGGCTTGGTTTGCTATGCAAGAGTTTTGATTTGATGTCATTAGGATACAACCAGAGTATTAATTTGGGGGCAGGGGGTGAGCCAATTTGTGACTTAAGAGAACTAAGTGGAAGGAAATGAAAGACGATACAAAGAGGGGTATGCCTGGATAAGAAAGACAAACCAAAAGGAAGTTACATTTATTTTGTAAGCTCCCTCTGTTAATGGAAAAAAAAAACAGCAACCATTGAAACTATAAAGAATTTTTGTGAGTTTATTTGAGCCAAACTGTTGACATATGCCGGGAAGCAGAACCTCAATAAATTGAGATAATGCTCCGAAGAATGGCGAGTTACATTTCTATTTATACATTGCAATCAAAGGAGAAACATAGGTGGGTTACATGAAATTCATTGGTGATGGATTAAGGAGGTGGAAGAAAGCAAAGTGGTGGCAAACTCCTGGGATTGGATAAAAAGTAAAATGATGGAGGTGTACTCAGGTGAGTGCAGGAACAATTAACATGATAATGAAGGAATTTGTGGTATCTGTCCTGGCACCCACCACATTTGGTTGTGCCTCAGGGCTCCAGGGAAAAAAAAAGTTACAAGTTAACCAGACATCTCACAGATATATTATCTTAGAGGCAAAAATGCAAATGAGCTCAGTAAAGAAGATCTAAGTTAACTTTGTCTGGGAAAATATCTAGGACATGACTACCCATTATAACCTGTTTGTAGTTTAAATATTTAATTTTCAAACCATCTTTTGTGGTTATTTTAGGTCTCTGAGTTTGCAAGACTGCCATGCAGGCCTCCCCTGAGCTTGTCAGGTTAGCATGTGGCTCCTTTCGTTCACACCTCCCTGTCCTAGTTAATTTTTTCTTGACTCATTTTTCTCAGTTATCTATTCAACCTCCATCATTTAAAATGAGGGCCTACTTAAATTCATCTCATAGACTCCTCATTGTCTATGTAACCATAGACAGTGAGGAGTCTAGAGTCAGGACATGCCCTGAGCTATTCTGAAATGGGGTGTTGGGGGTGGGGATATACTTAGCTTGAGCAATCATCGCAGGCTTATGGATGAGGCAACTGTGGAAGAAGTTATGCAATCCAAACAGATGGAAAGAGCAATAAGAACACACAGATCTAGGACCCAGAATGACAATCCAGGCTGTACTGTATGCACATGTGACTCTATGTCAGGATCCTAAACCTCTTAGAGAATCTGTTGCAATGTTGTTCTAGTGGAGAGTTAGGTTATATAACTGATAAAATGGCTCCCAACTGGGACTGGCCAGTGTGGTTCTCTAAGGTGAAAGGAGTGTGGGGAGGGTGGTATTTGCTGGGTGGAGAAGGAACTATTTCATAGGACTAGTGGTGTGTAGACCAGGGCAATAGGGCTGGATCTAAGAGAAAGCTATTCTATGTATTTCACCAGTCATTCTATGTATCACACTACTCTAAACCAGCTCTCTCTAAGCAAGGAGCTTAGTTAGTCACTTCCAGAATATTCAGATTTGATAAAAGGTTTATGAAGCCTTTTCCTGAATCTGATCCCTGAAAAGAAGCTTCTGAAGCGGATGATGCCAGCTGAACTCTCTAGATGCAAATTACACTCCCCTGGTCACATGGCTGCTATATTTAGTCCTTACAGTATGCGATTTCTCTCAAGGACCAGAGGACTATTCATAAAGTAGTCCATAGGTCATGATGGTGCTTAATGGAGGAACAACCATTTGTTAACAGAACATTAAATGTTTAATAGGTCATTAGCATAAAATCTTTGTTACAATTTGGGAATGTTTTCCAATAGGCATCATTCCACTAAACAGAGGTTTTGGTATTGAAATTTACAAAGGTGCCTAGCCTTTGACCCTACCAAAGTCTAGTAGGTTTTTCACCTAATTCTTTGCAAATGTCAACCTTAATCACCTTATGAGGGTCAATTGAACAATGAGGTGTATCTATCTATTCAGGGTCCTTTGCAAAAACATTTGGAGCAATTAGAGGCTGCATGGCTTTGTGCCTGGGGTGGAGTCCAGTGTTAAAGAGGGGCCTGGGATTATCCTAAAGACTGCACTGGCTGGAGGAAGCCTGCCAGCCAGGTCTTCTGCTGGCATGTGTGTTCATAATTGCTGGCCATGAAGGTTTACTTCTCCATTTCTCAGCAGGGGACACTGAAAGAGGGTGGGTAGGAACCGGAGGCCAAAGGAGAAACAAGTGGGTGTTGATGTTGTCCAGAGCTGGGCAATCAAGTTGAGAGGGGCTGCAAGGAGTAGAAAGAGCCAAACACTCCCCAAGCTAAGCCCTCCCCGTACCCATGGCCAGTGCCAGCAGGACCCACTCTGATGCCAGGGCAAACAGAAACAGCTGTTCAGCAGACCAGAAGAGGAGGTCTGTACAGGGCACATTGGGACTGAAGGATGAGACAGAGGTAGAAGACCAGGACTACAGGCTTTCTTAGAGGAGAAGGAACCCTGCCAGGCTGTCCTCACAAGGGGGAGTAGCAGCACCTGCAGAGGTGAACAAGCCTTTTAAGGGGAAGAATGGGAAGGAATGGGGTATGCGCTGGTTGGTGGTTTCATATAAGGCACATGATTAGGCACTTATGTATTTAGGAATCAAGGGCTTAGAGTATTTGGCAGGTGCTGATTGGTGGTTCCATGGAAAGTCCATATAAAGTGCCTGCTTAGGTGCTCAAGAATGTCCAGGCCGCAGGTGCAGGTTACGTCATACTCCGTCCATCAGTTGGGGGAAGGGAGGATCTATCAGGGACCAGTTCACAACTGCACCATTTTTCTTTCCAGGTCATTCCTTAATAGACCTGAGCTTTCTCCCTGTCTGTGGGAAGCAACTAAAGGCTTAGGGCACTAGATTGCAAAGGTTAACTCCTGAAACTTGTAAGCACCCCAAGTCTGTGGGTAAGACCCCAGCCTCAAACTCTTCTGAGGCCAAGCGAAATTCATTGCAATGCTTTCACCGGCGGATGGGATGAAATATTTATTATTACCGAAACTTCTATTTTGTTTGCACACGGAACTTGTGTCTCCATTTTGCAATTACTCCCAGAGGCTTTGAACAGAGAGTATTTCTGAAAGATCAATAATAATTACAACAGTAGAGAAGAAAACAGATAAAAAATTGGCATTGCCTTTTAAATTAGATTACCTAGTGAGAGTCATAGATCATAGATATTAGGAATATTCAGTCTGGCAAGGACCTTAGGGGTTGGCTAAACTGACTCCTTTGTTTTTCAAATGAAGAAATTTACCAAGGTTAAATTACTTCCCCAAGGTAATAAGTCTAGCTGGTAGCAAAGCGGCTCCTAGAAACCAAGTCTCTTAACCCAGGGGAGAAGTTTCATGATTAGTCTTATTTGTTATCAATAACAATCAGAATAATAGCAATTACATTTCCTCATCCAAACAGCTTGAGGTAATTTTGTACTTGGAATGGAAAATGATTAATACAAACCTAAGTAAACAGAGGGTGATCGTAGATTTTAAAGATGTATTTTTATAGTAAAAAACGGTAAACTCTAAAGCTTTGGGGCTCACATTAACATTTTCTTAGGCTAACCCGAGATATGCTTTAATTAACGTCATTGATATAATCATATACACACATATATTTACCAAATCTCAGTTACTTGCATTCATCATATTGAAAAAAGTCAAGCATATGCTAGTGTACGGAGGCCTCTGGAAATTACATTATTCATATTCCTGCTACCATGTAATATTTTGTATAGGTTTGCATTTCTCTTTCTACTTCTCAAATGCAAAACAGCCTCCCTTATGGTTATGATGAGTTACCAATCACAATATATTTATGTCAAAACATGCAAAATTTAAGATGCAAAACACTGTGAGTTAATAAACTTATTTATAACCCCGAAGACTGTAGAAACCTTTCCACATTTACTAAACTCTGTGTGTTTTAATTTGCCCATGTAGGTCTGTCTCAAAATACATTTCCAGGGTTTAATATTCATTAAAAAAAGTAAAATGATTTCAACTACTTAATCACATTCTCGTTTAGATGACCTCTGTAGGTGTGAAGTTAATACCTTACTGAGATGAGTGGGTGAAGGAAGGGACAGCTCACATTATTGATGTTTGCTGCAGAATTTCATTAAGGAATGATTTTTTTTCTCTTGCTTTTTCTTTTCTACATCTTTTTTCACATTCTCCCTCGGGAGAAAGTCTTGTAAGATCCAATTGAACCTGATACTTGACTACTTTTGTACCTTAGTAATGTGAACAAAATGGAAATGATTGGAAAGAAGTTATCTTTTACCTTCCCCTGCAATCCATTAACCTGTAAAGGGCTGCTATTAATATCAAGAATAATAAGAATTGAGGTGAAACTCCAATCGATTATATCTGTTGTTATCTGCCATTCCTCCTAATCCATGTAATGTTATTCTGGTCATGTGTCGCATGACGTTTGGTCAAAGAAAAACCATAAATAAGACTTTGACTCAATCTATAATAATAAAAGTGTAATATGCTAATTAGACCAGATGTCTTTCCGGGTGACCTTTTAGACAAAGCCACTGCTATGAGGGAAGCCAGGATCCTGGGTGCCAGAGGGAATCCAGTGCCGGCCTCTTGGGGAAGGAAGGCCTATTCACACAAATTTCCTGCATTGGGCCTCTGGTATGATCATAATGCAATTGAGAATTTCCTGTTGCCTCCTTTTAAAATATTTTTATTGGTTTTAGAGAGGAAGGTAGAGTTAGAAACATCAATGATGAGAGAAAGTCATTGATCTGCTGGGACTACACTGTTTGGTTCAGTAGCCTGCTGTACAGTCTTGTAGCCCAGGAGCAATAGGCTGTACTACATAGCCCAGGCATGTAGTAGGCTATACCATCTGGGTTCCTGTAAGTGAATTCTATGATGCTCACACAACAACAGAATCGTCAAAAGATGCATTTCTCAGAACTTATTCCCGTGGTTAAGTGACATATGACTGTATAGAGAGTGTATGTTGAAAAAAACTTGCCTTAATTAAGATACTACTCCCAAGTCTTTATTGATGTTAGTACTCATTCTTGTAATGCAGCCTTCATGTTTACATTGTGTTCTAATATCCTCAGGTAAAGGGAGGTCTCAAAGAGGCTCTGCATTTCCAGATGCTTAGAAACAAGTCTCCCTTGGATGCCTCATCTTGTCATCTGTAATCTGACAAAGTGGGAGTCAATCATGGGAAGGAGAAGTAGCATGAGTCATCTGCTGGGGACAGATCAATAGGCATGTCTGGATTTGTATACTAAACTTGCCTTCACAGTGGCCCTGCAAGCAAGAATTAATCGGGTCTGCAGTTACTAATGTAGCTTCTGGACTGTTAGTGCATGTGTGTGCATGTGCATGTGTGCATATATGCATGTGTGTGTATGTGTGTGTGTGTTTGTTTGAATATAAATACTGGGTTGATTAACATGGACCCATTCTAAAAAGCTTGAAAACCATTAATCTTCCCTTCAAATAAAATAGAGGTACCAGATAAAACATATGAATAAAATATATGATTAAGAGCATTTCATCTGATGTGATTTTCACTACAATCTTGTTACAAGGCAGGTAGTTCTAGGAACAGAAAAATAAATTGATAGGTAGATAGATGAAAGATAGATAGATAGATAGATAGATAGATTTAAACTAGTTGGAAAATTGATTTTAAAAATACAAGTGTGACAAATGATTGCAAAATAAATTACAAGCCATGTCTTCTTATTCATTTATTTGCTCATTTATGAAATACATATTTCTGATGGTTTGTTTCAGGCCCTATTCTAAGCATCACAGATAGATTAGTCAACAAAACAACCAAAAGTAAATAGCTCTCATGGAGCTTATATTCTGTGTAAGAGAAAAATCAGCATTAGTCATGGGTTGTTAACAATTCCTTAGCCATGTTTAGAATAATAACTAGTAATAGTCGAGTAAATACTCACAAATTTCTGTATTGCATAGTTTTCCAGCAACATACATACATTTTATTTTTATGTTGAAAATTGTGACACATTTATTTCAAAAAGTTATATTTGAAATGGAAACTTGCACCCAAACCCTTATCAATCAACAAAGTAAAAGATCTAGAAAGCCTATTAATCCAATGTTATTTCTTTAGTTTTTCTTCTCCTTTTTTTATTTTAAGTGTCAACTTTATTTTTTTAATTTTAAGTGCAGTTTACAATTGATATTATTTTGTATTCATTTCAGTTTTACATCATAGGGATTAGACACAATTATACTTTACAAAAAATCCTCCCAAATATCTCAATAGTACCCATGGGACACTGTACACAGTTATTACAATATTACTGACTATATTTCTTATGCTCTAATTTACATCCCCATAACTATTTTGTAACTACCAATCTGGACTTCTCAATCACTTTACCTTTTTCATCTTGATCCCACTCTCCTTCTCCCCTGGCCACCATCAGTCTGTTCCTTGTATCTATTTTTTAAATATATTTCATTGATTCTCTACAGAGAGGAAGGGAGAGGGACAGAGAGGTAGAAACATCGATGAGCGAGAACCATTGACCAGCTGCCTCCTGCACACCTCCCACTGAAGATGCGCCTGAAACCAAGGCACAAGCCCCCGACCAGAATTGAACCCGGGACCTCCAGTATGCAGGCCAATGCTCCATCCACCGAGCCAAACTGGTTCTGGCTGTTCTTTGTATCTTGAGAGTTCCTTGAGTCTGTTTCTATTTTGTTTATTCCTTTATTTTGCTCTTTAGATCACACATCTAAGTAAAACCACATGTTATTGGTCTTTCTCTGCCTGACTTATTTCACTTAGCATAAAACTCTCTAGTCCATCCATGCTGTTGCAAGTGGTAAAACTCCATTCTTTTTTAATATCTGAGTAATATTCTGTTGTATATGTGTACCACAACCTTTATTATCCACTTGTCTGCTGATGGGCACTTGGCTTGCTTGCATATCTTGGCTACCGTAAATGATGCTGCAATAAAAATAGGAGTTCATACATCCTTTCAAATAAGTATTTTGGGTCCCTTGGGATATAACTCAGAAATGGAAATGCTGAGTCATAAGGCAGTTTCATTTTTAATTTGTTGAGGAACCTCCATACTGTGTTTCACAGTGGCTGCACCAATCTCCATTCCCACCAACAGTGCATGAGAGTTCCTTTTCTCCACATCCTCACCAACACTTGTTTGTTCACTTATTGGTGATAGCAGTTCTGGCCTTTGTAAGGTGGTATTTCATTGTGGTTTTAATTGCATCTCTTTGATGATTAGTGACATTGAGCATCTTTTCATATGTCTATTGGCCATCTGTATGTCCTCTTTGTCCAAAGAGGTCACTTCTCCAAAGTCCTCTTGTTTTTCTATGTGTGTGAGTTTGTTGTTGTTGTTTATTTATTTGTTTGTTTGTTTTAGAGTTGATTTTTATGAGTTCTGTAAAAATTTTGGATACTAACCCTTATTGGATGTATCATTGATGAATACCTTCTCCCATCTAATAGGGATACATACATTTTATATTCAGATTATATAAGTTGTTTTGTTTGGGACTGGCTGAATCCCAACCTTCTATCCATTACCTTTGGTCGTGGTATGCTCAGTTAGGGACTTTCTCCATTTTCAGTTTTATGTTCCCAATGTCCACAGAGGTTGAACTGAGCAGTGAGCGCTGTATTGTTGCCTTCTGTTTGGCTTATTATCACCATGACCTCTAGATCTCTCTCAGTATCAGCTTTAAATAAATTTAAAACTCAAATCATTGGGTGCCAGGCATTGAAAAAGAATATGGAATCTGCACTTGACCTCATATATTTTCATTCCAAGTTTATACTCAATACATCATAAGAGACAAAACAAATCTCAGTAGATTCATATTTCATTTTATAGAGTTGAGGAGGGATGATCTATGTAAATTAAGATGAACCGCTGCCTTTATTGTAGGAGAAAGCTTGGCTCGCTCTGAGGAGTCCTGGGAGTTTGGGCTATTAGCCACTTTAAATTCATATACCTGGATGAGGAGGCTTGTAATAGTATTCAGACCCTGGATCCATGTTCTTGCAGAGGTTAGTTACTTTCAGGTCTTTAACCAAATCATGGTTCCACATGGAGAAAAGTGATTGGCTCAATGCCAAATGCTGCTAATAGCATTGACTACACTGGTCCTAGTCCCAGATGTCCTACCATGATGAGGTTTTCTTGCAAAATAGGGGTCCTTCTGGAGTCCTTGCTGAAAGCATCAACATTTGTTATCATTCCTTCAAGGAAAAAAGAAAAGAAATTATTCCCATGAAATACATTCTTCTCCTGGACTTAGTCATTCACAGCCTGAAAGGCAAATGCAGAAAGTAGAATTTGGTCTTATCTTATGGATGTGTTTGATTCATCTCTACATTTGACTGGAGCTGTAAATGTGTCAACTCATGTCCTTGAAGTGCACTTCATGTAGCACAACATGATAACCTGTAACTACATTACTACAATTTCCCACTGTGGTCTTTTAACAAAACAAGAGTATGTCTATGGCGCAGGTACATGAGCAGTGCTGATTACAGATATATACAGTTGTGTGCTGTGTGTGTGTGTGTGTGTGTGTGTGTGTGTGTGTGTTTAATTTACCTCCATTCCAGATGCAATGAAGGAAGAAGGTTGTGTGTCCAGACTTTAAAGCCTGGGTGTCTTTTTAGAAAATTGTGGAGTCACATTTCAGCTCCGTTGATACAAAGAATACAACTGAATGTGGTATTAACAACAAGGGACTCATAGGAGCCTTTGAGTGTGTGATGATTATTTCTCCTTTCTTGAGTAGAAACTAAGACTAGTCTAATTCATGTTGAAGCTCTTTTTCTGCATTTTATCATGCCACATTCATTAGGCAAGGCCTGTTTCCCAAGTGTGTGCAAATGGGCTATGTGCTGGGACTATAGTAGTATGAGATTGAGCAGACCTTGGCATTGTAGAGCTCCTAAACCTGAAGGGCACATGGGTACTACAGAGACTTGCACAAACAAGGACTTAATTTCAATTCTCTGGAGCACTTGCGTGTCCAGGCTGCTGTGATTGTGTTTAATAGAAAGACCTAATGGTGTCTGATAGAGAAGGCTCCTCCGAGGAAGCGATGTTTGCAACGACACTTAGATGGTTGCCTTGAGTTGCTGCTTCTTTATCGTACGTTGATCAAAATAAAGATATTCTATGAATCCAAAGTATTTTTCTTTTTCCTTCCCTCAAAATAAATATTTTAATTGTGAAGCTGGATGCTCTATGATTTGAGTTATAAGTGATAATAATTGTTAGAATCGAAATAAGCATCCCAATATATTATAAGGGAAGGTATACTTAGATGGTTTCCCCATCTCTGGCTCTGTCCACTCTGATCTGAGGAGCACATATGAATGTTACTCATCTCCTCTTTAAAGTAGGCTTATGTAGTTTTCAGTTAATGTCATTTTGGGAGCAATGGGTCTAGAAAGATGGTGAAAGATGTTAGTGTTTCTATAACCACTGAGTCTACCACTACCCTCATTCAGGCCTCTAATGCCTCCCTCTAGGATTGGTTCACTAGCCTTCAATTAGTGTCCCTGACTATAATCTCTTTCCTGTTAAATCTATTCTCTGTACTACTGGGCTGAGCTTTCTAAGAAGCAAACCTGATGGTGACACCTCTGATGATGACTTGTGGCTTAACCAAGACTCTTCATGATCAGCCTCCTCCCCTTGCCTCAGCCTTGCAGTAAATTCAGAAAAATCCTGAGCTGCAGCTACTGTGAACTATTAGCATTTGCTGAAGCATACCATGTTCTCCCTCACCCCAGTGCCTTTCCATGCACTGTCTCACCCACCTGAAGTGCTTTTCTCACCCTTTGATCTTTATCTTGTTAACTCTTACTTACTCTTAAATACTTAGCTCTAGCTTAAGCTTTCTCAGGAGACCATATCTTATTGTCCCAGTCCCAGGGAGAGGTCTGTCCTCTGCATTCTCATTGTGTCTGGCTCATTGATCTCTCACAGACTTACCACACACCATCAAGTTGATAGCCACTAGCTACATGTAAATATTTGAATTTGCAGCATAATCTAGTATAGGCATCGTGAGAAACAACAAATTAAAAATAAAAATATCATGTGATCTAGAAATCCCACTTCTAGGTATATACCCAAGAGAAATGAAATCATTTTCTCAGAGATATCTGTATTCCCATGTTCATGACAGCGTCATTCACAATAGCCAAGATTTAGAAACAACCTAAGTACCAGTAAACCAATGAATGAATAAAGACAATGTTATATTATACATAACTAGTATCCCTGTGCACAAAATCTGTGTGCCAGTATCTCTCTGCGGGGGCTGGCCACTTCGTGCCTGATGCCCAAAGGCTCTTCACAGCCCAGAGGTCAATCCTCAGCCAGGTGCTCACACTGCCCACTCTACAGCCCTTCTCCTCCCCTGGCACTGGAGGACTCCAGCAGGGCTGAGAGGACTGGGCACCACTATCTTGTGACTATGGGTATCACCATCTTTGTGACAGAGTGGTGGTTAATTTGCATATCACCCTTTTATTAGATAGGATGGAATATTATTCAGCCTCATAAAAGATGTCCATCTTGTCCTTTTTTATCATTTAGGTGAACCCAAGGACATCATTAGTGAAATAAGCCAAACAGAAAAAGACAAACACCACATGATAACCAGTTTTATGTAGAAACTTTAAAAAAAAAAAATCAAATCCACAGAAACAGAGAGTAGAAAAATGATTGCTAGGAGCTGGAGGGGTTGTGGTAGAGGACATAGGTAGAGGTTAATAAAGGGTACAGACTTTTAGTTATAAGATGAATTATATCTGAGTATCTAATGGAAAACATGATGACTCTATTTGGCAACATGGTATTGTATAATTGAGATTTGCTAAGAGAATAGAACTTAAAAAAGAAAAGGTAAATATGGGAAGTGATAAATATGTTAATTAACTTGATGGAGTAATCCTTCCACAACATATACATATTTCAAATTATCTCATTGTATTTTAAATTTCTCACAGCTTTATGTGTCAACTACATCTCAATGAAGCTGATAAAAATAAAATTAAATGAAATGAAATTTGTTAGCTACACTAGCCACATTTTAAATGTTACATAGCATGTGTGACTAGAGGTTACCATCCTAGCTATCACAATGTAAAACCTTTCCACCACTGCAGAAGGTTCTATTGGACAGTGCTGGTTAGAAGGCTTGGAATGTTTATGTTTCTTCCTGTTTGGTTTTGAGCTTCTTTAGGTCACATATGTTCCCCAGTGTTAGCAATGCTCAATAGATGCTTGCTGCGCAAAGTGAGTACATTTTTATTTTTTTAATATATATTTATTGATTTCAGAGAGGAAGGGAGAGGGAAAGAGAGATGGAAACATCAATGATGAGAGAGAATCATTGATTGGCTGCCTCCTGCACCTCCCTCAATGGGATTGAACCAGAGGCCCTTCAGTCCCCCAGCTGATGTTCTATCCACTGAGCCAAATAAGCTAGGGCATGAGTACATTATTAAGACCTGAGTTTCATATCTGTCTTTTATTGCATATATGAAATTGAAGTATATTTTATTTAATCCAACAAAGCAAATTTTGGGTAGGAAGGCAGAAAGAAAAGTCAGAGAAGCAAAGAAGGGCCTAGTTCCTGGATACCTCTTGCCTCAAGTTCCCCAAAGCATCAAGACTCCAACCTGGAGTCTCCTGACAAAGAACAAAGGCTGCAGAAGTTTAGTTTCATTCTGAAAAGCTTTCCATTTGACTGGTGTTTGAATTGAGTATGACAAGGGGTAGCAGGTGCAAACATTGCTTACAGTAACAGGCTATGTTATTGCTGCTGCAAATGAAGTCCACTAGACCTTGTCACTCTGATTGGAAGGTGGTATTAATGGTGGCTAAACATTCAGTTTCTATAGAGAAGAGTAGTAAATATAGTGTAAAGTGCTAAGAGAGGGGGAATTTGGGGGATAGCACAGCTTTAAATTACCGGCCATTTACCATCCCATCAGCCAGGTTAAAAATGCTGTTTTAAGCAAGGATTGTTCTCTAGGTTGGCAGGATGGTCAGGAGCAATGGCCAGATTGATGAGGAACGGGTGTAGTGAGCAAGGGAAACCTGATTTCCTTCAGCAAAACAAATGGGCCTCTGGGCCCTGAAACCTGTTCATCAAAAACAAAAACAAAAAACAAGCAAACAAAAAAACACCCAGTCCAGCCTGTGTTGCTCAATGGTTAAGTGTCGACCTATGAATCAGGAGGTCAAGTTCTGATTCCTAGTCAGGTCACCTACCTGGGTTGTGGACTCAAATCTTCTGTAGGGGGCGTGCGGGAGGCAGCCGAACAATGATTCTCATCACTGATGTTTCTATCTCTCTTTCCCTTCCTCTCTGAAATCAATTTAAAAAAATTAAAACAACAAAAACTGAGTCTGGAAAGAAGGAAACATAAAAGAATAAAAGTTTTTTTAGGATTTTGCTTTTGTTTTATTTCTGAATACAGTTGCACTATATGGTCTAATTCTGTACTGTTTGTGGCAAATATCCAATGATCCACTTTCCACCCTTTTCGAAGTTGGAGATGTTTGTAAATTGTCTTGGCTGTTTCAAGCCCCCATTCCCAGGTAGACAGTGGTAATTAGTGTAGCTTCCAAAGTTTGAAGTAAGCCCTAGAGTAACTCTGAATTCTGAATGACTCATAATTCTGAATGCCAGATATAGCTGGATTTATATAATTTCATAGTTCGTTCCATCTTTCTTTGTTTTACTTTCTCCATTGACTTTAGAAATTTAATTAGGAAAAAACATATCACGTAATGTTTATAATTCTAGATATACCTATTTGACAAAACAAAAACAAACAAACAAAAAAACAAGCTACTCTCCATACCATTAGCCGAATTAACCTAGGTACAGCCAGACCTAGGTGATGTTTTGGAATTTTTTAAAATGACTATATTAATAATAACATAGAAAAAACCAACACACACAACCTTAATCCCACCACCCCAAAACAACTTTTCTTGTTCGTGCCTATAATTTTTCCCTATTTGCTTTGCATTCTGCCTTCCCCCTCAATATTATGATTCAAAAAATTTTATAAAGTCGGTTTTGGAGGCCAATGATTCTGGTACCATCTTCTGTAGTCGGAAGAGGCATTTACTGCCTAAGGAAACTCAACTCCTCATTTCAGGCTTCTGTCAGTCTCCACTGACAGCGTTTAGGAAGAAATGCAGGCAAGAAATAGAAAGTAAGCCTGTGGGCAGGAAGACCAGAGCTGCCAGGACCTGCTGTATGACAAGACATCTCTGGAGAGACCAGGATGGAAACCACACAAGTTACTGAGAACAATTTCAGAAACCGGGGAGACTTCAAGTGTGAGAAAGAAGACATTGAGCAAAGTGTGGTCTGGAGGAATCTATTCCTTTCTTAAAGAGATGTGGGGAGGGCTGAAGCTGTTTTAGCTCAGCGGATATAGTGTCAGCCTGCAGACTGAAAGGTCCCGGGTTTGATTCCAGTCAAGGGCATGTACCCTGATTGTGGGCACATCCCCAGTAGGGGGTGTGCAGTAGGCAGCTGATTGATGTTTCTCTCTCATCGATGTTTCTAATTATCTATCCTTCTCCCTTCCTCTCTGTAAAAAAATCAATAAAATATATTTTTAAAATATGTTAAAAATATATTTAAAATATATTTAAAAAAGAAATGTGGGGATGGTGGTTAGCTAAGTGGGTGTGTATATTTCCAAAAGAATACCATCTTGGCCAGGGAAACACACTGCACTAGAGGGAAACACTCGAATTTTGTTCTCTAAAGCTAAAGGCTTTTTGGAAGCGCCCCCCTGGTTCTGGCTTTGATCACTGACCTTGTCTTGACCCTGACAAAAGGGTCTTTATGTATCTTCAGGTAGCTGAGCCATGCAGCTTCTGAAATGTTGCTCTTGTGAAAGGGGCAGTGCAGACACACCTATATTGTGGATTTTTGCAGTCTCCTCACCAGTTTAAGGGATGCAAACAAGACAAGCTGCCTACTTTCTTTTCCTCCTGGTCTGCCACACTGGAATGCTTTCCTGGGATATGACTCTCAGGAGGGAGGTCTAGGTAAATCAGAGAGCTGACGATTCACTGGAATTTAACTCAGTTTTTGGCTTTGGTAACTTAGGCCACAGTCAACTTAACATCTAATGTTTGCTTGATTGGTGGGTAGAGCAATGAAAAGAATAAGACCCATGCTTTTTCTTTTCTCTTTTTATTTATTTATTTATTTATTTATTTATTTATTTATTTATTTTAATTTAATTTTTCAAAATATGTTTTATTTTTTTATTATTTTTTATTATTTTTTATTTATTTATTTACTTATTTATTTTTTTATTTTTTTATTTTACAGAGAGGAAGGGAGAGGGATAGAGAGTTAGAAACATCGATGAGAGAGAAACATCGATCAGCTGCCTCCTGTACATCCCCCACTGGGGATGTGCCCACAACCAAGGTACATATGCCCTTGACCAGAACTGAACCTGGGACCCTTCAGTCTGAAGGCAGACACACTCTATTCACTGAACCAAATTGGTCAGGGCTATTTTTTATTTATTAATTTAAAAGAAAGGGGGGAAGAGAAATATTAATTTGTTTTTCCATTTATAGATGCATTCATTGATTGATTTTCTTATATGTGCCCTGACCAGAGAGAGAGCCCCCAACCTTGGCATATTGGAAAAACATCCTAACCAACTGAACTACCCGGCAGGGCCAGATCTTCCCTTTTCATCACTATGTCATGTTATACCTCTCATTCCCTTTGTCTTAACACATGTGGAACATATGTCCAAGAATAAAGCTACTTGAAACTAAATGACTATTTTTTCTAATGAATTTCACTTTGGAATTGGTTAAAAAACTGAACATATTGATTCAATAGAAATGAAAGCATATTAATGCTATAGAAGTTAAGATTATGAGAGTTTCAATTCTCTATGTAAATACATCCTTCCTTTCTTTTTCTTTTCTAACAAGGCATTTGTGGCTGATTCACTTTGTAAATAAGTGTACTTTTGAGTCATTGATCAGATATGTTGGCATAATGTCACATCTAAATTTCATTAGCTTGATAAGAAGCCTATACATTTTTAGCTCTGTTTGCCATATACAAAAGTACATTATATCCATAGACATTTAAAATCAAAGGCTTCAGCTAAAGTCTAACTCTAATTAGGAGAGATAAATGGCGCATTGTGTGGGAGTAAAAGCCAGAAACCATCACTCACTGTCACAGGTTTGCCTTATTAACTGGATGGCAGTTTGTTGTGTGGGATGAGAGGAATATACACGGGATGAAACCGGTAGGCCATTTTCGTGTGTCTCATTGCCCTGACCAACCTAGACCTGCAAGCTAATCAGTTCCAAAAAGCCTATAATCTGTGGACTCTTTCATTTATCCCCAGAGCATGAGCAGTATAAAGTTGTCTAGACGGTAGCAATATTTTACCCACAGCTATGTGGTACCCTGTATAGGTTTACAGCCAGGATGAGATACCCCAAATATCAACAGAACTGAGATGCTCAGAGTTTGGCCCTTGTCGTTGGTGGCCAAGGTCACTTGTGTTATCACTGCTGCTTATTGCACATCGGACCTGTCCGGTTTCCTGTATGTCTTGCCATGCCCTTCCTAACGATGTTTCTCTTTAACTGGCTGTCTGAGGATCACAGGTGGCCTTAGAAGGTGAACAGTCATTGGGGAACTGAAATGGGTAGAGAACTGAAACCCTGTGTCTGCCAAGGAGCTCCCTCACTTCATCCCCAGGTGCTTGCGTCAGAACCTGTGCCTGTCGTGGGTGTAAAAGTGGGGTTTCCCGGCAGGCCCGAAATAGTCTCTGTTGTGCATGTGACCTAGGCAGAGTCCTGCCAGCTGTCAGAGACACAGCTGTGCCCCCTTCCCCACCCCTTCAACTTCTGGGGCACAAATCAGCCTCCACAGGCCCTGATGAAGGTTTGCCCGTGACTCCACATCTGGTCAGTTCCTAAGCACTGCCAGTGCTTGACTCTGAAGTGCTGAGCTGTGTAAGAAACCTCTCCTTCCAGAAGCCTCCAGCCCTCCAAGCTGTGGCTGAATTGGTGACAGTTGTGTGGATGAGTCCAGAGGGCCTTGCCTGAGTGTCCAGTTCAGGATTGCTTTCCCCTGAGCTTTTATTTTTATTTATCTATGTATTTTTATTTCTTTCTTTAAATATATATATATTTTACTGCCCAAACCGGTTTGGCTCAGTGGATAGAGCATCGCCCTGCAGACTGAAAGGTCCCAGGTTCGATTCCGGTCAAGGGCATGTACCTCAGTTTTGGGCATATCCCCAGTAGTGGGTGTGCAGGAGGCAGCTGATCAATGTTTCTCTATCATCGATGTTTCTAACTCTCTATCCCTCTCCCTTCCTCTCTGTTAAAAATCAATAAAATATATTAAAATAAATAAATAAATATATTTTTACTAATTTCAGAGAAGAAGGGAGACAGATAGAGAACTAGAAACATCAATGATGAGAATCATCAATTGGCTGTCTCCTACATGCCCCCTACTCGGAATTGAGCCCACAACCCAGCAGTGTCCTGACCAGGAATGGGACCATGACCTCCTGGTTCCTAGGTCAATGTTCAACCACCTAGCCACACTGGCCGGGCTCCTCTAAGCTTCTAAATGTCTTCTCTCTACCCCCTGCAAAAGATGGTTAGCAGCCTGCCCATTTCCATTTATTTTTCTTTTGACCACACCCGGCAGAGTAGAGGCCCCTCAGAAATAATTGCAAGTGTGGGGGTGACTGGCCCAGCCAGTGTATGGTGAGTGGGCGGCTCAGTGTCTCAGCAAACGCACAGAGCATTTCCCTAAGGCGCTGTGGTCCCACACAAAAGGGTTGGGGTTGGGAATTTGGCAGGGGCTCAAATTCCAGCTTTTTCATGTAGTGTTTTGTGATTATTGCACAAGTCACCCCACTTCACTGTGTTTTAAACTTTCTATCTATCAAATGGTGATCATAATGCCCAAGTTTCAAAGTGTTTCTTAATAATAAATGAAACAAGATCAATTACAGTAACTGATACGTAGTTAGTTCCCAATGAATATCAGCTAAAAATGTTAGCTAATGTAATCATGTGTAAAACCAGCCTTATGGAGTATGCTTCACCCATGCTAATTACAGTTACTGGTAGTCATATGACCATGCACCTGTGTGATGCTACCCTTATAAGAAATGGTAAACAGGCCTCAGGGAGCAAGCAGTTGTCCAGGTGGCCAGCTAAGAGAAAGCAGAGGTTCTTGTAGAGAAAAAAAGTGTGAATAGACACAAGTGAGGACCAGGAGGGGCAGAAAAAACTACAGTCCACTGAGCCAGACCTACAAAGGCTCAGTAACATACACTTTGAGCAGAGTGCATGACCAAGGTTGGTGTGTGTGTGGGGAGGGGGGGGGGGGCCAGAGTATACTTTTAAACTGGCAAGAAACTGTCTATAGTTAGAGCAGTTTCTGCCAAAAGCCAGAAGACATGTTTTTTGATTCCCATATAAAAATACAATGTTATTTTCAGATTCCAAAATGAAATCTCAAGATGTGGGTTTATCCCAGGACAGAGAAAAGGGGATATCTGGCAGCCCAGATAGCAGGAATGGTTGAAGGAGCTTTCGATGATGTAATGCAGTATATACACATATACTCTTCATGCTGTACATTCCACCACCAGAACCTTTTTATCTTGTAACTGGAAGCTGTACCTTTGGTCACCTTTCACCCAATTTCTCCATCCCCTACCCCCAGCCTCTCTTTTATGAGTTTGGTTTCTTTAGATGCCACGTGTAAGTGAGATAATAGGATATTTGTTTTTATTTAGCCTGAGCTATTTCACTTAGTATAATGCCCTCATGGTTCATCTAATAATTTTTATTGCATGTGTGTGTGTGTGTGATTTATATATGTGATATATATATATATATATATATATATATATATATATATATAATTAAACTGATATAATATACACATTAAACTGATATAATGCTATACGTCCATTATATTGCAATAAAAATGAGAAAACGAGATAATTGAATGGAAGCAGAAACTGAGTGTGTGGGAAGGTTTGGCATCTTGCCACTTTTGATCTCTTCCACAATTCTGGTGCCTTGCCGATTATGAAACACTTTAACCACACCATATTTAAGGCTATTAATGGCTTGATAGATAGATGGATTCCTGCAGAGGAGGGGGTCCAGAGTGGCTATCTGATTTGCCGAAAATCTGACAGGACGTACATAAAGAGCAAGATCAGGGCTGAAATCCAAGCCTATAAGTGTAACCTTCAGCCTCCTATTATATTAAATTATGAAGATATGATGGTTAAACTGTATTTTTAACTTATTTTCATTTTGGAATGGTACTCTTGACCTCCCTGAAATTCTCTACTTTAAGTAGAGGTCACTGCTGAGCTGGAGTAGGCAAGGTGATGCACGTATCTATACTTGGCTACATACAGTAGGCAAGACAGTAAAATAAAATAAACTGTGTGGCAATATTTTATATTAGCTTTTACTGTGTGGCAATATTTTATAAATATTAGCTTTTTGCTGTAATCAACACTCAATTGTAACATATCATACTATAGTTAGAAGCATAACTCACTTGATAATCAGACTAAAAGCATAATTTGAGCCAAAAAAAGGAGGGGTGGGAGAGAGAAAAATAAGGAGGAGTATTGTTACCTATTTTTCGACCAGCTATCTTTAGGATTAAAATAGAAAGAATTTGAAAGACCATATGGTTAACAGATGCTATTTAAAGGATGCTTAGGATTCCCGGGTGAGTGATGCATAGGCGTCCTTGGAATCAATATCTCCTTTGTAGAAGCAGCCCCTACAGCAGGTGTTCGGGCACTGATGTGATCTACAAGAGGGAATCCTTGTTGAAGGGGAAGCCATTTTGCCAACTCCTCTCCTCTCCCCTCCCCTCCCCTCCCCTCCCCTCCCCTCCCCTCTCCTCCTCCCCCCGCCTCTCTCTCTCTCTCTCCTTTACTATTTAAGCCACTTTCTATAGAGATCCCATTCATTGCTTTATTGACTCTTCTGTACTAATGGCATTTACAGGTACCTTGTTAATTAATACCAATCCTACTTGGTATGACAACATTGATTCCCAGTGCCAGGGAACAAAAATGGGAAACACTCTTCAGTAGATTGCTTAGCATTCCTCCTTTACAGCATAGTAGAGCATGGTTCTGGCTGGCTTTTACTTTTTTTTTTTACACCATTCTTTTTGTAAATTTCTACAAGTGTAAAACCAGTCATGTCCAATAGGACTGCATAATGAAGTCAGAACCCAGGATATACCTATACCAGTTGTAACAATTACCATTGGCAATGCCTTTTACAATGTTCTTGCACAGGGATTACTTCACTAGCTTCACACACAACAACACATTATTATCAAGACACTCTTGATGAGAAAGCTGAGGTTCAGAAATGGTGAATAGGTCTGCTCAGGTTTATATAGTCAGTAGGTTGTAGAGTCAGGCGATGAGTCCAGATTTTTTTACATCACAAAAGCCATTTTTAAAATGTCTATATGACTCTGAATTTTTTGAAAGTAGAGTATATGTAGCAATTCTGCAATACCGGTAAGTATCCAACAAGTTCTAAATTCCACCAATAAACAGAGCCCTCAAGCAGACCTTGGAATACGGGTCCTTAGTTAATATAGGGTAGAATAAGCATCACAAATCTGCGATGGAGGGGTCAATTATGCCATAAATGGTACTGGGGAAATAAGCTAGGTTTATGAGAACAAAGAAATCAATTTAGATCTTCCTCTAAAACTAAACATCAACATAAAATCTAGATGAATTAAAGACTTTCATTAGGAATAAAATAAATTGGAAAACATATAAATGAATAATTGCCCAATCCTTGATAAGGCAACATTTCCATGCTTAAAACTAAATGAGAGATGTCTTAAAGGGAGCAATCAATATACTTGACTGGGTAAAATTTAAACTTATTCATGTCAAAGACATAAACAACAAATAATAAAGAGAGAAAACATTTGCAACATATATGGGATAAAAGCCTTAAAACCCTTAATATATGAAAAGCTCATATCAACCAATGAGGAAGTCATTAAAACAGATAATAAGAAAAAATAAAGGTGGAATATAAATGTGTGAAAATGTGTTAAACTATTAATCACAAATATAAAATCACAGCAAGAAGTTACTTTTCAAAATTAGGTATAAAGAGTTGCAAAGTTCAGTGAGATAAACATTCATCCCTATACTTACACATAAATTGATAGAGCTCTTTAAGAAGACAATTAAGCAGTATGTATAAAGAATAGCCACAATATGTATGTTCCTTGGCCTAGTAATGCTGCTTTTGGGAATTTATCCCAGAATAAATTAGAGATGTGAACAAAGATGTATACATGAAGTATCGATCACAACCTAATTTAAGGTTAGAACAGCCTGATTGTCATAGTCATTATTTTATTCTTGTTGCCAAGAATAAGGCCTTGCTCCAGGGAGAATAATTTTTAAAAAATATATTTTTATTGATTTCAGAGAGGAAGGGGGAGGGATAGAGATAGAAACATCAATGATGATAGAGGATCATTAATAGGCTGCCTCCTGCATGACCCACACTCAAGATCTGCAACCTAGGCATGTGCCCTGAACAGGAGTCTAACTGTGACCTCCTGGTTCACAGTTCAACACTAAACCTCTGAGCATACCAGCCAGGTTAGATGAAATGTTCAAACAATATGCTGAATGCTGTAACTAACAATGGGCTATAATCTAACATAGAATAGTTGAGAAATAGTTAAATCTATGCTAGTGTATCCAAATAATTAAACATAACCTTCAAAATTAACAACTTGAATTTTTAAATGGAAAATACTTATTGATGTAACACTTTTTAAAAAATGGGATACAAATTACACATGCACCATGATAATACATGCAAAAATATACATAGACATATTTAAAGAGCCAAATACCAGACAGAAATGTGATAAGATGCTAACACTGGTTATTTGCTGCAGTTAGAATTATGAATAATTGGTTTTTTTTAGGATACAGTTCTGTATTTTTCAGTTTCCACATAAACCATGTACCATATTTAATTAAAATACTTTCGCAAAAAATAATCTGAACAGATTCACAAGTTAATAGTCATGATCACTAGGTGGTGATACATTTTTAATTTTTGCAAATTTCCTACAATAAGTCTGTATTATCTTTAATAAGAAAAAACTTATATTAAAAAGAAATAGAAATCATCAGTCAATAGCAAGAAAAAGTTAGCAGTAAAACTTAAAAGATTGAACATCACAGAATCAAGATTAGTGATAAGTATGCAGCAGTGAGACTCTGATCATAGCGCTGGATGGATTGCTTTATTGTCTGAATTTTTTTGCCCTAGCCAGTTTAGTTCAGTGGATAGAGCATTGGCTCGTGGACCTATGGATCCTAAGTTTGATTCCAGTCAAGGGCATGTACTTCAGTTGCAGGCTCCTCCCTGGCCCGAGACTGGTGCAACCAATCTATATGAGATGTTTCTCTCTCTTCCTCTCTCTTCCACTCTCTATAAAAATAAAAATAAATCAATGGGAAAAATATTCTCAGTGAGGATTTTTTAAAAAGTCTGAATTTTTCACATTCCCTCTATTCACTGCCCTTGCTCAGTTACTTTTAGTTAGCTCTCCCTCACTTCCTCTGCATTTGGCCAGATGATTGGCTTTGTAAATATTAACCAGATGTTGAAATGGGCAAATACTTGGGGGCCAGTTTCCCCCTGCGATCCCACTATGAGAACTGTCCTGCTGGGTATGACAGACTGTGGATCAATCACCTTTGTACCCTGGACTCACCCACAGTTGACTGCCAGACATAAGGGTTAAGGTTAGAACTGTGCCGCTAGTTCAGGCTAAATTGCTGAACCACAGAAGTGTGAGCTACATAAATGCTTATTGTTGTAATCCACCAAGTGGTGGGATAGCTTGCTATTCAGCTTTATTGTGACAACACACTTGATTCCAAGGGGTGTAATGACTGTTGATTAGAAAGGCCATACGTGCCAGAATATCTATCTCCTTAGAGGACAATATGAAACATTTCTCTTGACAATCAGCTTCCCATTGCTCAGAGCCATTCTCTCCAGCCAATGCATAGCCCACAATGTACCCAGACGTCATGGGGAAAATGCTTTTCATAAAACAGCTTAACACTCTAGTTCCCAGAAAGGTTTTCATACTCATCTCTCATAGCTATAAGTACACAACCATTCCAATTAATTTATAAATCTCTTATCAGTTCAGCTAGCATTACAATGTCTCTGTGAATCCAATCAAATTGGGGCAATGGTAGGCTGCTCTTTCCTCAAGGAAGAATCTGAGCATAGAGTCTGAAGTCTGGGCAGTGTCTGGCATTGTATGGGGCCTCCTAGCAAAGCAAAACTTAATTTTTCTCTGACCCTTGGTATAAACTTTAGGCAATTCTTTAAACATCAACGCCAAACATGAAACCAAGTTCATGAATAAGAAGAGTGCCAAAATGTGAAGGCAGAAACTCACTGCTTATGAGCTTATTATACACCATTAAGTTTTTATCCAGACACTGTTTCAGAGAGAAAGGAGCCCCTCAGGCTGATGAGCACGTGAGGCTGACAGAAACTGATGTCATCATCTGTGTGAATTACAAAAGTGGTGATAGCCTGGCCAGTGAGACTCAGTGCTTGAGCGTGGACCCATGAATCAGGAGATCAGGGTTTGATTCCCGATCAGGGCACATTACTGGGTTGTAGGCTTGATCCCCAATGGGGGGCGTGCAGGAGGCAGCGGATCAATGATTATTTCTCATCATTGATGTTTCTATCTCTCTCCATCTCCCTTCTTCTCTGAAATCAAATATATATATATATATATATATATATATATATATATATATACACACACACACAGCGATAAACACTGCTCTTTACTGAATTTCTGAATGTGTCAATATTGTGCTATCTAGTATTCTCTTTACACAATGAAATCAAGGAAACCCTATAGGGGAAGGGTTAGTGCCTTCATTTTATAGATTTGTGAAACAAATGCACTAACTGAGGCTTAGAGAGGCTAGAAAAGGTACCTCCACACAGGCTGGACCACACAGAGTCAGGAGTCAGGGCCACACCCAAGCGTTGGGATTCTAAGGCCAGTCCTCCCATTTCCAGTCCAGATCATTCTGCTTCCCATCGCTAACTTGCGGTGAGCAGACACGTTGCTTTCCACCTGCCTTGAAAGTCACACTTGCCCATCATAAATCAACAGCTTGGCATTCTGCTGTTAGAATAAAAGTTAGTTTCTCATTAGCCCAAGTCCTCTCTTTGAAAGTCTCTTCCATTTGACACAAAATAAGGGCTTTTATACTGGCCTTTCATCCATAACAAATAATCTTTAAAACACTGCCAAAAAAGAAGGAAATTTTCACCTAGCAATTTGTAGTCACTTTAGCACTTAAAGGGCAATGGATTTTCTTCGTTTGCTGCTCAACATATGGTACCTTCTGATTCTGTTAGTAAAATATGATAATTACCAAAGCACACAATTTAATTATGTTCACCATGCTGTTTGTGGGCTCAGGATTGTAAAAACCGAGAAATAAAATCCCCACATAGCTAAAAAGCCTTACTGGGCATCCAAGCAAACTCCAGCCTCCCCTCTTCCATCCCCCTTCTCTCTTCCATTGTCCCTTCTATTTCCCTTCCTGGGTCAGCCTTCTGGTCAAATGGATCCCATGCAGGGTGATGCCAGCTTCTCCATCAAGCCCTGTACCCAGTGAGCTGTCTCTTGGAAAGATTTTCATAAGCACTTCACATTAAGACATTATTTTACAACTGCTTAAAAGTTTACCCTCTCTGGACTACATATGTTTAAACAGGGGCTGTGATTAACTTAAAAAATGAAACTCAGGCAGAAGAAATCTTAGCACCAAATCAAAGCTTATGAGTAGAAGGACCTTCAGGAGCGAATCTTTCCCAGAGTCCCAGAGCTCACATTGCATGGGTCTTGTTTCTTTCAGCGGCAAAACATGTTCTTATACCAACAACCATAGCTATAGGGATGCTGCCAACAAGTCACCTTTTCCCAAAGCCAGGAGACACCAAACTTGAAACTCAGAAATTTAGATTACATCCTAAGTGCTCTCCTACCATTTTATCTTTTGAATCTTAGCACTTTAGATTACATCCAACAGGCTACAACATGGATAGACTTTATGAACATTATGCCAAGTTAAATAAAACAGTCACCAGAAAGACAAGTGCTGTATGATTCCACTTTTTTAAATATATATATATATATATATATATATATATATATATATATATATATATATTTCGTGCTTGCTTTGGCAGCACATATACTAAAGTTGGAGCGATACAGAGAATATTAGCATGGCCTCTGTGCAAGGATGACACACAAATTCATGAAACATTCCATATTTAAAAAATGTTTGCTATAAAATATATATATATATAGTTTATTGATTTCAGAGAGGAAGGGAGAGAAAGAGATAAAAACATCAATGATGAGAGAGAATAATTTGTCAGTTGCCTCCTGCACTCTCCCTACTGGGGATTGAGCCTGCAATCCAGGCATGTACCCTTAAATGGAATTAAACCTGGGACCCTTCAGTATGCAGGCCGATGCTCTATCCACTGAGCAAAACCGGCTAGGGCTGATTCCCCTTTTATGAGTTACTTAGAGTAGTCAAAATCATAAAGACACAAAGTGTAAAGGTGGTTGCTAGTGGCTGGGAAGAGAAGGGAATGGGGAGTTTAATTATTATTAATAATGATTATTCATCACTTTTATAAGATAAATAGATTTATTTGGATATTTGCATGGCACTGTGAATATATTTAATGCCAGTGACCTATAAACTTAAAAATGGTTAAGATGGCAAATTTCATGTTATGTGTATTTTATGTTATAAAAACTTGTAGCTTAAAATAATTACAGGAACAATGTACTGGTTGATTATAAAATACGAAGAATTGGAATAAATGAGGCTAATGCCACAAAAGTTAAGAGGAAGCAATTAGGGATACTCTTAATAAGAAACCTACAGTACACCTTCAGTATTATTTAAAGGTTAATTTATATTAGTTAAAATATATGTTGTAAACTCCAAGACAACCCTAAATTTTGTTTAAAAAGCAGTTAACTGATATGCTGAGAGAGGATATAAAATAGAATTGCATCAAAATGCTCCATTAAAACCAAAGGATGTAGAAAAAAAGAAAGGGAATAAAAATCAGAGATCAACTGCAACAAATAGTGAACCATCATAAAGTATAATAGGAGCTATTAATCAAACTATATCAATAGTCACTTTAAGTATGAATAGTCTCAACACACCAATTAAAGTCAGAACTTTTAAGAATGTATAAAAATACAAAGCACAGCTCTATGTTATCTTTTAGACACTCACTTTATGTATAAAAACTCAAATAGGTTAAAAGTGAAAAGATAGAGAAATACATACCATGTTAACACTAATCAAAATAAAGCTTGGGTAGATCTATTAATTTCAGAAAATTCAAACTTCAGAAAAAAAATATCAGGGAAAAATAGGAAAATTACATAATAATGAAGAGGTCAGTTTTAAAAAAAAGATACAATAATCTTAAGTGTGTATACAACTAATAACAGATATCAAATTATACAAAGTAAAATCTGACAGAAATGAAAGAAAAAAAATAGATCCACTATTTTAGTTAGAGACTTTAATATCCCATTGTCAGGGATTGAAAAAAGGCAGAATGTCAAAAAGGGTATAAATTATCTAAATAGCACTTTCAATCAACTTGACCTAATTGATATGCATAGCAAATTCCATCAAACAACAGCAGAATTATCACTCTTCTTAAGTTCACATGGGACATTCACCAAAATGGAACATACCATGGGCCATAACCCACACCTTAAAAATGTTAAACGATTGGAAAATGGAACATAAAAATAAACATTTAGAAAATAAATAAATAAAAATGACACAAAGTATGTTCTCTGACCATAAATGAATTAAATCAGAATATAAAAGGGGAGGACTAATGAGGCCTTTGTAGGCAATGAAAATTAAGTTGCTATCAGCTTAAAATGGACTGTTTTAACTTATTTTGGTAATCATTTATCTCTCTATATATAAAACAAATCATTTTGTGCACCTAAAATGAATATAATGTTGGTGTGAATTTTATCTCAATTACAAAATAAAATAAATAAAATCTGAAGTCAATAGTCAATGCAAAACAATATGTTCAGAATACTCATACTTTTGTAAAGTAAAAGAATTATAGTTGCAAATGCATAGAAGGAAATGTACATAAATAAATGATGATTATGATTATTTTTGCATGATAGGGAAATGATTGCCTTTTACTATGCTACCTTTCTTTTCCCTAAACTTCCTTTTGTCAAGGTTTTACATTCATAGTTCAAAAAATGTTTCAGATTCTTGTTTTTACTTTTTTCAAAACATGTTTTTGTTGATTTCAGAGAGGAAGGGAGAGGGAGAGAAAGAGAAAAACATCAATGATGACGTAGAATAATTGATCAGTTTCCTCCTGAACATTTCCTACTAGGGATGGAGCCTCCAACCCAGGCATGTGCCCTGACCTGGAATGGAACAGTGACCTCCTGGTTCATGGGTTGGTGCTCTATCAATGAGCCACACTGACTGGGCTGTTTTTACTTTTGATTAGAATTGGAGAAATTTCTAATCAAAAGTAAAATGCACAGAAAAGTAGAAAGAAATATCCATAAAAGTAGAAAGAAAAATCCAAAAACACCTATATGCCCTCTTCTAAATAAACATTTTGCCATGTTTTCTTCATCCATTTTTCAAGCTTCAGCCATCATAATATTTTACCTTTATTAATTCAATTTTCTATATCTAAAATAGTTACTTTTTACATAACTACTATATCTTTATAATTCTGATAAATATAGTAATAGTAATATAGTAATTTTTTAATATAATCTTGTACCTATTTCATACTCATATTTCCCTAATTTAACCCTAAATATTTTTTTAGAGTTGGTTTGTACAAACCAAAATTAGTCAGGAGTCAGTCATTGCATTTAATGCTATGTAGGGTTCCTTTTAAGAAACTTGACTAATTGGAACTTCATGAGTAATCATAACATTTCATGAAAAACATGACATTTGAAATCTGGATCCTTAAAGTATATCAGAATTGATATGAGTAAAAAAGTGAGGAAGTCTTTTCAGGAACAAATATCAAAATAAGGAAATGTAAGAGAGACAGAAAGGCAACACTTGTATTTGGGAAGTGTCAATTAACCCCGTTCCTTTGATCAAAAGGAAGAGAAATAATGGGGGGTGGGGGTAAAAAACAAAATAAATGGGGTGCAGATCATGCACAGCCTTGAAGTCATTTCCAGTTCACTTGGTAGACAATTTGAGAATTCTAATGAGCCTCAGGTGTGACTAACCCACCAGTCTATGATGCCTGTAGGATTGCTGTTTTTTGCTTTTCTCATCTGCGTATCCCTGGCACCTAGCCAAGCACATCTTGTCCGATGTTCACAATGTATTCATTCTTGCAAACATGGTGTTACTGAAGACATTTTAGTTAAAGACTAAGGTGTTAAATTCTCCTTTGGGAAGATTTAGAAAATTTGTTTGTAATGATGATGAGTAGAATAAGAATTTAGAGATGAGAGCTATCTCAATGGGCTGGAGCAATTGAAGAAAGCTTCATAGAGAAGGTGTGGCTTGGCTAAAAAATAACTGTTTCATCTATGAGCTGTCTTAGGTAAGCCTCATAATAACCAAAAAGCAAAAATATAAGGAAAAGGAGAACAGATCATACCACCACAGAAAATCACCAGTTTAAAAAGGTGGGCAAAACAGAGAGAAAAGAAAAAATATAAAACAACCAGAAAGAAATTAATATGATAGCATTAGTAAGTTTCTAAATACCAATAATATTTAATTAGTAAGTTTCTAAATATCAATAATATTTAAATGTTTTTAAAGTGGATTTAATTCCCAATTAAAAGGCACACAGTAGCTAGATTATTTAAAAAAAATACTATGATATGCTACCTACAACAGAATCACTTCAGCTTTCAGAGGTTCAAAGTGAAGGGATGCAAAAATACATTTCATGCAAGTGGAAATCAAAATGAAAGTGGGATAGCTATATTTATATGAGACCAAGTAGACTTTAAGCCAAATAAAAATATATGGTAACAAGAAACAAAGGAGTCATCATGTAATGATAAAGGGGCTAATTCATTATAGAAGATAAAACAATCATAAATATAAACACACCCAATATCAGAGCACCTAAATACATTAAACAAATACTAATGAACCCAAACAAAGAAATAATTATACAATAATAGGAGGGGGACTTCAATATCCCACTTTCAGCAATAAATAGATCAACCAGACAGAAAGTCAACAAGGAAACATAGGACTTGAACCACGTTATTTCAAATGAAACTAAGAGACATCTATAGAACATTTCACACATCAGAAGTTAAATGCACATTCTTCTCCAAGTACCCATAAAAAAATTCTTCGGGATTGAACATTAAAAAGGCATAAAACAAATCTTGGCAAATTTAATAATATAAAAATCATACTAAGTATCTTTTATGATCACATTGATATGAAACTAGAAATCAACCACAAGAGGAAAGCTGGAAAATCTACAGATATGTAGAAATGAAATTACACACTCCTGAACAACCAATGGGTCAATGAAGAACTCATATAGCCCACGCTCAAAGAGGAAGTTACTCTGTGTGGGCTGCACAGAAGGATTTCCTTACTAAGACTACAGCATGTAAAGGGCAGGGGGAGTAACTCCACCATGGAAAACCTGGCAATCACTATGACAAGCACGTGGTCAAAACTAACATCACCTGTGTAAATTATATTGATAGTATGTACCTTGACTTAATGTCATGAGAATAGCACTTCATTTCCATGGCCTTCTTCCTCATAATCCATAATTCCTACATGATCATGAGAAAATGTTCAGACAAATCTAAATTGAGTGATATTCTACAAAATGCCCGACTAGCACACCTCAAAACTGTCAAGGTCCTTACAAAGCAATGCAAGTATGAGAAGATGTCACAGCTAACAGGAATCTACAGAGACCTGGTGACTGATTGCAGTGTGGAACTCCAGAACAGAAAAGTCATTAGGCAGCAAAGAAGGAATCCAGAAAAAAGTATGGGCTTTAATAACAATGCACCCATGTTGGCTCATTAATTAGGAGAAATGTACCATACAAATGGAAGATGCTAACATGGGAAACTAGTGGTGGGGTACACAAAAACTCATTTTCTCCTTCAAAAACAACATTCCATCTTTTCTCCTTAGGGTTGAGAAATGGCCTTTATAATTCTCTAAATCCCCTATGCATTTGTGTCTGTGTGCATCTACTCTGTTTCATTGGTCTACTTATGACTCCATAACAAGCTATTTATTTGCCACAATTTTACAGGTTTTTATTTTTAATATGGTAAAGATAGTACCTCCTAATGATTCTTGTTTTTAAGAAATTTCTTGTCTGTTGCCATTTGTTTCTTTTTTCTATATTTAAATTCTAATCAACTCGACCAGTTTCACAAATATGCAACCAATCAGTATTGTTAATGGGTTATGAAAATTATGTTTCAACTTAAAATTGAACTCTTCTGAACGTTGGTTCCTCCTGCACAGTAAGAGGATATGTAGTCCTGTTTATACAAGTCTTGGTTTACAAACTTAGTAGAGTTTTAGTTTTAATCAGATTCTGCAAATGTATTACATGTTTTACTAAGTATTTTTATCTTTTTTGACTTATATCGTTCTTTGTAGCTCATCTTGCATTTATTTCCTAATTAATTTTTGCTTACACTTAAGACAACTATTTGTGTTTTTATAATAAAACTGTAGCCAACCACCTCTTGTATTTACTTGACATTACAATTAGTTTTTCAGTTGACTTTCTTGAGATCTTCCAGTTTACAATAAGTCATATACTTGAAAATGATAAGAAATGTCCCTTCTTTATTCTTTTTTTTATTATTATTATTGATTGTTATACAGATAGAGAGCTAGAAACATCGATGAGAAAGAAACATCTATCAGCTGCTTCCTGCACACCCTTCATTAGGGATGTGCCCGAAACCAAGGTACATGCCCTTGACTGGAATCAAACCCGGGACCCTTCAGTCTGCAGGCTGACACTATCCACTGAGCCAAACCAGTCAAGGCCCTCCTTTATTCTAAGGACCCTCCATCATCTAGACTGGGTCTTGCCCAGCTGTCAATGGAAGGTCTCCCTTCCCCCTCACCCTGAGCAGGTCATTCCTGATCTAATCTCTTCTCCTACCTGGTTTACTCCCTACTTTTAATCATGTATACAAACTCTAGGAATTGTCCGGTAAACAGTTTTGGGGAAACACATGTTCAAGATTTTGCATGTCTAAAAAAATGTTTTTATTTTCCACGTACTGACAGAGTGCCACTGAATTTGCCTTTGAATTTTGCAGGCATTTACCCATTGTCCTTTCACTTTCATGGTTGCTATGGAGAAGTCCAATGTCATTTTTTTTTAATGTACCTTTGTTGTTGATAGTATTACAGCTGTCCCCTTTGTTTTGTCTTTTCCCCTCCACCTACACCTGTCCCTCCCAGACCTTCACCATTCTATTGTCTGTGTTTAATTGTCTCTGTCTGTGGGCTATGCATATGTACATGTAAGTTTCCTGGTTAATCTCCCTGACCCACCTCCCCACCCCTACCTTCCCTCTGAAATTTGCCAGGCAATGTCTTAAGACATTTTTTTTAGGGTCCTTAGAATAAATGGCTTTTTAAACTCTCTTGGAAAGGTTCTAATAATTTATTTTTTCCTTTTTTCCTTGAAATTTCTGGATGTTGTGGTTTGGAGCAGTACTTCATTCTCAAGTCAGAGTGCTGAGATAAATAGCTTAGTGTCTCATTTCAAATCAGAATTTATGTTCTTCAACTCTTGCCCTTTTAAAAGATAACACTTTGCAAATTTCCTCTTTACTGTTTTGTTTGCTCTTTTTTTTTTTTTTTTTTTTTTTTTTGAAACTCCTTTAAGTTGTATGTATTGCCTGCTGTATTGACCCCTGGATGTCCTTTCTCATTTATTTTCTTTTGTCTCTAGTTGCTGTCTTTTGACATTGTCTCTTAGTTATCTTCCAACCCTTCTAGCAAATATTTTATTCTTGCTATCATTAAAAAAAATATTTTCGGCATTGCTTTTTTCGTAGCAACCTCTTCTTCTTTCATAGCTGTCATAAAGGATCTGATTGCTCCAGTGATAGCATTTTATTTGATTTTCCCCCCATCCCTTTGGCTCCAAGTACTGTCTCTATGTCTTGAAAGTTTTTTCCCTCTGTTATTTTTGATTCTGGTTATCCTGTTAGAAGTTTCCTTAAAGATGTGAAAACTACACGTTGTATTTATTTATAAGTAAGCCAATAAAAGTTCATTGGAAAAAATCCTACAAGTCCGGCCAAGGCTGAGAGTAAAAACTGTATGTGGCCACAGTTTTTCCAGGACTAAAAGGAAAAAGACAGAAGTGACAGGTTGGAAGGGGAGCGTCGTGACTTGTTACACAGACGTTAGCTTTCATCACTTTGTTTCCACCATAGAGCCTGCTTCCTCCAGCCTCTTGTTCAGTTTCTTCAGAGGATAAATTTCATACCTATTGCCAAGGGAGGAAAAATTTCGGGCAGCTCAGGAAATAAAGAACATCTAGGAGTCCACCTCTTTCCTCTGAAGACTTAAAACAAATCCTTCTTTATTCAGCCCTGTGCTTTATGCTCTAAAATATTTAGAGGTGCCTAATGCCTCCATTCTTGAGATTCTGTGCTGTTCTCTGGGATAGATTCAGAACGCAGCTTGGTATTCTTAACTGAAAAAGTTATGCCCAAGACAAGTGGAGTATCTGTCTGTACAGAGCCTATTACATAAGAAACAGCCAAACCTGTAAAGAGAGTTTATTTGAGACAAACTGTCGACAATTGTGGGGAAGCAGAATCACAACAAATTAAGGTAATGCTTTGGAGATTGATGTGTTTTGTTTGTTTGTTTGTTTGTTTGTTTGTTTTTAACCTAGTTTTTATACATTGCAATCAAAGGAGGAGATGCCAGTGGGTTACATGAAATCCACTGGTGATAGGTTAGTGAGGCAGAAGAAAGCACTTCTGGGGAAATCTCTGGGATTGGATAAAGAGTAAAATGATAGACAAATGCTTCTTTTACTTAGATAGGTACCGAATAATTAGCAGTCAACAATAAACAGATAATAATAACAATGAAAAAAAATGTATGGTCTCTGCCTTGGTGCCCTGGCACCTAGGTTGTGCCCTGAGAGGTCTGGAAAAAAGGGAAGTGACAAGTTACCCTGATATTCCACAGATACGTTATCTTTGATGCAACAAGACAATAGGCTCAGTGAAGATCAAAGTTGATCTTTGTCAGGAAAGATACTGGCCAGACTACCACCTTAGATTGCTTTCAATTCAAGTTTTAATTTCAGACCCTCCTTTGTGGTTACTTTAGGTCTCTTGAATTTGCAAGGCTGCCACACAGGCCTTTCCTGAGCTGGTCAAGTTAGCATGTGGCCCCTCTTAGTCCAAGGGCCTGAGAGAATCCTTTGAGTTTAGGACAGAGGTCGGCAAACTCATTAGTCAACAGAGCCAAATATCAACAGTACAACAATTGAAATTTCTTTTGAAAGTCACATTTTTTAAACTTAAACTTCTTCTAATGCCACTTCTTCAAAATAGACTCGCCCAGGCTGTGGTGTTTTGTGGAAGAGCCACACTCAAGGGGCCAAAGAGCCACATGTGGCTCGCGAGCCTCAGTTTGCTGATCACTGGCCTAGGAAAAACAACCAAGCACAAAGGACTTAACACAGCAATCCCAAACCCATAGGTTGGAAAGCAGGGGTTTTTACAACCAAACGACAGTTGCCTCTGAAACCCACCATCGACTCACTCCCCTGAGTGCATGTCTAAGTGCTAGGAGCAAAGCAGACCTTACAGTCTTGGAGATCTGTTTAACTGAATTCTATAATCCAATGATGGGGAAGCAATAGTTGTTCAGGACCTTTTTGAAGGACTGCACCTCAGATGGAAAAGAACATTCTACCCACTTAGACACAAAGTCCAGCTTGAAATTCTGGTGGCCTCTGGGCTCCAGGAAGCTGTTATTGTTTAGGAATAGGGATGGGTACAGTTCAGAGACTGAGGGACTGAGGGGGCAATGGGCAGGAACTTGGTGGTAGCTGGCAGCAGCCACGCCCGGTACACATAGCCATGACCAGGAGACACAGCTGATTCTGACAGAAAGGCCCAGAGGATCAGGGGTATCTGAAAGTTCAGTCCACAGCATAGGTGACACCTGGCAGAGTAGCCTGGGTGCCAGGGAAATAGCTTTGACCTAAACAATCATGCCACAGTAATCTATGCTCTTCTATAAATGTTTGCAAGAGACTTAGCCAGTTAGACAAGACCAGAGACAGTTTGTGCTACAGGACAACGGGTATTTGGGCTGCAGTGTAGACACAGCCCCTGCCTGTCGCCTCATCCCTAATCCACTGGGTAACCAGTCCCAGTTAAGGGCGTGGTGTTTTGCATCTGAATGTGGCACAGTAAATGCTGTGGTGCTGCCTGCTACCCAAAAGGCCCTGCTCATGGTTGGCCCTTTTTTGTGCAAGCGTTCTGCACAGAGGGAGTGCCTGTGTGGGCCTTCAAAAGAGATTTACGGCCATTAAAGAAGGAAATAGTCTTTTTTTTCTTTCTTTTCTTTTTTCTTTTTTTTTTCTATAACCAATTTGCAGGAACAAACCAAGCCATAGGTCAGACTCAGTGCGTAGCCAGACCTAATGGGCTGTGCTTGATGGGTTTGCAGATGCTGCAGGCGGTCCTCCTGTAGGTCCCCTGACCGCTGCCTCTCCTCTTTCAAGCCCAGCTTCCAACTCTCACATCTGTCTGCTTCAGGGCACCAGCACTGCTGGATTGTAGTGCTGATGGCTAAAGGAAGTGAAGGAGCATCAAGCTGCAATGTGTGGTTCCATTATGTGCCCCTGCAGATAGAGCGGGCTGCCTTAAATAGGAGGAAAATGATGATCGGAGGGGGAAAAAATAGAAATGCAAAAGTTTTGTACACACACGCACACACACACACACACACACAGATGCACGCACTTTGATAATAAAGTCAAAATTCTGCAATAGTGTCGTGGGGAAGAAAACATATTAACTCACCATGTGGTGAATGTGGTCCTAACCTTGTTCTCCCAAATGGAATACTGGCACGTACCCAGTGAGAGCGAGAGGGAGCTATTAGCAGCTTTGGTTACTACACGGTGTTCAGGCCCGTTTTCTCTGCACACAGATGATCTCACTCGCCATAATGACAACAGACACTTGCAGTTTAGCCCATAAACAGCTCAGTTGATCATGGAGGATAGGGGTTAGGAATAGATCCCAGTCATGTCCTACCTCTCAGAGCTCTTAAAGATACACAGACAAAATTGGCTGTCAGGGATTCCTTCTTAAAAAGTCAGGATAGGTTTTCTTAATGTATATTATTACTATAGAAATATGAGGTGATGTGTAGAACAACAATTTTTGGCTCAGAAAATTAGAGGTCCCACAAAGGTAGGTGTCTTAAAAACTCCATTTAAAAATCAAAATCATGTTTATGAAAAAATCGAAAATAGCTCCAATATAATGAGGATATCTTTGAACACTGCACTCCTGGTCCCTCATGGCAATGATGGGAAGGATCTAGAAATCACACATTTATTTATACAAATGTATAAGATTGAAAGAAAATGGGTCGGTTGGGATCCAAGCAATTAATGATATTGAAACCTGAAATGCAAGGCTTGTTATCTTAAGCACCTTAATAGAAGTCCAGAAACTGGGCTTCAGGATTGGTTCAGATGGCTACCCACCTTAGCCCACCCAGGGCACAGCTCTGCCAGGAGGGTGCCTCCAGGGTCAGGGTCCCTTTCTGCTAGAAAAATGGCCCCTGCCTTCCACACTAGCTGGCTCATACTGTCATTATAGGTCAGTAGGATTGACCACATTTGAGATATTTCGTTTTGTCTGTTAAATATGCATTTATGTGTAATTGTTCATCGGTCACTCATTTTATCCTTCCCAGATATTAAGATTTTTTCTGAATGAGAAGAATGCTTCACCTAAAGAGCTTTTTGCTCACATGACTTTTTTTTTTAAATAAGATATTTTTATTGTTTTAAGAGAGGGAGAGAGAGGGAGAGAGAGATAGAAACATCGATGATGAGAAAGAACCATTGATTGGCTGCCTTCTGCATGCCCCCTACTGAGGATGGAGTCTGCAACCTAGGCATGTGCCCTTGATTGGAATCAAACCCAGGACCCTTCAGTCCCCAGGCTGCTGCTCTATCCACTGAGCCAAACCTGCCAGGGCTCACATGACTTCTTTTAAGGTTTTCATTCACATTCTGGTTGCATACGGATCACCTGGGGTATTTGTTCAAAATGCAATTGGAACCCTTCCCTAGGTCTAGAAAATGCCAAATGAGGCTGATTTAAGGGAGTTCCCCAGGTGGTTCTGAAGAGTGTACCTTTTGGTTTAGAAGGGGATAATCTGCAGTCCCGAGAGGTGGAGTAATTTATTTCACGTTCCACCATTAGCTTACGCACACGCCAGGACTGGGACACGGGGTTTCTTTCTCCCACTCTTCCTGGAACAAAGACAGCTGGCTGTTTCTCCCACAGGACATCTGGAAGGTGGTGGAATACACTGGCTCTTTCTGCCTTTACATCCTGCTCCTTAGATCTCAACCAGCTTGTACTAGTCTCTTAAAGTATAACATCTTGTTGGGTCTTTTGGAATGGAACTTCCCAGGCCTCTGTGCTGGGCTCTTTCCTTTGACCGTTTATCAGGCATTTTCTGCTGAGAGCCATGACTTGGCTCACTTCTCTACCCCACCCCAGACAGCTTCATTTGCGCTGATTACCCTACATTTCACATAGAAGTCATTAAGAATTCTGTTTCAGTGAATAAAAGAATGTAAATGAGGTAATTATGAGCTCCACTTACCTTACGAACCTCGTGTATTGTGTAATCATTAATGCTTACACATGATCTGCTCCCTGGCAAAATCAGGAAGATGGAAAGCGATATTCTTAGGATAGAAAATACTAATGAGGTTTATTCTGTGTCGGATTATATTTCCTCTGGGGGAAGTTAGGGAGGGTCTTTTAATGTAAGCTGTGAGCGAGGCAGCTTGAGAAATGGCTGTGTATTACTGCTTTTAACTTCCACCTACCTTTTGCATAAAATTAAATTCAAGATGCAGAGGTTTTTCTCATAACAACATTTCACACTTGGAAAGCAGAAGTCATCCAAAAAGCTCTATAAGATACATCCATATGATTGCTTTTGCTTACTGGGTAAATGCATCTTCATACATAACTTAAGTTGGCTGTTGAGTGTTAGAGAACATTTGGCAAAGAGTGCTTAAATGATACCATGGACAGGGGCAATGCAATAGACAAATCTGGCCTTGGCTAAGCTATTCTTCTTTTCTACCTGTGGTGAGCTCATTGTTTTTGTTGTCTCAGCAGTTGTGCCTTGTGAGGTTACGTCCAACTTTCATGTCATATTGATGTATCTATCAAGGTGTCCCACCACCCTTGCCACAAGTGAAGGTACCACATGACCCAAATCATCTAACTATATGTATTCCTCTTCTTGATCAACATGAGCTGTGCAGGTGGGACCATGTGAACTCAGCGATTTCACTAAAATGGATTTGATATATGGATATGGTGGATAGATGGTCTCTCTTTCTTTTGGTTTGCAATACATTAAAAAAAAAAAAAACAACAGTAGACTTGGGGCTGCCAGAAACCATTCTTCCTGTCGTAGGGACAGGACCTGACTGAGAATGGCTCCAACATGCAGAGCCAAGAGACAGACAAAGTCAGCATCCTGGTGACATCTTTGCCTACATGGAACTGACTGTATCCATGGATCTCACTCTGAATCCATGGATCTCACTCTACAGCATCCATGCATCTCACACTGTGTTATGTATGCATCTCACTCTGCCCAGGCTTAACATTGCTAGACATCCCAGTAACATAGGATACTACATTACAATTTTTGGAAAATCAGTTTCATTAAAGCTTTGAAAAAATTACAACCAAAAGGATTCCCATTAATATAGAAATTGGTATTTCCATGTAAAATATCGCAAGTCATAGAGCCTAAAATAGGAATGAGGTGAAGGTCAGAGAGGGTAGTTTTCCATTCTCAGCTGGAAAATAGAGGATCTTGCCCTAGCTGTGTCTGGCTTGGTGGGTAGAGCATCAGCCTTCCGAATGAAGGGTCCCAGGTTCGATTCCAGTCAAGGGCACATGCCCAGGTTGTGGTGGGGCCTGATCCCCAATGAGGGGGGGCGGGGCATGCAGGAGGCAGCTAATCAATGATTCTCTCTCATCATTGATGTTTCTCTCTCTCTCTTCCTCTCCTTTCTCTCTGAAATCAATTTAAAAAATTAAAAAAGAGCTAAATTAAAAGAAAAGAAAATAGAGGATCTCTGTCAGAGATAATCTTTGTTATCTAGGAGTGAATTAATTGGTTAAACTTATTTTTTTCTAACTTGCACTGTTAGTGGGCATAGATCACTGAGATATTGGATATAAAAAATTGATACACCAAAGTCTGCTATGACCTTTGGTAAGGTGAAGAGAAAAATATATAATATTGGTCTCAATTGACCCGTTTGAAAAGGAATAGTGTGTGTCAGAATTGCTTTTCCTCCTTATAGCTAATAACACACACATTACTGCTAAAGGCCTGATGATAATAGATCAGCACCAAATTCTCTGAAGTGCAGTGCAGTTGATATGAGCAAAGGTAAGAAGCTGGAAAACAAACCAGGAAATAAGATTTAGAACCAGAAGAAATGGGAGAGGACAAATACACAGAACCCTCCCCGAACTTTCTGTGAGCTTGAACTCATAGTCTGGTAGATAACATTCCACTGCAAAACATCCTCCACTGTGCCGAGACCGGTTTGGCTCAATGGATAGAGCATTGGCTTGGGGACTGAAGGGTCCCGGGTTTGATTCCGGTCAATGGCATGTACCTTGGTTGCGGGCACATCCCCAGTAGGGGGTGTGCAAGAGGCAGCTGATCGATGACTCTCTCTCATCGATGTTTCTGACTATCTCTCTCCCTTCCTCTCTGTAAAAATCAATAAAATAAAATAAAAAATAAAAAAATAAATCCTCCACTGTAATCTAACCCAGTAGCAGATGACAGATGGTCTCTGCCTTAAATACGATGTGATCCCAAGATGGAAGCATTAATAGAAGGTTTAAGTAGTGGTCAGGGCCCAAATGCTTATTGCCAAGAATATAGAAATCGTAAGGATAAATACCTCCCCACTAGACATTGGCAAATATTTACTTTTACAATTTTCTTTTTTTTTTTCTTTTTCTTTTTTTTTTTTTTAAATATATTTTATTGATTTTGTACAGAGAGGAAGGGAGAGAGATAGAGAGCTAGAAACATCGATGATAGAGAGTCATCGATCAGCTGCCTCCTGCACACCCCCCACTGGGGATATGCCCGCAACCAAGGCACATGCCCTTGACCGGAATCGAACCCGGGACCTTTCAGTCCCCAAGCCGACGCTCTATCCATTGAGCCAAACCGGTCCCGGCTACTTTTACAATTTTCAATAGGCATATTGATAGATTTTTTCTCTTGTCCGGTAAACAAGGATGTGTGACCGCAATCTGAAATCCCATGAGTCACCACCACATCCTTGGTTCTTGTTGTTAAGAACAATAAACCTCAGAGAGCCTCTTATTCTAGAACTGGGTTCAACCAGACTGACTAGCTGACATCCCAGATAGTGTATATGACATCCATTCTACTCTCCTGTCTTCTTCCTAACACAATCTTAATTTTGTACCAGCATCCCTGCTTTCTCCATACAGAATATAATTCAGAGAATGCTGAACACCCTTCCAGATCTATCATTGTGAACCAACCATAGCAATAGCATTGACTATGTTTACTTAGATATGGGCATGTGTCCAGTTCCTGGAAACTGAATTTGTTTTTATTTTTTTTTTAATTTGGTGGGTGGAATGAGAGTTATGCTGAGAAAATTCTAGAGAGAAAAAACTTTATTAAGAAAGTGGCATGAAAGATAAAGCGCCTATGGACTTCCTGACAAATAAAATCTTAAACTATGCCTGAATGTGACACCTGAAATTATGGAAACCATCTTTCTAGAAACCTGAGAATGAAGCCATCACACTGAGATTGGCAAAGTTGTGACAATGGCATCTAGATCTCTCAGATACTATGACTACTTATGATTTCTTGTTTTATTAAATCATGAGTTCTTTACTGTTTAGATCAATTCCGATTAGGACTTCCTTTTTTTTTTTTAACTGTTGAAATCTTCCTAATTGATAAATTATCAAGAAATTCATTCCACTTCCAAGGAATATAATTCCTGATTTCTCTATCAAGTGTGAGCTAATAAATTCTATGAACTGTTGCCAATTTCTCTTGTGATATCTCAACTAGATTTATTTTACTTCTCTCCATCACTATCTATTGTGAATTAGGAAGTAAGTGTTTTCATTTGCTCATCCACAATAACTAGATGCTAAAGAATTACATCTAGTCTTCCAATGCAATGCACCACACTCAGAGGTTCTACATATGAGACCTAATGGAATAAAATAATGTTTTTGATTGTTATTTGGGAATGAAAAGGGAGTGGGTGTTTTTGTGTGGTGGTGGTTTATGCTGTGAAAGATAGTTAGAAGGAACTAAATGAAATTAGGCTTTATGCAGATGATATTTCAGTTTGCCAGATGGCATTCCTAGAGGAAACAGCCATTTCCCCACTGCAGGGCTCTCCATCTCAACTCTAATCCTCACTCTCACCACAGGCATGAAGCCTAAGCTAGACCAACCATTGTTCCATGAACAGAGTGATGCGTACCTGTAGATGTAGAGAGATATCCTAAGCAGGTCCAAACATAGTGCTTATTTGGGAATATTTAATATATAGATATTTGAAGACAGAATGCCTATTCATTTAATTCTGCAAGCAATATGGGGATAGGCTTGCAGTTTTCCGGGCCATCTTTCCTACCATTTGTAGAGAGCCAGCCTAAGGATAAATATAGCAGATAGAGAGAAGTAGAGCAAAATAATCATCATGACATTATTTGTGCTCCTGTGTGCACCCATGCCTATTGGCCTCTAACTCTGTGGTTATATGAGAAAGGGCATCCATTGTTTGGTCTGAATTACTTTTGGTTGGATTTTTTGAAACTTAAGAAAAGACAAAAACAGCCCTAGCTGGTTTGGATCAGTGAAGAAAGTTTCACCTCGTGGACTGAAAGGTCGCAGGTTCAGTTCCAGTCAAGGACATGTACTTCAGATGCAGTCTCGATCCCTGGCCCTGGTTGGGCTCCTGTGGTGGCAACCAATTAATGTGTCTCTCTCACATTGATGTTTCTGTCTCTTTCTCTCTCCCTTCCTTCAACTCTTTCTAAAAATCAATTGAAAAATATCCTCAGGTGAGGATTAACAACGACCACAAAAAGACAAAAAAACATATACAGTCATAACTGATGTAAAATGAGTAAAATGCATGGGGGAAATGTCAAAATAATGACATAATGTTAAATGGAAGATCAAATAATGTTTGGTTGGCTTTGATTTCATCTTCCAAACTCAACTCTTAAGTCAACAACGTCAGTAACCTGAGCTGAATGAAAGGGAGGATTATATTTCCTTTGAAAATTAGATATGCACCAGCTTCTGCTGGTTCACCTTCCAATGTCAAATACAAGCATCCCATCCTGGCACTCTGATTCACAGAAAGACCAAATTCAGTGAATACCCATCACTCAAAGTTAAATAAGCCCAAAGAGAAGCATTTTCCCCATGGGGGCTATTCACAAGCTCATCACCCACTAGGAAAATTTGAGCAAATAAACATCTGTAAATATTGCTCCTTAAAGGAAGAGGAAATGAGGAACATTAAAAAAAAAAAAAAAAAAAAAGTTTCCTGCTCTGGAATTTAACCTAAATATGGAAAGCTTAGGACGGTTCTGATTCTTGTACAAATATGAACCTTGTAGAATGAAGATTGGATCACATATCTGCCCAGAAATCGCAGAAAGGATGTTAAAGATAAAGCCTTTGTTGCACCTGGGCTTGCCTCTTTGTTTACATGTACTTATACATTGGAATCTGGATTCATCAAAGAGGAATCTTTGGAAGTCCTTGATTCCTCATCTTGATTAAAATGAGAGAATCTCCATAATCCTGTCTTTCAAAATGTTATATTCCTCTTTTGAAATCCCATTTCTGTGTGAGTAAATTATTTGGTACCTAGACCTGGGAACTTTCTCAAGTGTTCTATCCCTTAATTCTGGTCCAAGATGAGCCCCAGTGTTTCCAAGCCCTTATCTCTGATACTTCAGCCTCACCGCAGGCCTTGCTGCCAGGACATTTGGTGTGGAGGCACACAGGCAGCATGCTACCAGTATGCTGGGCTTTCTGCGGTGACTCATTTAGAGGATTAGCAACATTACCGTTACATAATGCTCTGAATGAGAAAATTCTGGTGCCCTTTTCCAGGGCACTTTTCTGTTTCATAGCCTCTGTTCATTTCCCACTATTTACTGCGTTTAATTTGTCTTACGAAGTCTGCTAACGATGCCCCAACATATAATCTCATTCTCATCTCTTACCACCCACAAATGTCAGATCCCTGCCAACCGGTTTCCTTGCCATATCAGTCTCTTTCACATTCGATCCTCACTACCTAGAATTCTGTTGGTCTTATTTCTCTATGGAGAAAATGTCTGTTTGTCATTCAGATGACAACTTAAATGGCACCTCCAGAGTGGAGCCATCCTTCCCTTCACAGTTTATATTAGATTCTAATTTAGAAATTCACTTGTACATTTTGAACCATGTTTACTGCAATTTATTTACTTACAGAGATTTCCTCAATGTCTGCAGGATTGTTTTATTTATTTATTTTTTTGTCTTTGCACCACCCTGTGTGATATTTGGCCCTTAAGAGAGACTTGCTAAAGATTTACTGAATGAATGAGTGAATAGATTGTAAGAATCTGTGAAATATATAAAGTTTTGGAAAGACATCAAGAGGCATTGCTAACCACACAGAAGCTGAAATGAAAAAAAAAATGGAGGGAGGTGATCCAGGAAAAAAAAACAGAACAAAAAACTTGCTTAAATATCTTCAAAAATCTTATTATCAAATGAGACCAAAACAGAAGTTATTGAAATCTGCTGTGGGGAAGACATTTTTATTTGTCCTAAAGTGTCATTCTCTGATAACTTAAATTTTGTCATGGTGACCTTATTTAAGGGCAGTGTAAGGGAACATAAGTGCTAATTGTTCAAAATAGAGAAATCAGCAAGAATGAACATAGTCAGAATGTTATGGTAGAGTTTAAGTTATAGATGGAGAGAGAGACAAGTGGATCTACCAGAATCATTAGATATTATTAAAGTTGGAAAGACTTTTAATGATTTTCTGAAGTGTAAGTTCATGACCACAGAAACTCTATTGCTTGCTGTTACATTTCTTCCATTTTTCAGACTTACACCTTCATATGGTAGTTGCATAAAAAACACTTACTGAAGGAAAGAATGAAAATAAACCACATAAGGATCTCCTTTATCTATGCTTAGGCTAATGTTCTAGCATTAATGAGATTATGTGCGATTAGAGCAAATTCTTGAGTTAGAATGCCTGGGTTCAAACTGGAACTTCACCACTTGCCACATCTCTTCAACCCTCAGCTTTTTAATCTATAAAGTGAGTATAGTAATATCCTCTACTTACCAAAATTATATGAATGCATATGCAGCGCCTACAGTGTAACAGACACTAAATTTATTAATGTTACAAGGATAAGCAATGGCAGAACTGAGCTAGAATCCATTTCTTCTGATTCTCAGTTCAGATCGCTTTCAAATAGAGAAGGAAAATTATATCTTTGTGAGGGGGAAAAAAGGTTTTGAATTGGGTTGGGTAGTTGTCTATTGAGATAGTTCCTTTTTGAAAACTAGAATGGAACTGCCCATTGAACAGAAATTCTACCATCCATAAGCCTGTGGTGACGCTGGATCATTTGAACTTCAATTCATCTCATTTGGTTTCTTTCATCCCTGACCTGCCTCTTCAAGGACACAGTGGTACAGACAGAGATGCCCAAAGAGCAGAGGCCAGGGGTGGAAGCAAGGCTGAGGTAAAGAATGAATGGAAGAGAAATTGAATTAAACCCAATGACTTGACCTAAAAATTGGGAAGGTCCTAGGCACCCTTACTCAAATATGAACCTGAGATTTGAAGGCACCATGATATTGTGCACCTGATTATGAAACTATTGAAGTGTCTGACAGGAACCATACGGCTGAGTTTCATATTTGTGAGAAATGCCCAAAGGAAGGGGAAGATAGATGAAAATGACGAGGGAAAACATAACAGCAAATGCTTTATGCATTTGAGGGAATAGATTTTTATGGGGGGAAAATAGACATTGAATACAATTTAAATTTATTGCTGCAGAGTTGAGCTATGCTTACTTTGCATACTGAGAAAGATGGTAAGCACTCTACAGTTTCCTGTGTGTGTTTTTTTTCTCTTTTTTTTTTCTTAAGGAAAATGTAGTTTTTTTAAAAAAGCTCATTAAAAGGTAACCTAGTCTAGCTGGACATCAGAAATCTCCCAGGAGCCAAAATGTTGATGATTCAAGCATAAATGAGTTAGAAATGTGTGGTTGCAATTTCATTTGGAATGAATGGGGAAAGAAAACGAGGCTGGCAAAGCCCATTTTGCAATTCTTCTGGACCAGAACCTCTGGAAAACGCTCTGAGGCACAGATCACCTGGAGCAAAACAAGGTGCTGGCTTAGGAGAGAGGACAGTGGGAGACAGTTACTTAGTTATGTGTCTTTCATTAAATTCTCTGAATGGGAGACTTATTCTGATTATAGCTATTTTTTTTTCTACCTAGCAAGAATGTGACCACATAGAATTGTTAGGTATTTTGCAGTTTTGTAGGAAACATGTTTCGAGTGGAGCTATGGGAATTGCAAATTCTTAATAGCATTACTGTAATTCATTATTAGAGGGCCTTGCCTTAACTTTAGCCCCCTAAAAATCAGGAGAATTAGCAACAGTTCACTTACGTTCAAGTTGGTATCTTAGAAACTTTGGAAATTATTGCTACAGCCAGTTTAAGAGACTTACTTAGAGGCACTGGGAGCCTGTCAGTAATTATCCAAATTGGGAATGGAGTTTTTTTGTTTTTGTTTTTGTTTTTTTGGTGTGTGTGTGTGTGTGTGTGTGTGTGTGTGTGTGTGTTTAAGTTTTTGTTTTCTGTTTTCTAAATTGATTTGAGTTTTTATGGGAGATTGAAACGATATGATCCTCATGGGGTTGTGAGAGTTTATCTAATTGGATTTGAATATGATTCTGATCAAGAAACATATATTTTCCCATTTGGAGGTCAGGACTGTGGAGAATTTCAGGAGATTGAGAGTACACGCTGATGATTTTCAACAGGCACAAAGGGATTAGTATTGAGGTTAAACCTGTTCTGCATACAGTATTTAAATGAGCTATGTGATGAAATTAGATCCCAAAGGGCATCTTAATTTGCTAATAATGGAGAGGCACATGGAGGATTAATCCCATCCCGTTGACATTTGAAAGGATTTGGCAGGATTTGTGCAGATTAGAAATGGCGAGTATCAAGGAATGAATGCCATTCCCTCCCAGTTTCATCAACAGGCAAACTTAAGTTCTGATATAAGAAAGCATGAGAATGTCAGTCCTGTGATAAAAGGGTGGGGAGAAAGAAGCAGAGATGAGGGTTAAACTTGAGAAATAGAAAAAAGAAAAAAAAGAAATATATATATATATATATATATATATATATATATATATATATATATATATACATACATACATACATATATATATATCATGGTTTCCAATTAAAGTCCTTTTGATTCCTCCAAATATAATATGTGAGCTATTAGGATTGTAATCTGACTTGGTATTTTGAATCTATTTTTTCTAAAGAAAAACTGATAAATTAACCATCTGATATATAGTTAGCACTCAATAAATATTTGCTGACTAAATGAGATTTATAGGATATATTTTTAAAAAATTTTAAATATATTTTACTGATTTTTTTTTTTTTTTTTTTGCAGAGAGGAAGGGAGAAGGATAGAGTGTTAGAAACATCGATGAGAGAGAAACATTGATCAGCTGCCTTCTGCACACCCCCCACTGGGGATGTGCCCACAACCAAGGTGCATGCCCTTGACCGGAATTGAACCTGGGACTTTTCAGTCTGCAGGCTGATGCTCTATCCATTGAGCCACACTGGTTAAGGCTATTTTAAATTTTATTTAGCTTTAGGAGACATTACGAAGGAATCTCACAATGAGTTTTTATAAGTCAAGTGGTGTGTTGTATTAGTTAAGGTACAACCAGCTGCCTTAGCCAGCAAACTCCCAGATATTAAGACAGCTAGTAGCCTCATAGATCTTTGAATCTGAAACAGGTGATTGAAAGGGGGAGCAGCTTTCCCAGTGGTTGATATTGATTGGCCAAACTTCTTCTTTTTTTTTTTTTTTTTTTTTAGTTTGTTTTGACATCTGTTAAGGCCTTGGATCTTTGCTGAGTCTCCTCCATCCGGGTGGCTAATGGGAGAGGAGAGAGTGGAGAAGTAACACCTGCTTGGTGTCCTCAACCTGTAATTGGCATACTTCACTTCTGCTCACATCCCACAAGACTAGGTACATGGCCCACATGAGGCAACAAAGCCTGGGGAATATTTTTCCTGTGTGGGGAAGCCACTTGCCAGCAATTAAAAAACAAACACACACACAAATCATTGATTGACATGTGTTTTTCTCTGCCATAGTCATCCCTTTGGCCACCAAATATACATGTATATGTTTTCCCTCCACACGTGGAATATATGATTCACAAAGGGGAAAACCCAAAATCAAATCCAATTTCTGTTTCCTGTTTAAAGTGCAGGATTTTTTTTTCAGGGCCATATATGGCTTTTCTGACCTGGCAACTTATCATCCAAAGCATATCTTTCCCCTGAATAACTAGTAATATAAAAAGGTGGAGCAGGACCAATATAATGAAATAAAAATTCCGCTTTTTAAAGGAAAGAGGAATAGGAGACACAGAGTCATCACTGATCTATAGCAATGATAAAGTCTTTTAGGGCAGGCATTCTAGAAGTAGAATAGCACCTATTTTTAAATTTAATATTATGCTTCTTATCATTTGATGCCAGAGATAAATATCTGGATATTTTGACATTTGAAATATGACTATGAAGAAGCCAGTAAGTCTCCAGAATACAATACTCTATTAGACCAAATCACTTTTCAAATTAAATTGACACCACACACACACACACATACACACACAGACACACAAACTCACACACATACTGCATGTACAGACACACACACACAGACATTTTGATAGCACTGAAAACAAAAGAAAATCTAATTGCATCATTGGTTATCGGTCCAATTTCTAAACAAGTCACTTAGGGGGATAAAAAGGAACATGCAATTTATAATGACAGTGGAACCAGAAACATATGTTGTCATGCTGATCTTTCCTCTTTGTTATTCTGGGTTCTTTCACAATAGCAAATGGGAACCTCTTGCTAGTTTATTTATTTATTTATTTTTAATTTCTTTATTGATTAAGGTATCATATATTTGTCCTCATCCCCCCATTCCCATCCCAAACTCCTCCCCACATATTCCCCTCCCCCCTGTTGTCTTGCTAGTTTAGCAACAGGCATTTCACCCAGAAGAATTTATACTGTGGCTATTTCTGGTTCTTTGGTGCTAAATTGGTCAAGAAGCCCTAGAAAGACAAACACACTTTTATATCATTTCCAACTTGCCCCTGAAATTGGTGCCAATATTATTTGATTATCTGCCCTACCATAATGGAATTGGGATGCAGAGAGATCCCAATGCCATTTAATTTTGGCTTTAAATATAATGATAACTTTTCATTCCCCCCCCCCCTTTCCATGTGATTTTATGTAGCCTAATACTCACATAAATCTGCGTCCCCAGAAAGACATGCTGATTGGGTGTCAAGAAGAAATGTAGCTCACTATTAAAATTTTGTGATAGATAATCTACAGTGTACAAAAGCTACCACAAGAGAATCAAGAATTGATAAGCCTAAACTGATTTTTTATTGGGAGAATAAATTCCGTGCTCCTTCTGTGAAAATTGGGTGCGTGATTTGACTGAATTGAGTCATCCTCGCAGGGAAAGTCAGAGCCACCTCAACATGAACATGTCATTAGAAAATGTCTTAAATTTCCCCATCTGTTGTTGATTTGCTCAAAGAAATTGAGAAATTTGAATTTTTCCTGAATTAGAAAGCAGAACAGCAGCTATCCCTCAAGGTACATATAGGTGACTGCTCAGAATGTCCTATTTTGGAGAGTCTCTGCTTGAATCATGTCAAAAGTATTAGGCAGAAGAGTAAGAGCAAAGTACTCTGTAGATTGGCTCATAGAAGAGCAAGTTTTATCCACACAAGTTTTCTACCAATTTCCACACAATCAGTTCTTTTGAAAGGGAGAGTCTGCAGTGGTTGCCCAGGTGTCTGATTTCTGGGGTAGGGGATGTGTCTCTTTCAATCATGGAGTCCTCCATTAGTGCATGAAAAACAGGACAGTTGAAGAAATTTACTTGGGGGATATTTGAAGGTTTAATGTCGTGAACATCTATTATAGTATTACTAATGTCTGTTTCTTTCCCTAAAAGAGGTACCTTATAATACAGCTTTCTGCTATTGTTATGGCAGAATACCAGATTCCCTTCACATGTTCCAACCATCTTTTAGTTCCTACTGCCTAGATTCTCAGTGGTTGAGCATTGACCCTATGAAATAGGAGGTCAAGGTTCAATTCCAGGTCAGACTACATGTCTGGGTGTGGGCTCGATCCCCAGTAAAGGGAGTGTAGGAGGCAGCAATGATTCTCTCTCATCATTGATGTTTCTACTCTCTTGCCCTTTCCCTTCCTCTCTCTGAAGTCAATAATTAAAAATTAAAAATTAAAATAAAAAAGCAAAGACAAAGTGGGACTGGGAGACCAACTTCTCCTGTTTCCCTTTGGTATTTGTACTTCCATTCTTAAAGTTTTCCCAGTGCCTATATAGAGTATTGCACACAGTATTGCCCTAAATAGGCTAAAAACAGAAAAAGAAAAAAAAAAGTAAAATATGAGTAGTCATGTGTGGCTATTAGTCAACTTAATACTAAGTTAATAAATCTTATAAGTGCATATCCTATCTTCATAATGGGAGAAATATCAATAACTAGACTTCTAGTTTTTGAAACCTTATTTGGGAGTAAGGGATCTCATTGTCATTTCCCTTGGTCTGTCACCATCCATATTAATTTCAGCATTAATTCAGGAAAAACTAAAGCTGAAATGTTAAAATTTAAAACCAAGAAAATCCAACCAAATGGGAAAGTATGCAAAGGGAAATAAATTATTCACACACCCTGCAGTTCACCTTTTTTATTTCCTGAAATAAAGAGCTTTCTAAGGAATGCAAGTTGCTAAACACTGGAACAGATCATAGAGGTGGCTGCAGCCTCCCTTCAGGAGGCCATTAGGCATGGATGAATTCTTCCTGACCTCACAAATTTGCAATGTGAGTTAGGGGCTAGAATAGAGAACTGTCCAGGTCCCTCTAGCTATTGTTAAATTTGATAATATCTTAGCTATCCCACCTAAATTTGATTCTGTGTGTGTGTGTGTGTGTGTGTGTGTGTGTGTGTGTGTGTGCATGTGCTGTTAAAGGGACCTTATGTCAGGACTGGAGAGGCATAATCTCTGAAAGCTGTTCAGGAGCAGAAAGAAACAAGAAGGAAACTCCCAGAACCTTTAGCACTGGCGTTTGAGACAGGTTGTTAAGAAAACTGTCCAGTGCAAGGAATATTAGAGGAACTGGAATCAGACGACCCAAGTCCAGAAAGAATGTGAGCCCTTTTAGAGAACAGGGGAGTCTTGGGTGACCTCCATGTGTGAGCATCGGGTCAATGATACATGGATGGAGCAGGTTAGACATGTGAGAGTCCCCAGGAAAGACAAGGGACACCTTTTAAGTACCACACTGCAAAACTTTAACTGAACACAAGCCATTTCTCTACAAGTTATGTTTTCAAAGGGTCTGTTCATTGTACTGCTGGGGAAATGCAGGGGGGAAATAGGACATGTGTGTCAAAGACCTTGGTGGCATAGTGAGTATTTTTAGCAGTGAATGGGGGACAAGAAACATATTAATATAAGTCCATCAGAAGAAAAGGAAAACATATGACTCAAGAAAATATGTGAAAAGACAAATGGGAAGTTGAAAATATTGTTGGGAGACCCAAAGCTATGAGTATATTGACACAGCCTTCTACAGTAATGAGCCTTGGGGGATAGCTCTAAAGAATATGAATTTTTTCCTACAAAGAAAGGATGGTAACCTACAGCTCAAAATAAGCCAACCAGTGAAAGATTAAAAATAACTAATACTTAACAGTGCTTTATTATTTATACGTGCTCTAAAATACATACATACATATATATACATATATATATATATATATATATATATATATATATATATATATATATATATATTTTTTTTTTTTTTTCTTTAGGAACTTTCAATTATTGTGCCCTGTAGGCAAACCAGTATTCTTAGAAGTTTAAGTTATTTGCCCAAGGTCATAGTTGACATCTAGTAGAACTGGGACTTGAGCTCAAGGAGGTTGACATATTCTTTGCTAACTTGTGTGTGTGTGTGTGTGTGTGTGTGTGTGTGTGTGTGTAAACACACATGATATGAACCCATTGAAAGATAGATTTCATTGTATTTCAACTGGGATGTACTGTCAATGGTGCCAAAAGATACTGCAAAATAAAAAATTAAAAAGTAGGTTCAGTATCATTAAGAATTTTGTTGTTGTTGTTTTCCAGGTAAATTACATACAGCTTATAAGTAAAGGAACTTCGTGCCCAGAGGGTAACCACTTTAGCTGCTTACAAATACATGGAACCCCATGCCTCTAAATCTGGTATTGGAGATGGGTGGCCTTGAAATAAGATGCAACTTAGAAAGAAAAGGGCGCCTCTTCTTCCTTGATGCTCCATTCATAGTAACAGAAATTCTCCATCATAGCTACGGCCTGAGCTCTCCTCCTGGCAGGCAGGTCCACCCACAGATAGCATGATAGATCACCCCTCAAGTGGGTCTCTGAGCATGTAAGGTGTATCGAAAAACAGTGTGTGGAAGTCTGATCTGCTTGAATGTTAGAAGCTCAGAACTTAAAAAATGTTATATTTTACAACTTGCATCAGTCAATTTTTGGCTTTTCTCTCCTTCGTGTATTTTAACATTTACAATTTTACTGGGCCATTGATCATTGGTTTGAATCCCAAAGTTTGGCTCTAACACAATACATATGGAGATGGTTATATGTACAAATGCATCCTGAAATGCCTGGTAGAGCATATTTATTCGAAATCTTTTTAATCCTTTTAATAGACTGTTTTTACATTTTATTTATTAGCTCACATAGTTCATTTAAAAATGTAAACACAATTACAAATGTTGTTCTCCTCTGATACACCACTTACTAAGCCTAATTATCAAATTATTCAGAAGAAAATAGAGTTACCATGATTAAATACAGGTTTCAGAGAGAATGAGAAGATTCTACCAAAAGTTTATCCCAATCAAGATTAGAAGTGTCTGTAATCATTATAAATAACTCTAAGCATCGTGTTGTGTTCAAACAGAGGTTTGACCGTTGCTCTCAGAAATGCTCAAGTTCATTTATAAACAGATGAGATCAATGAGTGCTCAGAAGTACAAAGAACTATTAACACTTGTGTATCACCTTCCAGTCTCACCATTTATAAGGTAACAAGTACGTTTTTTCACATAACCATTGAAGGCATTCTAGTGTATTAGTTGGAGTTGTCATATGAAACTATGTCCATCTAACCCTGAGGAAACATCTTGGATTAATGTGAATAGATATGAAACAATTCCACTTGTTTTTCAATGGCTCTGTAAGCCATGGCGAATTTGTGGTGCATGAGCTTTTCAAGCTTAATGTAGTATTGTTATTTTCTATTATCTCTTTATTTTATTTTATTTTCATTTTTTCATTGTTTGAAGGATTACAAATAGTAGTACATATGTCTCCCTTTTTTCTCCCTTGACACCCCCCCCCAGTCTCCCCTACTCCCATGCATATGCCCTCACCTACCCCCTCCCATGCCTTGTATCCATTGGCTATGCCTACATATTATCTCTTTATTTTAATTTTAAAAATCAATTACAGTTGACCTGCAGGTGTACACGAAAATGATTAGACATTCATATAACTTACAAAGCAATCACCCTGATAAATCTAGTAACCATCTGACAGCATACATAGTTCTTAACAATATTATTGACTATGTTCCTTATGCTGTACTTTACATCCCATTACTGTTTTTATAATTGCCAATTTGTACATCTTAATAGCATCATTTTTTACTATCATTAATGCTAATTTTTAAAAATAAGTAAACATATAGATATAGGTTTATTTTTTTAATGACAAGGTGCTAAAGGCTTTTAACCATAATAGCAACAATAAAACCAGCATCCTCACCCATTGTTTGTGATCTACACAGGAAATTAAATTCAACTTTCTAAGTGGTTTTCTTGTTTTTACTTTACTATTTGTATCCATTATGATTACTGCAATCTATTTATTCATAAAATTGGGACATTGTCAGTAAACAACCTATTTGTGGTAGTTCTCTTAAAACTTCCTTCCACTTCCTCATTCCTCATTTGGCTAATTCCATGTTCATTATTTTGCTGTTTATGACCATGCAAATGTTATTTATATTTACTGTAGAGTCTTGTTGTATGTGTGTGTTGGGGGGGGGGGGGTCAGGTGGAGGGGAGCTATGGGGGGAAAAAGAGGAACATCTGTAATAATCTGAACAATAAAGATTTATTAAAAACAAAACAAAACAAAACAAAAACACTCAGAACTAGACATAAGATAGCACCAGGAAAGCTGAGGAACAGTCAGGAATAATCTAGAGAGGCAAGGCTATGTGTGGCTGGAATGGGTGACAAAAAATAAAAATTGTTTATTATTTACTCAGGCAATTTCACCTAAACCTCAAAATCAGGGGGTGGAAATGAAGTTGACATTAGCAGTTCTGTCAATCAAAGGGATCAAACCTCCAACAAATCCAGCCAGGGCATGCCTCTAATTCTTGATCACAGGATTCTATAGAGCAAATCAACTTGCTATTGTTAGTATATGTCTTTGTAGGCACTTAGGCTTGATCTTCCTCCACCCAGCTAAGCTATTTATCACGTATGCATTTGTTCACAATACAGTGGTAGGAAGTGTAAGAAATTTCCAATATTTAGAAACAAGTTCTTTGGAGATTTTGCTTCCCTAAATCTAATTGAAGCAAGCTTATCATGCCACACCCACTCCAACCAAACAGATGCCATAGGCTTGCCTCTCTAGATTATTCCTGACTGTTCTCCAGCTTTCCTGGTGCTATTTTATGTCTAGCTCTGAGTATGTATTTTTGGTTCTTGAGCAAAGAATCCAGGTAGAAGCTGGAGAGGGAGCTGAATTGGCTTTTTTTCATATCAGGCAGTTTGAGAACCCTCCAAGAATAGAGATTCTATACACATTAATCTATAAATATAAAAAAATATTAACTGTATTACTAATCATGCCTAGGAGGTATCTATTAGGTTATGATACTGAATATAATAGAATATAAGATAATCATATTTAAAATCATATTTAAAATAAACTGCAAAAATAGTGATTTTTTTTTTTTTACAATAACCATATGTATTTCCTGAAAACTCTCTGTCGGATGGAAACTGGACATTTAAAAAAGAAAACAAAAATAGGCATGATTGTTTCCACCATATTAAGGGGCTTTGGTGAATTTTAAAAAATATTATATTAAGTGTGATTTGAAACAGTATTTTTTTTTCATAAATTTTCAAAGAAAACAATGAAAATTTGCCAAAGATTTTGCTAAGGAGATAGTGGGATTGTTCTGTTTATCAACCTGATTTTCTACTCATCATTCATCTAGCCTTATTTTCATGCAACTATTCACAAACTAACACAGAACATAAGTGAAACTGACTTGAGTTGTCAAAACTTATAGTTCCCATTCTTAATTTGTTTTGTGTTCATATTTTTCTCAAGTTGGGAGTGAAAAGTCATTTTAATTAAAAATATTTCTGCATAATAATCTCCAGACAAAACAGAAACCAAGGCATGGATACATGAAATAGACTGACAGCTGTCAGGAGGAGGTTAAGGGTCTGGATGAAAGAAGGTAAAGGGATTAAGAAAAACAAAACAAAACATAACAAAACAAAACAAAACAAAACACATATGCATAACACATAGACATAGAGGACAGTGTGATAGCCAAAGGGAAAATGGATTGGGGGCGGGGGAGGGGGGGAGATAGGTGGAGATAGGCAAAAGAAGGGGGGTGAAGAGGGGAGGGGAAATGGGGATGGAAAAAGATTTTGCTTGGGTTATGCAGTGTGCAGATGAGGTTTCACTGAATTGTACACTTGAAACCTCCATGATTTTATGAACCAAAGTCACCCCAATAAACTCAATTAAACAATAAAAGTATTGATGGATGATTAATTACTTTAAAATATAAACAGAATGAATAGTAAACAAAAACTTTTACCTTATTATGTCAACAAATTTTATAAAAATATTCTCCCACAATAAAAAAGGTCATGTTGAATTTTAATATATCAATAAACAATTATATTACTAATATCCAAAAATTGGCAAAAAAAATTATTTACAGGGCATGGTAAACTACTTAGTTGTAAATGAGATTTTAAAAATCCAGGGGAGGGAAAATTGGGGGAAAATGGTTAAAAGAATACAAATTTCCAATCATAAGATAAGTAAGTACTAGGAACCTAGTTCATAACATGATGACTTCAGTCAACTCTGCTGCATGAATTGTAGGAAAGCTATTAAAATGGTAGATCCTAAGAGTTCTTATCAAAAGGAGAAAACTTTTCTTTTCCTCTTATTGTATTCACATGAGATAATGGATGTTAAGGAATACCATTGGGATACCCTTTTCACAATATATGCAAACCAGGGCATCATGCTGTTGGCCTTAGACAGTGATAGATATATATTTTATATATTTCCCAGTGAAATTTAAAAATGTACAGGCCATTCAATTATGGTTAAACAACCAAAATTTGAACACTTGTGTAAAGAATACTTTCAAAGTTCTTCTTTCATATTGGCAGGAGGGCTGGGGATAGATGGCTGTTTTATAGCAATCAAGGCAGAAGTGAGATGAATTGGGTAAAATTTTTATTAAGATATACTTGACATACAACGTTATATTAGTTTCAGGTGTACAACAAGATGATTCGATACTTGTATATATTGCAAAATGATTACCACAAGGAGTCTAGTAAACATCCATCACTATATATATATATATATATAGTTCAACTTTCTTGTGATGAGAACTTTTAGTATCTACTCAGCAAATTTCAAGTATGCAATGCAATATCCTTAACTCTGGTTATCATGCTGTACATTATCTCCCTATAACTTGTTTATTTCATTGCTAGATGTCAATACCTTTTGACCACCCTCACCTATTTCCCCAACCACCACCCTCCCACCTCTGCAACCACCAATATGTTCTCTGTATCTATGAGTTCAATTTTTGGTTTTATTTTATTTGTTAGATTCCTCATATAGGTGAGATTGTATGGTATATATTTTTCTCTGCCTGGACTTATTTCAGTTAGCATAATGCACTGAAGGTCCATCCATGTTATCACAATGGCAAGATTGGTGTTTTTTTATGGATGAATGGTTTTTTCCATTGCATATACTCTATGCCATATCCTCTTTGTCCATTCATACATCAGTGGACACTTACGTTGTTTCCATATCTGTATGTAAAAAATGCTGCAGTGAACATGGGAGTGCAAATATCTTCTCAAGTTAGTGTTTTCATTTTCTTTGGATAAATCCCCAGAATAGGCTGGATCAAATAGTGGTTCTATTTTTAATTTTTTGAGAAACATGCATATAGAAACATATACTCTAGAGTGGTGAAAACAACTTACATTCCCACCAACAGTGCACACATATTCCCTTTTCTCCACATGCTCCAAAACTCTTCATTTTATTTTACTAGAGGCCCAGTGCATGGAATTCGTGTATGGGCAGGGTCCCTAGACCTGGCCGGTGATCAGGGCTGATCAGGTTCTCCCTGCCTCTTCCTTCCCTTGTTCCCTCAGCGCTCCACCAACATCACTGGTCGCTCACCATGTTCTGTGCTGCGCCCTGTTGGTCAGGGCACATCATAGTGAGTGATCGGTCTTTTGGCCGAACTCCCAAGGGGACACTTTACATATTAGCCTTTTAGATATAAATAATAGCCATTCTATCAGATGTGAGGCATCTCACTGTAGTTTGGACTTATTTTTCCTGATGGTTAGTGATGCTGGGCATCACTTTGTGTGTCTCTTGTCCAGTTGTATGTCTTCTTTGGAAACTATGCATATCTTCTTCCCATCTTTTAAATCAAGTTGTTGGTGTTTGCTATTGAGTTTTGCTGTTGAGTTGCAAGGAATTTATATGTTTTGGATACTAACCTCTTATCAGATATATGATTTGCAAATATTTGATCTCGTTTAGTAGGTTGTTGTTTTTTTATTTTGTGGATGATTTCCTTTGCTCTTCAGAAGCTTTTTGGTCTGATGTAGTCCCACTAATTTCTATTTGCTCTTACTGTTTTTACTTTTGGAATCAAATGCAAAGACCAATATCAAGGAGTTTACTAATAATGTTTTCTTCTATTTAATATGGTAAAATAGTTCTAATCTACAGAAAAAATCTTTTAAAAGTTAGGAATTAGAAAGGGGAAAATAATTCTGATTACTTATAGGTGGCATGATCACTCTCAAAGAAAACTAAAACAAAACAAAATAAATCAGAATACAAACAAATAATCTTAATTAATAACATAATTTAGCAATTTTGACATATTAAATTTAAGGACAAAATAATCCATATGTCATTTTCTGTTAAGAAAAAGTTTACAAAAGGTAATAAAGTTAAGAGCTTAAAAATGAATCTAATAAATATATTTGAGATTAATGTAATATGAAAATTATAAATCTTAGTAAAAGATATTAAAGAAGTCCTAAACAAGGAGAGAGATAAATTGATAAATAGAAAAAAATCAATATAAAATATCACTTCACCTCAAAATGACCCATTGATTAAATTCAATTCCAACCAAAAAATCATTCAATATTTTTATGAAACCTACAAGGTGATTCTAAAGTTTTTTTTGAAAAATGAAATGCCAGGACTTAATTCTCAAAAAGAAAAATAGTTTTCCCTCCTACAATTTATCATGATCTATTTAGAATCATGGACAAGTTGGCTAATGGAAGAAAAGGGAGAAACAGACCTTGCTGATATAAACTTAAAATATGATGAGATGACAATGCAGAACTTACAATATGATTTGATTACATGCAGGGAGATGGGACATTTAATTATTATTCTTTGTAATCCAGGCGAAATGAGGACTACAATATGAAAGGCAAAGCAGTAAAAATGTAGGGGGTAAATTGATGTCATATGGATAGGCAATTGTAACCAATTCCTCAAAACACGATCCTAAAAGAACATGAATTAATTAACTACATTAAAGGTAAGAACTTATTTTCATCCAAAGTCACCATGAAGAGAGTGAAAAAGCAAGTCAAAAACAGGGAGAAATGTTTGTCACATGCTAATGACAAACGGCTTATATCTAGAACTTGTAAATAATTTATCAGAGTAAATTTTTTAAAAGGCAAGCAACCCAACAGAAAAGTTTAGCTAAAAGTCATCCTACCCAAGCCAGTTTGGCTCAGTGGATTGAGCATCAGCCTGCAGACTGAGGGGTCCGGATTTGATTCCAGGCAAGGGGTCTGGGTTTGAGCCCAGGTTGTGGGCTCAGTCCCCACTGTGGGGTGTGCAGAAGCAGCAGATCAATGATTCTCTCTCACTGATGTTTCGGTTTCTCTCTCTCTCTCTCTCTCCCTCCCTCCCTCCCTCCCCCCCCTCCCTCCCTCCCTCCCTCCCCCTCTCTCCCTCTCTCCCTCCCTCTCTCTCTCTCTCTCTCTCTCTCTCTCTCTCCCCCTTCATCTCTAAAGTCAATAAAAGCCAAGGCATTTGCAGTGGTAGAAATACTCCCCCTTTTCCAGGACTGATGAGACAGGATGAGGTCATCAGGGGGTGTTCTTATGAAGCTTCTCTGAAAAGTGATCAAGGAATATTCTCAGCATGTGATGAAGCAGTGGACAAATGGAAAAGTGGCTAAAGTTATGGATTTGTGAGATGACAACATATTTTTTTAAAGTATAGTAGGAAGTATTGCAGTGAGGTCAAGAGACAGATAAATTTACAGTCATTTCATCCTGAGTCAGGAAAAGGCTGAACTCTCTCAGCTGGCTTGTACTTTCCAAAAGAAAAAAAATGTGTATAAAAATATTTAACGTGCAGGAGAGGCAGGTTCTGCTATCAGGAGGCTACAGAAGAATTTTTAAAAATATCTGCTAAGTGTTATTAAAAAAAGGGGGGGGGTAGGTAGAAAAGTAATGGTGTTTTTATGCATGTTTAGATTTTTTCCTACTTGACCTTTTGTCTAAACATCTGTCTCAGTTTTCCTCATTCCACTTGTTGAAGAATTTTTCTAACTACTTATTAACCTGCCTCGTATCTGTAATATATGTGTGTGTGTGTGTGTGTGTGTGTGTGTGTGTGTGTATATATATATATATATATATATATATATATATATATATATTGGGTTTTTTTGTTTGTTTTTTTTTTCCCCACTGCCCCTTAGTACTTCCATGTGCATTTTCAAAACAGAAGGATACACACCTGGAAAGTAAAACTATTATCATCAAAATCAACATTGGGATAATACTACCTTCTAATAAGACCCATTCAACTCTTGCTGTTTGTCTTCATAAGACCCTTACAGATTGATGGTTCTACCCCAAATCCTGTGTAGTACGTAGTTGTCAGATCTTACCTAATAATAGACAAACACGTAAATTGACCATACTGGAAATGGCTCTGTGCTCAAATGTTTGTAGGCACATCCCAATGCAATGGGTCTTCAGCCTGAACCAGCTGAGGTCAGGCACATGGTTCACCATCTTATAATAGCAGTAGAATGCAATAAAGCTTGTTTTTAAAGATTACAAACTGTTTTATCCAATAGGAAAAAGCCACACTGGTAGTGCTTGTTCTTCCGGTGTTAAAAATACTGTCCAAGTTTCAATGACGCTATTTATTATCAACAATTATTCACTGGTGCATTGGGGAAGGGGGAGCTGAGAGTAGTTTTTATCTCATTAGCATGTCTTCACTGGTAACTGTTTAGAATATTAGTTCTCTTTGATCTCCCATTTGATTATAATGTGCAAAGCCGATATCATCTGTTATTATTTCCATTAATAGCTAAGTATCTCTTGCGGCTGACAAGGCAATTTGTTATTACCAGGCTGCCTTTGTGCAGTGCAAAGAGGTTGGCACCCACTCCCCCACCCGGCCTTGTAAAACAACAGGCGTTATCTGTTCCCTCAACCTCCAGAAGCTGCCTGCTTCACCCAGCTTTGTGAGGGCTGCGGGACAAAGACAGGGAGCACCTTGGCAGAGAGATGGAGAACAGGGGGAGTGGGGTGGGGAGAAGATGCTAATCTTGTCACAATTTCTACAGCAGAGGCTTTAGCAAATTGGACAACTAACCCTGAGCATAGTCCGCTGACCTGGTTTGCTTTCTTGAGGTTCAGGTTGGGCAGGAGAAGGGGCGATAAGGCCAGGCAGGAGATAGTGCTGCTGATGTGCCCCTCGCGGCAAACCAAGTGGATTTTCACATCCTGTCCTCAGGATCTCAGGCTTGTGGGCTTGGGTTTTGGCAGTTTATGAAGGTGAGAGATTTGCAACTCAAGAGGCATTATTGTCAGATTTCTATATCTGTCCTGAATTTCTTGTGTTTGCCATCCTCGTTCCCAGAGACGGTGAGATCTTTGACAAACATTGACACATAACGCGGATCATTTTTTCTTCCTCCTCCCAAATGATTCCACCTCCGAGAATAAGACCGGGGTTGATTAATTAAGAGAGAAAGGACTGTGAGGGGAGTCAGTTTGGAGAGATGACAGGTTCCTATCTTTTAAGTAGCCTGGGAGCATTTCAAAACACAAACTTTTCCTAATGGATTGATTTGACACCTTGACTGTGACATATACCAGGAGAAGTTTCTTTCTCTCTTCTAAATCTATTGGTTTACATGGCAGCTTATATTCTTGGAAGCCTCACCTGTCTTATGAATATAACCAACTGCCTCTAACAACAGTGCCAAGAGAGTGAGGGAGCTATTTAAAGTGGCAGTGTCATTTGGAGGCAAGGCTTTGTCTGTAGATGAATGGTCTCCTGCATATGAGACACTGAAGACCCTTGCGGGCAATCATGGAGAGCCATGCATTGCTGTGTGTGGATATGTTAGAAAGGACAGGGAGAAAAGAATGAATTAGGTATGTCAGATGGTCTTGTCAGATCCTCTCTGGCCAGAGTTGCATTATCCTCTGCCACAGGGTGCTCTTTGGGCATAGAGCAGTGGTTCTCGACCTTTCTAATGCCTCAACCCTTTAATCTAGTTCCTCATGTTGTGGTAACCCCCAACCATAAAATTATTTTTCTTGCTATTTCATAACTGTAATTTTGCTACTGTTAATGAATCATAATGTAAATATCTGTGTATTCTGATGATATTAGGCAACCCTGCTAGCGTTATGAAGTCATACCCCCCCTCCCCCAACACACACACCTATTCCTTTTTTTTCTTGAAAGAAGAGAAGAAAAAGCTACACAATTTGGAGCGAATTAGGCTCAGCATAATTTTTGGAGTAATAGGCTTTTGGACATGAAACAGCTAACTTTTATTGAGTTGAATCCTAACCCCTGTAGGAGGTGTCAGAAAGACTGAGCAAGACTTAGGCTAATTATTAGATGTAATTATTGTGTTGAGCTGTTCTTATTCTAAATACATGTTCCAGAGCAATGGTTAAAATCTGTTTCAGTATATAATTGGTGAAAGTTGATTGATGTAGCTTATTGTTTATCGGTATAAAAACACTCATTTTTAGCTTTGAGATATGTACTCTTTCACCATTATGGACATGAAGAATATAGGCTCTTAGAAACTGTCAACACTTGGAAATATGTAAATTGAAGCTCCTGAATCTTCTTTCATCACGTCCTGACTATGGAGAGTCTGAACAAGCAGCCTGGCTGTCCTTCAAGTGCCTTGTGGATAGCCTGGGCTGAGTGCATTGCACTTGGAGTCAGATATACCTTTGAAAACATGACCTTGGACGAGGCATTCACCCTCTTCAAGTTCTAGTTTCCTCAGAACCCAAACCTTAAAGGGAGGCTGTAAGGACGCGATGGCATGTGTATGTGAAAGACTCTAGCAACACTTTTATGAATAATTGGCGCCCCTTAAATATTAATTCAATCTGAATCTGTTTGCAAAGCAGAATGAGGTTATGTAACATTTTGGGGGAGTAACTGATTAGAGAAGCTTTCTTGGCTTTTCTTTACTTGGCAACCAAATGACATTGGTTAGCAGACAGCAGCCTCAAAGTTTCAGAAAAGCCCAGAAGCTGCACACGCTTATGTGACAGCCCAGTTGTGAGAGGACAGATGCAAAATCGTAAAACACTGAAAAAAAATAATGCATCCTGGCTAAGCTAGACCCATAGAGCCTTCCAGGAGCTCCTGTTATTAGCCAGGCTTGTCAAGAACTAATCACCGGCTTTCAAATTTTGTAAATCCACTCCGAAGGTTTACTTTAACCTTACCATACACAAAAAATGTTTGTATTGCTACCCACTGATAAGAAAACTATTAGCATTCACTAAGTAGAACCATAAATCTCTCCCTCTTGGAAGAACAATAATGCAGCCTTCCAGCTGCCATAATGAATGCCCTGTTTAATCTCTCCTTGGGAGAGTGTCCTAACTCCAGACCTCTACTAGAGTTAGACGCTCTGTGAAGAGCATGGCATTCTGGGAAAAAAGTTGATGACAAAGGAATTTATATCCGCTTGCTAGAGTTTAGATCTGGAAAATCTACAAGTTATAATTAAGCATGAAGCCTTATTTTTAAAAAGAAAATGAAAGCAAAAAAAATGCCTTCTACAAGAAGGTGGGAAGTTAGAATCTGTTGAGCACCTACTACAAATGACAGGGACTATAGAAGGGATTTTTAAAAACTATATATTTTATTGATTTTTTTACAGAGAGGAAGGAAGAGAGATAGAGAGTTAGAAACATCGATGAGAGAGAGTCATAGATCAGCTGCCTCTTACACACCCCTCACTGGGATGTGCCCCCAACCAAGGCACATGCCCTTGACCGGAATCGAATCTGGGACCCTTCAGTTAGCAGACCGACGCTCTATCCACTGAGCCAAACATGTTTCGGCTATAGAAGGGATTTGTATCTACGGTTCATTTTTCCCCTCATCACTACCCTCCAAGTTGTTGCTCTACTAATACTGCTGGGAGAGATTGACTGAGCCATCCAACATCAGCAATAAAATGCAGCCTAAGCATCGTGGTCATTTGAATTTACTTATCTCTGATTCCAGAGCCCAGAATGCTTAATGCTAGTGGATGCTGACCTCAGAGCAGTGGCTTATTTCTTCGTTGTAGAAATCAGACTCCTCTGGTGAGCAGGAGTGTGTGACTTTCAGGGTAGAACATGGAGGGTTGCAACCTCATTTCTGTTTCAGAGAACATCTCTAGCATGTAATGTGAAGCCTTCTCTGTCACAGTTTGCTGACACACTGTCCCAGGGTTCCCATTAAAGAACAGCATCGCCGGGTTGCAGTAATCTTAAACACACTTCCTCTGTGAGCTCTGCCTTCCACGGCAAAATTCCCTGGATGGAAAACACCTGGTGTCCCATCTGATGGGTTGTTGCTGCACAGCTGAGTTAGGGAGCACCAATGGGGCAGGAACAAGGGAGGATTTCTTTCTCTATGGACCAATAAGAAAGAAACCACCTGACACTGAGCTAAGCTCCCAAGGCCAAGGCAATTGAATAGCTCCTGTCTCCCTCCTCCATTAGCTTCTTCCTCAGGAATCTAGATTTCCAACATTGTATACCAAGAGCTTCTTGATTAGATGGCAATGAATGATCTGCAATACCAAGAGGACCTGAAAAAAAGTAAAACCAACTATTTCAAGTGTGAAAATGTAACCTTCCCTTAGGCACTGTCATGTAGTGACCACACTTACGATGACCTTTTATTGTATGTTTATTGGCACTTCCCACTCACAGGAAGTAATTAAATTCAGAGGCTACCATATTGGAATTGTTGAGCCTTGGGAAGTGTCGATTTGATGACTTCCTCTGGAAAAAAATTGAAGGTCACCTTAACCATAGCTTTAGTCTAGAACAGCATCATATACACTGAGTGACCAGATTATTATGATCTCTGAATACATCAGTGTATATTCTATATAATAAAAGGCTAATATGCAAATTTCCCCCTCAACCAGGAGTTCAATCAGCAGGCACCCACCCATGTCCCCACCCATGTCCCCTCCCCCTGGCCAGGCTAGCTGGACCCCACCCAGGCAGGAATTCATGCACCAGGCCTCATATACACACACACACACACACACACACACACACACACACGCATGCACACACACAGATTAGCCAGATTATTATACATTCAGAAATCATAATAATCTGGCCACTCAGTATACATTTGGTGGACATTTACCTTCTAATTCAATAACAAGGGAAACCAAACCAAACCAAACAAACAAAAATCCTTACAAACTAAAAACAAGCAAATGAAGTGACTGGGTAGTTCCAAAAGCTGAATTGAAACTGGTACGTGATAAACTTACTGACCAATCACATTAGAAGGAGGACCTCATCTCTAAGTAGAAAGGTGGTTCAGGGATTGGGACTGTCTTCTAAGGTGACTCCATACACAGGGAGGTGGCATCTACTGGGTTCATTTTGATTTTGTTTGACTGCCAGTTTGCACCTGGTTGAGTCAATTCATAGAGAAATACAAACTTTAGACAAGCATCATGTGAGATCACTACAGTTGGTTTAATGCTTTATTTAAGCTTTTCATGTATAGCATGCTTGAATTCACTTGCACAAGCCTTCTATTCTGTGAAAGATAGAAAATGAAATGGAGCATTCTCAGGTAAGAGGAGTTGTTCTTATAATTATTTCATTATCTCTGCCATTTTTAATTCTCTAACTTAGCATATATATATATATTATATATATATATAGTTTATAATAATTCCCCAAAGAAAGAATAGGGTTATCTATGCATATAAAGAGAAAATATGTGGGGTGTATGTGGGTGTGATGGGGGTGGGGGAGGGAGGATAAAGCTCTCTCTTCAAATACATTAAAAATACAATCTGTGAGATGTTATCATGTTTAATAAACTATGGAAATGGTAGTTTAGTCTCAGTAGGAGTTTAACCATTTGCCTGTGTTTTCAGTTCCCATAAGGCATTTTAAAAAAATAAGTGAATAAAAGAAGATGATTATTTTCCTCTCTAGGAGAGAGCTGGATAGATTCCCTAGGTTGGGGTGTGAGAACTTGGAAAGGTCAATGACTGCAAAGGGGCCAGGAACAGGTCCCTGTTCCAGGTTTCTTTCCAGGTCTGACACCTGCTCCGAGAGGGTCTTCCTTTCGTGGCTGTGTTCCTGCTTCTTTAAGGATACAGAACATATCGTAGAAAAAGAAGAATCCTGTGTCCTGAGATTTTGTAAGCATTTCAAAGTAGCCATGTTATCCTAAACCTACACAAGAACAAAATGTTTCCTGGCTCATCCCTATTATACCAGTAGAGATTTCTGGTGAGGTGTTCAGGGGCCAGAAGAAAAGCAGAGTGATGTTGTTCAGCAGGAGGCAGGGATTTTTCCCCCCCAATCAATAGAGTCTATCCAATACCGGAGACAACATGGATTATAGCAGCCAGCTCCATGGAGTGCTTGGAATTGCTCCTAATAGACTTAGGCTGAGGGTTGGTACTCATCAGGTAACAGCCATCATCTGATAGTGTTCTCAATCTTGAAATGTTTGATATGGTGTTTTATTCTTGTTTTATTCATCCAATTAGTTAAAAACTGAATATTATTTTATTTGCATTTTCTCATAGAGCAAGGAAAGTCTGTGAAGTCAAACATTGATTTGGTTTAGGTTAGTTCAAAATATTGCCTGAATGTATCCAGTGTTACTCTCAAATCAAACGCTATTTACATTACATTCCTTATTTACATTAAGTTAACCTAATGTATGGATGATACTGAGGTTAAAGAAAAATCACTATCAGTTGAGTAATTTCCCACATTGTCTGAATAATTCTAAGTGGCGAATGAGGTCTGTGATTCAAAGTGGTGGCTTCATAATAAAAATGACAACAAGATGAGTTTCCATATCCTCCCCCACCCCCCAGTCTTCCTTTATTCTGTGTCCAAACTTTATGGAAAGCTTTACAATAATTACTAATGATTATTAAAAGTACTATTAAAGAGACAAAAATATGTGCTATGGTCTTTGTTCTTTTTGTATCAAAATCATAAAACTGTTGTTTCAATGCATGCTCATTCAGTGATATTTTTTCAGTTAGTTTAATTTACTTGGTACAAAATATTCCTGGCCTGCAATCCTGCTAATAAATGTACATATTTGCCACCGCTCTCTTTTTTGCCTTTTCAAACAGATTTATTAAAGTATAATCTATAATAATAAAAGCATAACATGCTAATTAGACCAGTGGTCTTTCCAGATGAAAACAGGGCTGCGAGGGTAGCCCAGGTCCTGGGTGCCAGAGGGAAGCTGGTGCCAGCAGCTGGGGAAAGGAAGGCCTACTCTTGCATGAATTTTCTGCAGCAGGCCTCTAGCTGCTTTATAAAAATTACTCAAGCTTAAACTGTACGATCTGATGTTGAGACAAACATATATGTACACCTTCAAAAACATCACCACTATCCAGATCATGTAATCTCTATCATTCTAATTTTTCCTGAGCCCCTTTGTAATCTTTCCCTCCTGCCTTTCTCCTTAACTCTTCATGTCTAGGCAATTACTGGTTTGCTTTCTGTTACCACAGATTTGTCAATATTTTAAAATTATTCTATATGAATGAAATCACACCTTGTGTCGTTGTCTTCCTATCCATTTGTTTTACTGCAGAGTAGTAATACATGATGCAGGGTTTGGCAAAAATAGGTTTACAGTTGCTCATATGGAAAATAATACAATAATTAATAAAAAATAATTTCAGAAGAAACCTATTTTTTGCCCACCCTGTTTTACTCCGGCCAGTTTATTCATCCACTTCCTTTTTCTTTTTTTTCTTTTTTTTTTTGTATACAGACTCTTTTTGTCTGATATGAGCATTCTTATAAACAGATCTTTGTATGGATATATAATTTTCTTTCTCTTTGGTACATACCTAGGATTTGAATGATTGAATCATGTTAGGTAAATTATTAACTTTTTAAAAAAATATTTTATTGATTTTTTACAGAGAGGAAGGGAGAGGGATAGAGAGCTAGAAACATTGATGAGAGAGAAACTTCAATCAGCTGCCTCCTGCACAACCCTCACCAGGGATATACAACTAAGGCACATGCCCCTGACTGGAATTGAACATTGGAACCCTTCAGTCCACAGGCCAACTCTCTATCCACTGAGCCAAACCGGTTTCAGCCTAACTTTTTAAAGAAACTACCAAACTGCTTTCCATCAATCAACAGGAATGAGTTACTGTAACAGCACATCCTCTGCAATGCCTGGTATGGTCAGTGTTTTAAATTCTAGATATTTTAGCAGGTGTGTGTGCCATTGTGGTCTTAATGAACATTTCTTTGTTGATTATGGAGGCTGGGCATATTTACATGCGCTTACTGATAAGCCATCTACCAACAGCAAACTTTGAGAGCAAAAGTCAGACACAATGTTTATCTCACAACTTTGTGGCATTTCCCCCCATATTCTTGGCCCCACAAGTCCCTAGGAACTTGTCAGCCATGATCTCTAGTAGTTTGTTTTCTCTGTCCCATCCTATTTCCAAAAGGCTTTGTCTGTGTGTTGCTTTCCTTCTGTGCCTCATTCTATGCACTGAAAAGCCCCTACGTTGGAAAAGCAGTGGATAAATGTTTTCTCAGCTTGGTCTGTTCCGCTCTGTCCAGCCCTTCTAATCCAGCTTTAACAAGTTATTCTCAGATGAAGGATTTACTGATACAAACTACTCCACCATCCCCCCCAGAGCAGGAATCTGTCATTCTTTCTGTGTAATGCCATTTGATCTCAGTTTTGCTGAAAGAAACCATGTATTGTCTGCTTTTTATTTGGTTGCTGTGAGAGTTAGGCCAGGACCTTGAATCTCCACACTTTATCCAGTTGCCCACTGTTTCGGAACCTAGAAGACAATGCATTCAGCCACAAGCTATTTCCAACCACTCTCCCCCTCCCTCAGCCCCCAAAACTCTGGCCCCCATAAGATTCAAGTTATGTCTGAGCCGTCTTCTGTAAGCCTCATTTTCCTTGTTCCTCATCCTGATAATCCCTTGACTTTCTCAGCACAGAGGGCTCCACCCAAGACAGAGTCACCTTCACTTTTAAAAATCAGCTTCAAGGAATTTAGAAAGAGAGACTATCCCGTGGGGTAAGGGCTTTAATAAGAAGAAAACAACAAGCACACCCAATTCATTTTAGAATTTTAAACCCACAAAGCTTTATTTTCATACCTAAGGCCTTCTTCAATGGATTCATCTCGAAAGTCATCATGAATCCTGCACCTGTCAAAAATCCCTCTTCTCCTTTCCCCTCCTTCTTTTTCCTCTTGATTATCTTAGTGAATGATCTTTATTAGGAATCCAAGTGTGTGGGTTTGTGTAGATATTATACAGGAAAAGTTTCCTGCTCTTTCGTAGCATGTGGTCTGAAAACAAATGCGAGCTTGTGGGTGAGGACCCATCTCCATATAAAGGAAATGGAGCGATTAGCGAGAAAATGCAACCCCAAGATCCACGCCTGTGATTAAATGAAATAATTCATTGCACTGGTAATAAATTCAGTGTTCTGGCTTCACGCTGAGAAGCCGAGTAGGGCCTAGCTGAGGAAGTAAATTGTCTCATCGGGGAAGGCTTCCGACTGCGTGAGACGTGGGCATGAGTCAGCCTTGGAAATATTTTTTTTATTTTTGTCTTCGTATTTCTCAGTGCTCGGTTTCCTCTGCTCCCACTCCATCCGCAGCTCTCTGTGCCTCTGCCCACTTTCATATGCAAACTCAGACTCCCCCCTTGTACAAGTTCATTATTAAGTGTGAAGAGCCGTTTAATATTAGTTCCTGAAGAGGGCTTATTATATGTCACATTGTCCACGGGTGAAGCCTAGGTTTTTATCTCCGGCAGCAGCTCCCATGAATCAAAAGAGATTATGTGGAAAGCTGAGTTGAGAGGGTTTTAATTCCTTGTTCAAGGTCAATAGAAAAGAGTGGGTAATGATTTGTAACAATACCGGCTCAGGGATTAGAGTCTTGTTTGCTGAGAAGTTGCCATCCCAGATTTAACCCAACCCTTTCATTTTCCAAATAAATAAAATGGATCCCAGAGAGTCACATGACTTCTCCAAGTCATATCGTTATCAATGGCACTATGAAAACCCAAACCCATGTCCTCTTTCTGAGTTTCACAGTAGCATGCTCATTCTCTCATCCTTCACGTTTCAAAATAGTACAAGGGTAAAAGCACACAAGTGGTTGCAAAACCCAATCTGTCCTGCTTTGTATAGAGTAGATGATTGGTACTTAAAAACAATGTGATTGCTCAGATTTGGATGCCAGTTTTGACACTTTCTTGCCAAGAAGCACTTGAATTTGTCTGAAAATTGGATTTATTGTATGAGTGAAATTCAGAGCATGGACCTGAACCTGCCTTGTATTAAGTGTCCAGTATGTGTTTAGCCACAATGACTAGTTTTTGGCTGAAATACTACACTTATCAAGGTGATACTGTTCAAAATAAATGCAGGCTAAAACCAGTTCCAATAGCATCAGTTTTGCCCTTATTGAGGTCCTTTAATCTGTAAGGATATCATCATCAGAATCATAGAGTAATAATACTCAGAATCCTGTTCTCCAAGAGCCATTTTAAAGTAATCAGTGTCCCAAAAACATCAAGAATCCAACCATGGACTTAAGAAAACAAGAGATTATATTTTAAAATATATTTTACTAGAACATTATTGTGTTCTAAGAAATTGTTTTGTAGAAAGCTCCTTTATGTTCTATAACAAGTTAATTTTTCAAAATTATCATTGACATAAATCTCAAACCAAATCAGAACTTAGAGTGAGCCTTTGTGTGTATGTCCACCAAGCTGACTCAGTTTGAGAAATCTTGTGATGGTACTTTAAGTATGAAGTACATTCAGCGCTATCATCTCATTTAATTCTTTCATCAGTCCCATGTAATATGAAACATTGTCTTCCTGAAATCACTTGCACTATCATTGGTAGTTCTAACAGTTGACTGAGTTCTAGCAGTTGGTCTGGTCTTATAACGTCAAGTATCACTAATATCCACGCTGTCTTTCTAAGAAAAGTATTTTCATATTTTTAGAAAATTGACAGTTATTTTATTTATTTATTATATTATATATAATATTTATTTATTTATTTATTTATTTATTTATTTATTTATTTATTTCAGAGAGAGGAAGGGAGAGGGGGAGTCAGAAATATTAATGATGTGAGAGAATCACTGATCAGCTACCTGCTGCACACCTCCTACAGGGAATTGAGCCCACAACCCAGGCATGTGCCCTGACGGGAATCAAACCCTGAAATTTCTGGAGTGGAGAGCAGCTACAGTGTTTGGACAGGTTCAAGCCTCAGACTAATGAGAGGGCACAGTCCTCTCATTGCCACGTGCAAGATCCAGCTTGGAGGGCAGGGCCCTCCCAGCACAATTATAGCCAACAGCTATAGTTGTAAGCTTGAACCTATAGTCCAAACATGAGGCACCACGTGCCTGAGTGATGAGGGCTTGATAGAGTTCAGGTGCATGTAATTGAGTAGGATCAAAACTCAAAAGAATGTTGTAAACATATTGACCACGCCCTTACTTTGCCTCCTGGGAATCTGACTATAAAATAAAGGCAGGGCTTGTGGGCACTCTTTCTCTCCATCAGAGAGGGCAGTGTCGCACTAGACCCAGCTTTCATTCTCTTGTCTGTCTTTTCTCACCGCCCCCACTGGGGTTCACCCATGGCCGTGCTGGCATGGCACATCCTGGTTTATAGGTTGGCACTCAACCACTGGGCTACAACAGCAGGGTGATAAAGTTCTTTTATATAATTCATCACCTGTGGGCTTCATAACGATTGCCAGGATAATAGAGTGGGCATTCTTTCCATCGGCAAATGCAGGTACAGTTTCTGCTGTGTTTTTTGTTTGTTTGTTCTTTTGTTTTATTTTATTTTGTTTTTAACTTTCTGGGCCCTTATTTCATTAGGAAGATTCTCTTTTACACTGTCATTCATTTTCAGCTTTATTATTATATTTTTAACAAGAGGTAGTATTATCCTAAATAAATAAATCAGCAGGTGCTTAGAAATTCCTATAGTATGTTTGATTCCGAATAACATTAAAATGATCTAAAATTGTATTTCCTAGAGTACATTTCCAAAGAAAATTGGCCTTCAGTTGCCTTGGAGAGAAAGGAAAATAAGTTATCTATCAACTTTGTAAAGAATCACAGTAGTACCTTAAAAATGATGAGAAATTTTACAGTAGAAATCTGTTTATACTCCAGCATTTACCCCATTGTATATACATATACATCAATTAGAATTATATGTCCTTTCTGTAAGGGCCCATGAGTAATTTATAATAACTCAAGGACACACTACGTGAAGGTTGGCACTGCACCGTGTTTCAGAGTATCCTAAAGCCTCAGATGGTCCAAGCTCATCCATTACCTGATATGTGGCTCTTAGCAATTTCAGCTCACTGAAGCTGCAAGACTAAGATAGCAATAATGACCATTCTTCCAGAAAGGGCAGCCCAAACAAGGATTTGTGTTTCTCTGTTGAATGTAACATATTATCATGTGTAGTTACCTCGCTAAAGGCTAAAGTTAGCACCACTCAATTAGCAGTGTAACAACCAGGTGTTTTGAATAAACCAATGAGCCATCCAGCATCACAACAGGGCTTCTGTGAAGTGTTAAATAGATGCTAGTCATTGTTGTTATTATCATTATTAACTGTAAATTGTTATTTATGATTTGTAAAGATGTTAACCTCATTTTATACCATGCATGTGTTTTGAATATTTGAGTAATTCATATATTTCCACAAATGAAATATATTTAAAGATTTGAATATATAGTCTGGCTGTATGCTTAAAGGAACCAAGACTAAAACTTTTGCAAAATTAAAATGGATTATTACGTGCGATATGAGTATAACCCCATACCAAATAACTCTGTACATTTTTCTATTACTTTGGGCATTCTGAAAATGGGAGTATAACAGAACTGTGACAGGGTGGTGTATGAGGTTCAAAATAGGGGGAAAAATTTCAATGGATAACTGACTCTACAGTGACAGAATTTTGTGGAGAAGATGAGAAGCAATTATGACTATGAGAGAAATATTAATATGTTTTGAAATTGTTTTCCTTCCGGGAAATCTCCTGAAATTCTATAACATGTTTTATTGTTGAGGCATTTATTAAGAAAAATATTCCCAATGTCCTGTTCTCTGGATAGTCATGCCCTGGCTTTCACAAAGGCTTCATATGCATGCTATACACCAATGACACTTTCATCCTGGAAATGTATTGTCACCACAACTGAGCACCTGCCACAAGGCACAACATTAGACTCAGAGTGTGCAGTCAAATATTCTAGTGTCAGTATATTAGCTGTTATCAGAACACGGCTCAGAAACAGAAAAAATTAATCAAATGTCCTATTTCAGCTTTGCCAACAACAGCAGGGCACAGCTGACTGCAGAACTGATTAGTTACTTATTAAATAAGAACCATGGTGACAGTTTCAAAATATCAAATTAGCCTAACGGAGCTCCCAGAATAATGGGAAAACCTAAGCACAACTTGGGCTGTAGACATGGGGGGTAGGAGGAGGGAGGCATGGCCATCGATGAAAAGTAGAAATGATATTGCTGCTACCACTTCTGCAATACTCTTGGGCTTTAAGTTGCTCTGGTTGTTCTGCTTTGTGTCTTCTTTTGGTAAATTTACCCACTTGTTCTGAGATGATATCCAAGAAGTCAAGGATCCTCAGGACCTGGTCCCAAAATGCTTCTCCATTTGGCACAGATCTGGCTACTGAGAAACTGGAGATGCACCCACTCTTGACCAAAAGTAAAGCCATTGGGTAGCATTGCCAGATGATGTGACTAGCCTGTTTTTTATCGGAGGAGTAAACAAAAGTTTTAAATAGAACCAATCATATATCCTACTAATGTCTTACATGTACACTGATGGCTGGCAACAAACCATTGACAATGTTGGATTGGTTGTTTCCAGAGGTTAAGGAATTATGAGCTTAGTATCTGTGTAACTAGCTGCCTTACCTTGTGCGATGAGAACCCATATAGGTAGCATGCTGTCTGTGAACTCTGAGTACTGGCATTCAATTTGAAAAGGAGACTCTTCAAGAGATAATATACATTACTTCCTCTAGAGCACCTGTGTCAAACACAAGGCCCGCGGGCCAAATCCGTCCCGTCAGGCCTTGCAATGTGGCCCGCACCGCGCTGTCATCATTGCACTCCGCTGTGTTTCCATCACAATGACAGTTTATGACTGTTCAGTAAACCATTCGGCCCGCGATTTAGGCTGGATTTTAGATTTTGGCCCCTTCTCTGATTGAGTTCGACACCCCTACTCTAGAGCAAGCATGTCAAACTCAAAGGCTAACACGGGCCAAATAAACGAGGCATGCTCTACAATTTAGCATCATTCCAGTCTTGGGGCTGAATGTGTAATGACTAATGCCTCCATCTTATCCTCCCTAGTTTTCTTTGTGAACATCATGGAGAATTAACACCTGTCTATTGGCATCAAGGTGAGTCTGACAAGGCAAGTAAAGAAACAAACAAACAATCAAATAAACAAACAAACAACAACAACAAAAAACCCAGCAGTCTAAGAGTTTAAGAGAAAGTGTCAAGTCAATAATTCCCATCTATAATTCCTCCAAATGGATGCATCATTTTATGAAGAATCCATCTCCAGGTCCCCACATGCCCTACAAGACGTTGGGTGTCTTTCCAAAGCTTTCCATCTATGTTCATTAAGAGTCTAGGTTTGTAAAAATAAAGGCTGTTTATATCTCAAATTACCTACTAGTCAAGCCCTTCTCCACAACTAATTGGCGTGACTTTGGGTGTGTCTGCTCTTGGAGATCCTTGACATCTATCTGCTGTGAAGATGAATTAGTCATTTAGGTAGCAATCGGCTTTCCTGGTTTAGCCAAAGTGCATTCATTCCTCTTCAGGACTGTTAAGCTCGGAATGAGCTTTCAAGCTAATGCACAATGCAATCACTACCATTCTGGAGAGGCCAGGAACCTAAATATTTTGTATTCAATAATGAAAAACTCCTTTCTAAAATAAGAGGCATGGAAAGAAGGAAGGAGGAGGGACAAGGGGGGAAAGTCAATAAAGACCTAGAGACTCAATTAAGAGTTTAGGTAGCCGCCAGCTTTTATTACTCCAACTTTGACTTATAAGGCTGAGGTCAGAGAGTGGTCAGTGTGCAGGCATATAGGGAAGGTGGAGGAATCCTTGATACTGGGAGCCTGGCATCTCCTAAATGAGTAACAAGAGACAAATGGCCTCAAGGACGGGAAAAATCAGAGTTTATTCCAGGGAAAGGACATGTTTCTAGGCAACTCTCTATCCAGCCTGAGGGAATCTCTCAGTGCTACATGGCATGTCAGGCTTAAAATTAAAATTCTTACAAGTGACCATTTCCTATTTTCTCTCCTCATCCACACATACTCAATCCCTAGAAAAAGAAAAGGTTTGTTGCCCATGCCTGACTAAAAAAAAAAAAAAAAAAAAAAAAAAAAAAAAAAAAAAAGACATAACCAATGTTATTTGGAATTTGTGTTTAGTAACAAAGTTTGAAATAGTATCCCATTTTTAAAGATTTTTTAAATTGATTTAGAGAGAGAGGAAGGAAGAGAGAGAGAGAGAGAGAGAGAGGGAGAGAAACATATATGTGAGATTGAAACATTAACTGGCTGCCTCCTACCAGGGATTAAACCTGTAACCCCCACAATAAAAAAAAAACACTTCACCAGAATCACTAATGTACCCATGAGGATATTTAAAAATGTAAAAGATAGTGTAGTCATAAAATCAGAACAAATGCTATAAAAGGAGCATTAATAGAATAAATAATCTTAGAGGTGGAAAATATGAAAGATATTAAGTCTTCACAGAGGTATTAAAAATGAAGGCAACTTTTCCAGAAAACAAATAAAAAAGACAAAGTTGAAGTTATAAAAGAGGAAAAAATTAAATTAAAGCATCAGGCTAAGATGAATAGTAATTCCAGAAAGCCAGAGAATTGAGAAAATTATCCAATTTAAAAAATAATTTGAAAGAGGCACTAAGCAACCAAAACATTAAATACTAAAGACCCACATAATAAAAAAAAATTGTAATAGAAAAGCCTATATCACAAAATATTAGGACACTAGGAATAAGTACAAAAACCTTAAAAATCTGAGAGAAGAAAATTATGTACAACAAATCAAGAATCAGAATAGCATCAATTTTCTCACACCATCATTTAGTTCTAGTACATAATGGAGCAATTATTTGATAATTCTCAAAGAAAATGATTGCTAACTAGAACTTCTCTCTAGAAAACACACACACACACACACACACACACACACACACACACACACACACAGTTTGTTGAGAAGGAAATGCATGTGGTAAAATGTAGACCACTTTGAAGCAGTTTAAGTGTGAGAGACCTCTATGCAAGGTTGACGGGGGGTATGTGTTTGAGGGAGATGAGTGGACCTTCTCTCATTCTAGATCCATAATCAGATGGCCTTTTTTAATCCCCCAGAATTTATTATTTTTAAATAAATCTTTATTGACTTCAGAGAGGTAGGGAGAGGGAGAGAGAGATAAAACATAAATGATGAGAGAGAATCATCAATCAGCTGCCTCCTGCAAGTCCCCCACTAGGTATCGAGCTCACAACCCAGGCATGTGCCCTTGACCAGAATCAAACCTGGAACCTTTCAGTTTGCAGGCCCGACACTCAACCCACTGAGCCAAACTGGCTAGGGCAGATCCCTCAGAATTTAGATATGGCCATCTGACTTCTTTGACCATAACATGAAAAAAACATATATATTACATATGGGCAGAGTCACTTAGAATTGTTGCAAGAAGCTTCACATTCTCTTTGTCTGCAGCATTAAACCTTGATGCCTTGAATTAAAGTGGTGGAGCCTTTCTTATCCACAGTCTCTGAAGGACTAGGAAGAGTAGAGCTTTGGGACTACTTACAGTGGACGTGTGGAGTGGGTAGGAAGCTACAACCTGTTTGTCTTTAGACATTAAAAATGTTTGAGCTATATTTCGAAGCATAATTTGGAAGCATAACTTAGCCATCTTGATGAAAGAGGTGTGTTGTCTGTGTTACCTGTGTTTAAATATGGCAGATGCTTTTATATGGTTGTATGCTCTTAAAGTGCAACTGAAGAGTCAGAGGTAGAAAAACAAACAATGAAGATAGAAAAGAATGAGTGGTTGAAGAATCACAGACTAATGGAAGAATTCACCTTCAGTAGGAAGAGAGCTGCCTCATCTTTTGCAATAGAAGAAAATGTGTTCAGATGGATTGTGAATTAATATGTGATTAAAATATGAGGTCGGGATTTCTTCCAGGGGTTGTTTCCTGGTAAGTGTGAAGTGAGTCTATTTTGTATACATTGTTGAAATTATTGAGAAGTGGAAATGCTGGAATGATATTGTATCAGGTTAGATGGAAAAAGTTACTGTATTCATAGGAAAACATAATTTTATTTTTAATTAATTAATGGTTTATGCCAGTGATCCTCAACCTTTTTCATCTCATGGTACACATAAATTAATTACTAATTTAATTTTTCTTCATTTCACACCAGGTGGCTATTGTGTTGGCTGTTGGCATGTTGTTGTTTTGTTTTGTTTGTTTGTTTGTTTGTTTTTTACTTGATAATATAAGGGAAAGAGAGGTTGGTGCCCCTGACTAATAGTCTGGTAGTGTATGTTTTAAAAATTCATGAGGCACATCATTTGAAAAATATTGTAAATCCTGAGAAAATGAAGAAATGTCAAGTGGCCACACAAAAAAAAATCTCAGCCTTCTGTTACAAAACAGCTTTCCAAGAGGTAGTATAAAAATGGCTGGAAGCCTCAGTAGTATTTAGAAAGATAAACAAATACCTAACTTTGCATGAATAAATTGAGTGGTTAAGAAATTACTACAAATTCTGTATCTTACTACACCTTTCCCAGCAGCTGTCTCCATGGAATAAAGGCTGTCTGGTTCTCTCCATTCACCTCACTTGAATGCCTCTCACTGGCAGATACTGAGTGGCCAGAATTATACAGGAAAGGAGATTCTGGGAAATGTAGTTTCCTGTGGTAACTCATTAAACATCTGTACAGAGAATATATTGACTAAAAGGTGATCAGTATGGCAAGTGTTTTGACCATTGGTAATTTGTGGAAGTATCCCATGTTTTCAAAGGACCTTTCTCCATTTTTGAGGTCTCTTAAGAGTGTCAATTCTGAGTTAGCATTGCAGAATGTCCCTTAAAAACTACATCTCCCAGCTTCCCGTGCTGTTAGGGGTGGGGTATATGCTTTAGAAGTCAAACATACTATGAAACTGGTTTGGAATAGAGTTAAGTGAGCAAAGAGGCAGAACACAGAGCATTTGATTTTCCCACCCAGATTATACCAGAAGCAGCCCCGTTCTGAGCTCGGGTGAGTTTAGACATGTCTGTTTTGAAAACTACCTGATCATGGAAGAGATGACAGCTCCTTTGGTTTTCTAGGCTCACAGTGTGACCCTGGAAGTCATTTCTGAACCTCAGCCTAGAATCTGTCCTTCCACCATACCAACAACTCACCAATATTTCTAGACTTACTGGTATGTCCTGTCTACTTCAATATGATTGTGTTTTTAGAGGCCTTTGACTGAGAACATAGGCCAATATTCTGTAATTGGAGAGAATGCTGAAGGCGCAGAAAAGTTGCTGTTGAGGTGAAAGAAGGAGATGATTAAGAAGATCTAGAGAAGTAGATGAGCTAATGTTGTTTGGAGTTGTTCAGTTGACAATGACCCCAGTCTGTGTTATTTTTCTCTGGAAGTTCTTAGCAGATTGGGTTATGGAGTAGAGAAGACAGGTGTTTGGGTTCACAAGTCTTGTCTTGACTTTGCAGTTGAAAGAATTAGGAACTGGGTAGTTGACCCATAGTCCCAAGCAAAGAAGTAATGGAAATGAGAATTGGAACCATATAAATGAATGGCCACACATGCTAATACGTCTTTGGAGATGATATTTTCTCTCTTACAAACTTTAATTTCCTTCACTTGAGAACTGATAGCCACTCCACAGAAAAGAATTCTTTCTCTCAATGATCAATTTAATGCCAGTTGACAACTGCTGCCCCATGTGTGTATAAAAATCAAGATATTTAATGTGATTCAAATTTATTTAATGCTTAAATGTTTCATTCTTTGCTATCTGTGTTGTAGGACTTTATAAAGAATTACCTGACCTTTCTATCTATGCAGCATCTGTGAAAGTAGGTATCATTGTTTAGAAAGTTGCTAATAGAAAATATAATTGGACTCCTGGGCTAGGAAACCCAAGAGCTAATGTTCACAAAGGAGATTAAACAAACATAAACAGACAATCACATCACATTATCACTCCCTTATCGTATTTTAACTTGAATGTTTTCCAAGAAGATATTAAAAAAAAAAAAAGGAAATGTGGAAGCTAAAGCATTATCTCTAAAACAAAATATAATTTTTTATATTCATTCCCATTTCCATGTTTCTCATTCTCTGGCTCTCCTACATTTATACATTCACAAACATTATTCCTTAGATGTTTCTAGGTGATGAGGAGGTAGAGATAAACAATAAGAAAAAGGTTTCTACCTCGGTGAGATTTGCAATTTATGGGAGAAACTGACATTTAACAAATTATTAAATATGTAAAACGTTCCAAATTGCTAAAGAGTGCTGGAAGAAAATAAAATCAGCACAAGAGAGCACATAAGCAGCATTATGCTTTGAATTTCGGAATGAAGAGGCTCTTTCTGAGAAATTTATAGATTTGCTAAAACCTGAAAAATGCATAGGGATTAGCCATTTAAAGGATGAGTATCACTTCATTCTAGACTGAGGAAACCCCACTTGAAAAGGTCCTAAGGCAATAATATTCCAGTCTCTACCCAAAAGCAATAATTTGAGGAAAAATTCAAGCATGTAGTATTTTGACATTATCAGAAACCAAATTACTGTAATTGCTTTAATACATACACATACACATGTACACACACACACACACACAGGCACACACATTCTTGGGCTTGCCTTGTTATGACTGCTAAGAATTATCTTATGCTGGTACATTTGCTGAGAACAGATTTCAAAATCTCTGTTTCAGACCCAAGAATAAATATTTTTAAAACTTTAAGGAGAGAGAGAGAGAGAGAGAGAGAGAGAGAGAGAGAGAGAGAGAGAGAGAGAGAGACAAGCTCTGGATCTGAAAAAACTGGATTTGCCAAGACAATGTGTTTTGCATGAACTGTTTTGCGCCTGGCCACCTGGTGGGTAAGCTTTAATGTCTCCATTGCTGGGTGGGAGCTGTCTGCCTGCTTGTTTCACTTCATTTCAGATCTGCCTGGCCTTGGATTAACCTTCTTTCTCCAGCCCCAGGTTTTCTAACCGGGCGATGTTACTTCAATTGGCTACAAAGGATTTGAGAGCTTTCTAAGCCTTCCTTAAGAAAGTACATTATGCATACACTTTAGATCTGCAGCCACGGATTGACTTGCCAGGAGAAGTACACTGGGCTTTTAGTGCATAAACAAGAGAAATAAAATACCCTGATGTGACTGAAAAAAGGGGCAAACCTAGAGGACCCATTATGAAATTACTGGAGATCATTTAGACCACATGTGTCAAACACAAGGCCCGCGGGCCAAATCCGTCCCGCCAGGCCTTGCAATGTGGCCCGCACCGCGCTGTCATCACTGCACTGCGCTGCGTTTCCATCACAATGACAGTTTATGACTGTTCAGTAAACCATTCGGCCCGCGATTTAGGCTGGATTTTAGATTTTGGCCCCTTCTCTGATTGAGTTCGACACCCCTAATTTAGACAAACAAAAGGCCTGTGACACCTACCAGTGAATTATAATTGATGACAAAGGAAAATAGAAATATCACCAAATGCCATTGTTTCTAAAGCTGGGGGAAGGGGGGAGGGGTGGAGGGCATGAGAGGAAGGTGTAGAAGAACAGGGTGAACAAATAAATTGTGCTCAACTCAGAGACCAGGAGAGAGGCAGACTGTTGATTTTATGCAAGTTTTTGAAGAATGGTGGTAGAAATGCTAATTTTGCCATTTTTAGATGTACTTAAAGCTGAAATCAATGGAGCAGAAGCCAACCCCAAAAGGCCAGCACAGCCTTGTGGTTTGGATAATGCCCATTGTGTGTTTCATGAACTGTGCGTCTCATTCCTCATTTACCCCTGCCCCCCCGGAGAGTTCCAGGGATTGGGCTGGCGGTCTGGTGCTGTGTGCGGAGGAAGTGGGACAAGCTTCTCTGGAGCACAGCGTAGGGCCTGGCTATTCACACTGACAAACCCAGCACCCCCTTTTTATCACAGGCATTTGCAAGACCCCTTTACTCCGGTGAAGCGCAGCCCTTCATGTGCACACACAAATGCATGCTTAATTTCCAGCATAGGTGGTGAGGAAGGACTTGCCAGAAACAGGCCATTTTGGGGGCAAACCACCAATACCTTGAAAGCCTGGGAAAGAGTACAAAACAAAAAGATGAGATTGCTATATAATAATGTACTGAGTATAATACAAAGTCAAAAGTAAAAATATCTGCCGAAACCGGTTTGGCTCAGTGGATAGAGTGTCAGCCTGCTAACTGAAAGGTCCCAGGTTCTTTTCCTGTCAAGGGCATGTACCTGGGTTGCAGGCACATCCCCAGTAGGGGGTATGCAAGAGGCAGCTGATCGATGATTCTCTCATCGATGTTTCTAACACTCTATCTCTCTACTTTCCTCTCTGTAAAAAATCAATAAAATATATATTTTTTAAAGTAAAAATATAACAAAGCAATAGATATTGTAATATGTAAATGTTCAGGTATAATGACATTAATGGCTTAAAAGGAGAAGCTTCTATACATGGAAATGGTCTGCACAAAAGAGCTCCGAGTAAGAGTAGAGGTGTGTTGCAGGTGATTCAGTTACTTCAAGCAGCATTGCTATCAGCCACGCCGCTTTCCAAAAACACTGAATAATCCTTTCAGAAACTTCTGAACAAAAGTAAGGGTAATATTTCCTTGATTTACATAGTAATTGTGTTCCAGGGAAATTCAATATATATTAAAACTGTGAAAGAAACCCTTTTTTTATTTTTATGTAAAATGGAATTAGAGTCTAATGCCAGATGATTATAAGTTGTTTTTTCCTCCTGTGCTCTATAATTATAAACCTCCATGATGGAAACTTGAGTATCTAGGAGTGAGGTGGGGGCAGGGGTGGGGAGGGGCGTGATCTGTGTTCATTCTGGACTTTCTCCCTGATCTCAGTACTCCTTCTTCCAGATTCCCACCCAAGTATGTTTATAGAGAGTTAGAAACATTGATGAGAGAGAAACATCGACCAGCTGCATCCTGCACACCCCCTACTGAGTATGTGCCTGCAACCAAGGTTTGTGCCCTTGACCAGAATGGAATCTGGTACCCTTCAGTCTGCAGGCTGATGCTCTATCCACTGAGCCAAACCTCTCAGGGCTTGGCTTCGTATTTTTAAGGGTTAGAAGTGCAATTGTGAGTCCAACAAAACCAACTGAGTCAAGTTAACTCAAAAAGGATTGATGAACCAAGTGGAATACTGATATGTTCATTAACATGAGAAAAACATCTATTAGGTGGACTGTTTTATGCACAGGTGCATCCCAAGCTCCAAGAAGAGAAGGGGACTGCTTTTCATACAGTTTATCTCCTCCCTGTCATGGAATATGTATGAAAGAAAAATTCATAATTCAAAAATTTCACAGGAAAAAATATAGTTTGTTGCAAAATTAATTGCACTATTGCTCTTGGTGTCAAAAGGATACTGACTTCTTTGGAATCAAGGTCCTCCAAGACTTCCTCATCTAAACAGCTCTGCTTTCTTTTCTGTGTTGTATATTGAATTTATGCATGGAATTTCACTGGGAAAAAATGGAATTTTTTATGAATAATGAAACTCACTGAATTTCTTAGTTTGATTATAGTACCAACAATCTCGTCGTTTTCGGATATGCTGATGAATTTGGGATTCAAACATATTCTCTCATCTGAATTGTGTTGATTATAGAATGCAGTTATTTGCCTGTGAGTCTACTCTCTGTGTAATCAAATGTTTAAAAATATGTGAGTGGACTTCTTAAAGAAACAGAAGTTAATATAGTTAACTGTGTCACAGTCAAGTCTTAACCTTAAAAAATCAGTCTATTTAGATGCTCAAAGGTTCATGTTTATCTGCCTACTTCCAAATTCTCATTGTTCTCCCAAGTTTTGGTCCACAATTTTTTTAATCTCATCTTCAGTTTCTCTCTTAATATAACTTACCTTTAAGCTGCTTTATAATCTTCATTTTTGCTCAATACAAAGACCCTGTATACTGACATATTTGCAACCTATTTTTCTTTTTTGGTATGCATATTCTCTCCCACATTTTTTTTCTTAGTCTACCTAGAACCTGAATTCTGAAGACTGACTGACTGAATGCATTCCTAACCAAATGATCACCGGCAATTTACTTGAGCTGTCCCTGCCTCACTTCCTCATCTCTAAAATAGAAACAGTAATAATACTAACTTACAAGTTGCTGTGAGCATTAAAGGACATACTCAAATTCCTGGCATATAGTATTATAAGTTCTCAATAAAATACAGTTGATGAGATTTTTTTACCTGTCCAAGTCCCTCATCAAATGTTGCCTTCTGGCTGAAACCGGTTTGGCTCAGTGGTAGAGCATCGGTCTGCAGACTGAAAGGTCCTGGGTTTGATTGTGGTCAAGGGCACGTGCCTTGGTTGCGGGCACATCCCCAGTGGGGGTGTGCAGGAGGCAGCTGGTCGATGTTTCTCTCTCATCGATGTTTCTAGCTCTCTATCTCTCTCTTCCTCTCTGTAAAAAATCAATAACGTATATATATATTTTTTAAAACGTTGCCTTCTGTGTGAAGCCTTCTCCAATGATAGAAAGGATACTATTTTGATATCACCATGACTTAACAATTACACTGAGTGGTCAGATTATTATGATTTATGAATGCATAATAATTTGGCCACTCATTGTATATCCAACATAATAAAAGGCTAATATGCAAATACTCCCCTTGACCAGGAGTTCGACCAGCAAGCAGGCTTGCCAACTGCCCACATCCCTTCCCCCTGGCCAGGCTGGCCGGATCTACCCATGCATGAATTCATGCACTGGGCCTCTTACTGACCTGTTGAGAAAATTGAGAAAATAATTATAAAAATCAATAAAATTGACTAACCTTTAGCTAGACTGACAAAGAAAAAGGAGAGAGAAGACAGAAACAACTAAAATAATAAGTGAAAATGGGGACATTATTACCAATCTTATAGAAATAAAAAGGATTATGAGAAAATACTATAAATAATTCTTTGCTAATAAATTGGATAAATTAGATGACATGAATCAACTCTGAAATGAATCACCAAAGCTGACTCAAGAATAAATAGGAAATATGAATGGATCTATAAAAAGTAAGGAGATTAAATTAGTAATAAAAATCTTCTCAACCAAAAAAGTGGAGGATCAGATCACTTAACTGGTAAATTCTACCAAACATATGAAATAGAATTAACACCAAAGATTCTCAAACTCTTCCAAAAATTAAAAGATGAAATAATAGACTCATTCATTATGATATTATCGGACCAATATTATCCTACTATAAAAGGCAGATAAATACATCGCCAATAAAAATAATTATAGACAGAAGCCCCTTCTATATAAACACAAACAAGAAATCGCAACAAAATAGTAGTGTATCAAATGTAACCTTATATACACAATGTTACACACCATACCAAAATGGGATTTATCCCAGGAATGCTAGACAAATTCAACATTAAAAAATTACTCCATGTAATTTACTACTTTAATAGAATGAAGGGAGGGGAAAAACACATGGTTATATAAATTGATGGGGAAATGTGCTTGTATAGACCCAACACTCTCTTTTTGAGAAAAACACAAAACTTGGGGATACAAAGAGACATTTCCAACACGATGAAGAATATTTACTTTAAAAATTTCTAACATCATGCTCAACAGTAAAAAACTGAAAACTTTCCCACTGTGATCAAGAACAAAGATAGCAACTTTTACTACAGCTATTAATGCCGTCTTGAAGTTTTGCCAGAACCACAAGGCAAGAAAAAGAAATAAAAGGCATTCAAATGGGAAAGAAATAAGTAAAACTATTTTTATTTTCAGATAACATAATCCTTTCATATAAAATATCCCTTAGTTCCTCAAGAAAGCTATTAGAACTAATAAATTAAGTGAAATTCTAGGGCACAAAATAAACACAGAATATTAGTTGTGTTTCTATACACCAGCAATGAGCAACTTAATAAGGAAATTAAGAAAATAGTTTCATTTACAATAGCATTGAAAAGAATAAAATACCTAAGCTTAAATTTATCCAAAGAAGTGAGAGACTTGTCTAATGAAAACTACAAATATTCTAGAAAATAAAAGCATAAATAATTGAAAAGATATCATCATGGATTGAAAAAAGATAATAGTCTGATAATGTTTATGTTGCCCAAAAGTATCTATGTAATCAATGCAAATTTCAATGACCTTATTTTTACAGAAATGCAAAAGCTGATCCTGAAATTTATATGAAATTTCAAAAGACTCCAATTGCACAGAACAATATTTACAAAATAAATCTTAGGATTTACATTTTCCAATTTAAAACTCACTACAAAGTTTTATTAATCAAAACGGGGTGGCACTGGCATAGAATAGACATGTAGAGCCATGGTATAGTATTCAGAGTACAGAATTAAACTCATACATCTATAGCCAATTGCTTTTTAACAGAGGAAGAACAGTCTCTGTAGCAAATGGTGCTGGGAGAACTAGATGGTTCCACATGCTAAAGAATGAACATACAAATAAACACATATTCATATATGTATACACTTATACAATTAAACACACATGCACACATATATACACATCATATACATCATAACCAATAAACAACATAAATATAAGAACAAAAATCATAAAACTCTTAGAAGAAAAGATAGGGGTAAATCTTCACAATTTTGAATTTGACAATAGGTATTCTAGATATGGCACAAAAAACGTGATCAACAAAAGAAAAAAATGAATTGAATTTAATGAAAATTAAAAAAAAAAAAAAGTTGTGCATCAAAGGACATTACCAACAAAGAGAAAGGACAACTTACAAAATCAGAGAGATTACTTGCAAACATATATCTGATAAAGATTTAATATTCAGAAAACATAAATAATTCCTATCAAACACAAAACCAAAAAACACAATCAATTGAAAAAGTGGGTGAAGGAGATGAATAGACATCTCTTCAAAGAAGTCATACAACTGGCCAATAAGCACCTGGAATGATTCTCAGCATCCCTACTCATTAGGAAAATGCAATTCAAAATTGTAATGGGGTACCCCTTCCCATTTATTTTGAGTATGTTATAGGTTGAATTGTGTCCTTTCAAGAATCAAATGTACGAATATTTTGTTGAAAACTTTTACATATAGGTTCATGAGCAATATTTGTCTTCTTTTTTTCTTCTTTTTTTTCTTTTTCTTGTGTTGCTTTTGCTCGGTCTTGATATCAGGATTATCCTGACCTCATAAAATGAGAGAAAAGTGGGCTATATGTGGGGCTCCTCTCTCACTCCTCTGTGGTAACATGGGTAATTCTAACACTTTTGTTTTGAGTCTACAAAGGCGTAATTACCCATTTTATTTATCTTTACAAAGAAAATGCTTTGGTTTCATTGATATTTTCATTTGTTTTTATTGCTTTGTTTTATTTATTTATTTATTTATTACTATTTTCTGACTTTATTTTAGAAAAATAAAGTTTATTGACAGTGTATAATCTCATGAATGTTTTAATTTAAATCCTTGGGATTTCTTTTTCCCTATTTGAAAATATAGAAATTAAAATACATTGTGTTTAAGATTTATCAAGCTTACCCTTTTTTGGGAGAGATTTCAATAATATACAGATTCCACATTACTGATGAGATTACAAACTACCTGATATTTGGTAATTGAATTTGAAATTATATAATAATTTTGGAGGATTAATAGGAAGGTAGTAGTTTCTCAGCTTTATAACTTGTATTATTCAATAAAGTACTTTATAGGGCAATAAAATAAAATTTATGCTGGGTAAATTGTATGTTTTATTGTCAAATAGATCCATTATTGGAATCTTGACTTAATCACTTAATACCCATATATCCTTGAATAATTTCTCTTTTATCTTTACATTGTATAGACTTGGGATTATAGCAACTGTATAAGAAACCCATAAATATAATTTGAGTTGTCTCTTTTAGTTTTGTAAGTTTAGATGATTTATTTGAAAACATTTAAAAAATAATTGAATGCTGTAAGTTTCTCCCTGAGTACAGCTTTACCACAATCTCACAAATAGTTTACATTAGATATTTTTCAATAAATTCAAAAATATATCCTCTCTTAAGACTCTAAGATTTCAATCTTAAATTCAGTTTTACTCTTGAGGCTTCATCTTTGAGCCATTGAATCTTTGTGTGTTTTCAAAAGTTCTCTAACTTTTAACCTGTCTATATCATCATATTTAAAGGTAAGGTTTTTGTAGACATCATGTCATTGTTTTGTTTGTTTAAAAAAAAATGAAATATGGCAATCTGTCTCTTTTTTTTCTGAATTGTGTTTAGACTATTTGCATTTAACATAATTATAGTTAATGATTAAATTTAGTTCTATCATACAATTATTAGCTTTCATTTTGCCCTTTTTTTCTCCTGTCTGTTCTTTGTTTACTTTATTTTGTTGTTGTTTTAAATATTCAGCCATGAGAAAGAAGGACATCCTGCCATTTGCAAAAACAGGGATGGAACTTGAGGGGATTATGCTAAGTGAGATAAATCAGACATTGAAATACAAAAAGTTTGTGGTAGAAACAGTGAATAGAATGCTGGTTACCAGGGTTTCAGGGTTGGGGAGTTGAGGAAATGTTGGTCAATAACTGCAGTTAGATTTATAATTTCTGAAGATCTAATGTACACCATTGTAGTTATAGTCACCGATACCCTATTACATATTTCAAAGTTGCTAAGACACTAAAACTTTTTAATGTCTTCATCATAAGAAAAAATAAGTGACAATTATGTAACATGATAGAGGTGTTAGCTAATGCTAAGGCAGTAATCATATGGCAATATATTCATGTATCAAATCAACACATTGCACACCTTAAATTTACACAATATTATATATCAATTACATTTCACTTAAAAAAAAAAAAAGATGTGTGATTCTTTATGGAAGAAAGACAAGGCTGTCTATAAGGGAACTATATTAACTTGCTTGAAGTTGGAATTAGCCCAGAATGTTAAAAACAGTTGGTCAGAATGCAAATAAAAGAGAAGCCTGTGAGGAGAGTCATGTGGCAGATGGGACATAGAGTTCCCCTGAGCGGATCTAGACTCAGATGTGGCCTCTTCGTTAGCCATTTCAGCTCTTTGTGATACCATTCCTATCCCTGAGAAATGAAGGCATTATGCTCCCTGTTGTTCCTTAGTACTAGCGTTTCAAGAATGGCTGGATCATAAATGTGACACATTATATTTACTTTATTCTTTTAAAAATATATATATTTATTTAAAAATATATAGTTATTGGTTTCTGAGAGGAAGGGAGAGGGAAAAGAAGAGAGAGAAATCAATGATGAGAGAGAATCATTGATCAGCTGCCTTCTACACACCTGCCACTGGGGATCGAGCCCACAACTCAGGCGTGTGTCCTGACCAGAATCTAACCGTGACCTCCTGGTTCATAGATTGATGCTCATCCACTGAGCCACACCAGCCAGGCACCCTTTACTTTATTCGTATTTTTATAGAATGCAAACGTCATGAAAGCAAGAAATATATCCATCTTCACTGCTTTTCATCTTATACCCAGAACAGAATTAAATTGACTGCAAGCAAGAATGAATGTATCTGACCTCCTTTAAAATGGCAGCTATGCTGTATTCATTCACCTGCCTCCTTCACATCCTTTAACATCATTGTTAGTTTGTGCTAAGGGTTCATTCATTTTCTTCCAAATTCTAAATTTGAGTGCCAGAGTCAAATTTAGACGTTATTTCTTTTTCTTCAACTGTCATATTATCTGGTTCACTGGCCCTTTGAGTTGCATGGATAATTGGGAAAGTGATTTGTCAGAAAAAACATTTTAACTCCTCAATTCTGCTGCAGGATATATCACAAAATGTATGCAGTTGACACTGACGGTGCTTCATTTACTGTGTCCCTGATGTTGCATCATTTCAGACCTACAGTCACTAGGAGAGATGCACAACCTGGCTGTTCTTCGCTCTCAGGTTCCTCCTCAGACCAATTCAACACAATCATTTTGGGGTAGACAGTGGTCTTTTAAATATCTTCAGGTTATAATAATGTTCAGCCAAAAATGAGAACTGTGTATGTGTTCCAGACATAATGTTGCTTTCAGAATATTGTGCTTGTCTTTGGCTTGGCCCTGGGCTAAATCTAATCGTTATGTTCACATTGAAGTAGCAAGTTTGGGGGTCAGCAGCTTCATTAGCAAATAACAAAGGGTACCCTCTCCGTGTGTTTGCAGCTTCAAACCAGCTATTCCAAGATTTAGCTGTTTGTTCTAAGCATTTGCTCAAACTCATGTAGTCAGTGATGATCTGTAATCAAAGGTTTGCAGCACTGGGTCACACAACATGGAGGGGAAAACTGGGCCTGGAGGGTTTGGTGAGGCATAAAGCAAGAATGTCAAGTAATCTCTAAAAGCCTTGCTTTGGCCTGGCAAGCATAGTTCAGTGGTTGAGTGTTGGCCTATGAACCAGGAGGTCACAGTTCAATTCCCAGTCAGGGCATATGCCTGGGTTGTGGGCTCAATCCCCGCAATCCCAGAAATATTGGGCTAGGTCAGTGAGTGAGACCAAAGGTATGGGCAGACTCCAAAGGGACCTCAGACAAGCTTTTCAACTGAGAATACCACAAATGCTATAACAGCATCACCATCGCCAAATCAACCACTCTGGATGATTAATTGCTTCCTAGAGGGACTAAGACTTCCAACCATGTACAGTGTTAGTTCCAACAGGTGGTCTGAGGTGGACATCAGAGCCTTAACATGCTAATACTTTCTACATCTTTCTCTTCCCTTTCTTTTCTCTTTTCCCCACATTTTAGCAAGTGTGAAAATCCAATTCTCTGAAACTTGAAGGAAAATCTTGCCATGCCTCGGAGGCTTTGCCCCACCTTATCTACAAGCTTGAAGAAGCTAAAGAGGGAACTGGTAGGTGGCAAGCCGTGAGAGGCCAGATGGGGAGGAGTTGGAGCTGAGGTTACTCCTCCGGGGACAGTGCCAGCAAATCCCATGTCTCCCTCATGACACTGCTTGGGATTAAAAATTTGTAGATGGTGGGTGCTGGGGGTCTTAATCCAGCATCTAGAAGAATTCAGGAATCTGGAGAAAGCGCTGCATGTAAATTAAGAGTCCAGAGACAAAACATAATTTTGGAAGGCATTTTGGGGAGCCAGAGAAAACATAGCTAAAGGACCAAGTTCTTTTGTCTCTCTGAACCCCTTGTTTTTTATTAACACAAATTGTCCTAAAGCAAGATAGATATACATATCAAAGGGTACACAGGATCCATTGTTAGATTGGGGGAACTGCATTAGGCTGTTCAAGTGTTTGGCCAGCAGGAGGCAATAACATGTAGATTAAAATGCCCTCAGTGCTCTTTTCACTTCCATCATAGGCATAAGTTACATTGGTGTTTTCACCGAGCAGCCATATCTAATGGTGGAATAAGAGGCAACAAGGAGATGGATTTGTCCAGATAAGGATTCTTCCTGGACCCCTGAAGGTAAGCTCTGGATTCCTACTTTGTGTAAAATAGTTGTGTTGTTGTGTTGGCTTTCCCCCCAAAGCCCTTTCTGGGTCAGCAACCTGAGAGAAATGTCTGTATGTTTGGATAAGACTTGTTTCTGGGTAAATAAGCAGCCTGGTAATAGACTAGTGGAACCCCTTGGTTGTTTATTTTGCTTTGTTTTGCATTGTATTTCTGTTCAAATGCCAGTAATGGCTGGCATATCTTGCCAAGGGCCTGGGCGCCGACTTCTTCAAGCAGACTTTTAGTGTTCATGCCACAGCCGTGTCCCCAGAGCGGTGAGGCCTGAGGAAAATGAGACATTAAAAAACAAGTAAACAAACAAAAACACCCACGAGAGTGAAGATGTTCTCTAAACTCTGAAGCATGGATGAAAGTGTTTTCTGATCCTCCTTTAAAGACCCTATGAGAAAGTTTTCTTCCTCCTTCCTTCCTTTCCATAAATCGCATTGCAGTTGAAGTTTTAAGGCACTTTGATGGGAAAGACATGTCATAACTGCCGTATGTTTTGACAGTTTGGAGTTGACTTTTCTGCAAAGATATAAAATGCTTTGGTTTATTTTATGAAAGCCTCTGTATGCATGTGTGCCCATGTATAAATATATATGTGTGTGTAAATAAGTATATGTTTATATGCATGCACATATGAATGGCTGTGTACATATGTATGGCTGTGTACATACGTATATATGCTTATTACACATATACGCCTATTATATATAATATATATTTATAGATGCATATATATAATATGTATTATATATATTTATAGATGCATATATATATATATATATATATATATATATATATATATAAAATGTATTTATAGGTGCAGGTTTTTTATTAAAATAATTTAGCCTTGTTATAGGAACAAGTACAAGCCAAGGAAAAAATAAAACTCACTCCTGGCTCCACCATCCACAGTTGCAATATTGGTGTATTTCATTCCAGGACCCAATGATTAAGTCTCTCTTTTTCCTTAGCATTATAGACTAAGAAAAATACTTTATTTCAGGTCTTTTTCAGTCAAGGGCCAAGTGTTAGGCTGAGCTCTGAGAATAGGACTGGAATCTCTCTTTGCAACAACGGTGGAGTCATGGAACCCCCGGGACATACATCTCTGTAGGTGACACCTCTTGAGAGCAGCTGACCCCCCCTTTCATGATGAGCCCCGTAAATATTAAAGGGAAAGGGTTTGTGTTTTATCTCTTAAGTGCTTTTCAACAGAGAATGTGTGTAAGGTCACCTCATTAGGAACCCGGGGAAGCACTTCAGAGCAGTCCGCACCCACCCGATTGAAAGGAAAGCTTTGAAAACCAGCCCTCTCTGTAGCACCAGGCTAATCCTCACAAAGACAGAGGAGTCGGTACAATTCCTGCAGGTTGGTGTGCCTGATGCAAAACTGCACCGACCTTCTGGATGTGGCAGGATATGGAGGTGCATTCATAATTCCCTTTGAATGAGGAACCCTCTCTCTCCTAGGAGCTGACAATCATTTCTTCTCTCTCCCCCCATTTTGGCTCCATTGCAGGATCTTTTAGGTTTACTTGTTTTTTCTGGATTGTATCAGATGAGAACAGAGAGGAGATGCAGAGTCTGGAGCATTTTTTTAAATATCTTGATTGTTGAAAGTGTTACATAGGTCTTCCTTTCCCCCCCCATTAACATCTTTCAGCCTGCTCCCATCTCCTCCCTCCCCCAGGCCCTCATGCCCCATTGTCTGTGTCCACAGGATATGCGTATGTGCATACAAGTTCCGTGGGTGATCTCTTTCCAGCCCCCTCTCCCATGCCTTCCCTCTGAGGTTTGGTGAGATTCCAGATGCTCTGGCTGCTTGGTCTCTCTGTGCAGATGGGCTGAGCTGTGTTAGCCCCTCTAACCCTAACTCATGGTGAGATGCATTTTCCTCTCAGCCTGTTGTTGGTGGTGAGGATAACTCTGAGTGTCTGGTACCAGCTCTGGGTTCCCAGTGTTCAGCCTTGGCCTCTGGCTGCCTTCTGTGTGCCCCGTGTGCTTCCTGGGCCCCTGTCTTCTGACACTCTCGGTTGACTACTCTCAGGCCCACTCTTTGGCCCTGGAGCCAGGGTACTCACAGGCCCTGCTCAGATTGGCCTCACACTCTGCAGACACCATCTTGAAATTCTTAATACTTTTCTCTTCGAATTTGTGCTGTGAAGTGGAATAGCTGGGGCAACAGAGGATATGGAGCTCTGGTTTTTTATTTGCTGCCCCAGCTGTCTCTGTGTCTCCGCTCTAGATTCTCAGCTATCTGCTTCCATTCACTTGGTTCTCCCAGCCCAGTGACTCCTGCCACTCTCAGCTCTCCAGGTCAGGGGAGGGGAGGCCCACTGTCAGCCTTGCCATCTACCCCAGTGGAAGCTTGGATGTGGATGTGGGAAGTGTCAGGATTGGACATATACCAACAACCTTTGGGGATTTAACAAGGTGGGAGCCATCCTGCCCTGGGCTTCTAATACCATGAGTTTTTGGCAAGTCATGGAAGGGATTGGGGTGGGTGGGGTCTCACAGTATCCTGAACTCAGGTCAAAATGACAGTCCCTTGGGAGTTATCCTCTGCTGTGAGTTGAGGCAGCAACCTTGGGTATGGGAGATTGACTTCCCTGCATTTTTTATTGCCTTCATGAATTATGTAATCAGCCTTGGTTATCTGACATGCATTCCCCTCTTCCTGACTCTGACCATGCTGCAAGAGTGAGTCTGATTTGCCCAAATGTAATCCCATTTCCCATTTCTCTTGCCATAAGTATGGGTCCAAATATATACATACATATATATATATATATATATATATATATATATATATATATATATATATGCCTAATATGCACATTGTCCCCTCGAGAATTTGACCAGGAGACTGAGAATTCAATCCCTTGCTATGATGTATGCTGACCACCAGGGAGTGGCTTGGAACAAAGGAAGACCCCATTCCGCAGCCAGAAGGCCCGGATCGGCCTGATCTCTGGCCAGGCCTAGCAACCCTACCTGTGCATGAATTTAGTGCACCGACCCTCTAGTAGATTTATAGCACAATTATGACCACAGGAACTTGAGAGAACTGCTCTTGAGAAATTTTAGAGGATTATTTTTAGTCACAGCCCCATAAAGGAGTGACTTTTCTCTTCCCTTGTATGTTATTGGGTTCAAATATTATGTCTATGCTTAATGCAGCCACAGTGACAATAGCTGGAGATAAACTATTCCTGGGTGGGCTGAGCTGAGAGATGCAAAAACCTGGCTTTTTGAGTATGATGTGGAATTGCTAAACTTCCCCTACATTTGGACAACTGTTATTTAAAACAAATTGAATTGGGGTTTCTTTGACTTACAGTTAAATTTACTCTTTCTTCCTCTTTCCCTTTGACTTCTATTTTTAATTGGTCAATGTCATTTTCCTGTTGTAAATTAGAGTTCTCAATTAGACTTATGGAAAGTTATAGGAGATATGCAATGCCTGCTTTTGTTTTTGTTTCTCTAACTGAACTAGTTGGCAGTCTCACCATAAAAGCAGCAGAAAACACACCTGGAAAAGATGAAAATACATACTTCACAAGTAAATATGTCAGTCAGTTTTCTTATACCTCCTCCTTATTTATGTAAGCCAACATAAATATAAACCCAAATGTGTGCTTTTTCTGACACCAAACTTCTACCACCTAAAAAGAAATTCTAAGGAGAAAGAACACAATAGTTTGTGAGTTGATACATATAAATTTTCTCTAGTTGGATTCTGTGGGTGAGCAGGTGATGCATGAGTACATGGTCTGCCTATTTACTTCTCTCTTTTTAAAACTCTTTATGTTTTTCTCTCCCTATGAAGTGTGACACCGTTGAAGACAGAAATAATGCCTATTCATCTTTGTAACTCCAGAGTCCAAGAGAACTTAGTGCATAGAAAGCATCTAGTAATGATTTGTTGGCTAAATGGATAAATTAATGGATCAATACATAAAACAGCAAATGGATGAACACATTGCATTTACTGTCTGTGCATTATGATTTAACATTTTACAACATAACTAGAGGCTCAATGCACAAAATTTGTGTAAGAGTACGCCTTCCTTCCCCCAGTAACAGGGACCTTGTATTTGCTCCAACCCCAGCTTCATCTGGAAAGATATATGGTCTAATTAGCATATTACCGTTTTATTATTACTATAGATGCCATTTTCTACTGGTAAGCTATAGCTCTTCAATAAATTTTAAGTTATTTGGTGAAATGGCTTCAGTTTCAAAGGAGTTAGAGTGTTTTAAGGAAAACTATAAAATATTTGTTTGGAAGTAGCAATGAAGAGCAAGACAATTACCTACTCCAATCATCTGGTCCAAAGACTTGTTATATTTGAGGGAGAGTAGTATTCTAAGAACCTTCATTCGGGACAAGAGGTAAAAAGAGCATTTAAGGAGAGGTTGAGGATATTGGAATTTGCCAATGAAAAGCTACACATTTTATAATGAATGTAATTTGAGAAATGAGATTTTTAAAATGATGTTATACTCATCAAAATTTTTCAATATCTAATTAATGGCTAAATCATTTGAAATAAAAGTCAAAGAGAGAGGGACACCAGAGAAGTTAATAAACAGTATTGAGGTCAACACTTGTATTATTCTCAATACATAAGACAATATTGTGATCTGATTTTTTTTCATTTCAAAACTCAATTGTGTGTTTATACTCATGTGTATATTTGTGCATCCATGTCTGTGTCTTTCTTTTTTAAAAGCTCTTAAATTTTTGAAATAGTAATATATGGATGCCTAGGCATTTAGGAATTTGCAGTCAAGTTCGCAATCTGTGGCTTGCAGTATAGTTCGAGGTCATCAGTGCTCCTGCTGTTGTATATAGGCAATTATGAGATTGCAAGGCGAAGGAACAAAAAAAAAAAAGGAAATGTGAAACAGCATACAATTTCTAGCTTTGTCGGTTATGCAATTTATTTTCTTTAAAAAGCTAAAGTTAAATTTATTAATAATACTTTCTAAGTCATAGATGCACTCTGTTGTTTGTCTAGACTGAAGGGTAATGTTTGGATAGATTGTTAAAAATTCAGATTCTAATGTAGTAGGTGTGAGATAGGACACAACATTAATGACATTTTTATTCAGCTACCATGTGATGACAGAACGTCAGACCTAAGGGTCATGCTTAAGAATCCTGTGGGAACATTTGTAGGGAGGCTTGCTTTAAGAGTCTTCCTTAGTGTTCTCTAGAAGATTTTCTTAAAATTACATTTTCTTACTTCTTCCAGGATCTCATTAACTTTACAGAAAGGAATTTCTTGTATCTAAACCTAGGTTTTCAAACTGTAGTAACTCCTATTTTCCCCTTGTATTTCTTAGTGAAGACGGCTGGTAGCTGATTCTCTATTTTCTAAGTTTAGTTGAGGGTTGTCACAATACTACCTCTCTCTCTTTCTCTCTCTCTCTCTCTCTCTCTCTCTCTCTCTCTCTCTCTCTCTCTCTCTCTCTCTCCTCTCTCTCCTCTCTCTCCTCTCTCTCCTCTCTCTCCTCTCCTCTCCTTTCCCTTTCTCCCCTTCCTTTCTTCCTTCCTTCCTTCCTTCCTTCCTTCCTTCCTTCCTTCCTTCCTTCCTTCCTTCCTTCCTTCCTTCCTTCCTTCCTTCCAAGCTTACTACATTTCCAAGTTGATTTGAAGATATTTCCTGAAATACTTTCTTCAAATTTCCCAAACCAGTTGTTTTTCCACTGTTTATCTCTTGCCTGTCTTGGATACAGGATATTCCATCGTTGAGGACATTCCCTGGTGGACAATATCACAAATATGTATCCCCAAGCTGCCACCCTGTAGGGACATAAACATAGAAAGATGTGGAGTTTCCTAATTTATTAAGGGCCCTGGGAAAATGCCAACATGGGAATGCACTGTGGTAGCATTCTCCAGATGTTGAAAAGTCTGTCTTGGTTTCAGAGCTGCTGGTAACTATTTTCTTTCCTAATGTAGTCACAGCACCTAAAGGGAATCTGGGGTCCCCAAGCATGAAAGATGCAAAGAAGTGGTGAATTGGAAGGTCCCTATGGGTGCAAGTGTATGTTGGCTTGACTGTGACTGTAATGGTGACATTCATTTTCTGCCTCCTGCCAGTGCCAAAATCATTCTTAGACAGAAGAGCAGAAGTTAATTGCCTCAGGGAAAAGGTCCCGGTTTTAATTGTCACGTTAAAGTTCACATCCATTAAAGCTTTGAGCTTAGGTTTATCTTAGCAGCTGGGCCCAGAGGAGCCATGGAATCTCATGTCTGCATCTAATGACTCTTCAGAGAAATTTTCCACTTCCATGGAGACCAGAATGGAACAATGTTTAGCTTAAACTCTGCTTTGGAAAACCTCAGCAGGTCCAGGGAGCCCGGAGAAAGAGGAAACTGGATTTTGTCAGAGAAGGGGAGGTTTGGGTGGGATATACCAAGAAGGATTAGCCCTCAAGTCATGGAGATTTTGGTGGGCTCAGGTGACTGATAAAGATTGTTCTGATTTATGTTATCAACTCACCGCAGTGGTTCTCATAGCAATGGCATGCAGCTTAGAAAAGAAATCACCGAGGAATGCCAACACTTGGTTGATTGACTAGAGAGCAGGAAGCTGCTGATAACATTAATAACTTGGGAATGGTAGCGAGATCTGATCTTTTTATGAGCACCTAGCATACCAAGGCAGTTACCTACCCCCTTCCCTACAAGCTATATCCTTCCTTCTGTACTTCAGTCTTACATTTACCAGGTAAATCTGTAGAGTTACTAAAAGTGCTGCCTGAAAGCCTGGACTCTAATAATGAGCTCAAGTTCATTATTTAGGAGCACCATGTGATCTTGGACAAATCATGTAGTAACTTTGGGCCTCGGTTTCCTCAGTTGTCAAGTCAAAACAACATTATCCATCTTGCAACTTAAAACTTATTGAAACTATTGGTACTAAATAAAATGTTGCATGTAAATCATTTTTTAACAGGGAAAAGGTCCCCGTTTTTCATATTTCTCCCTCCTGGGTTACATATGTTTAACCTTTAGATTTAGAACATAAGCAGCAGGCCCTCAACAGTTTTGTGAACCTAATACAACTCTACCTGATACAGCATCCTAATTCATTTGCTCTGCGTTTTCCTCATCTGGAGTTGTCTAACTTGGTTCTGCTTGAGGTGTTTATATTTAGTCCTAAGTGAGTAAGAGATTTGTCTACTAAATGAGAAAAGCAAAGCCTTAAGGAATGGTATTATCTGTCTCTTCCTTCAAATTTTCTGCAAAGACCCAGATAGTTGTGTTCAATTCAATACAGTTTATATTTATTGGGCCCCTGCCAATACTAGGCATCCTACTGGTCACTGTGAATGGCACAAGCATGAGTAGGACATAGGCTCTATCACAAGAAAATGTGTGATTAGTTAGAGAACTGGCTAATTTTATTAAAAGAAGACTGTGGTCAACATTATTGAAAAGATAAGATTATGAGTGAGAGTTATGAGGAAGAAATATAATTAATTTCTTTTCATTAGATTCTACTGCTCCTTAAAGGAAAGAGATGCTTCTGTTGTAACCTCTTGTCCTTCTGGATTGCTGGTGGGTCAACAGCCCACAATGTTGAGTCCAGGCTCATGTTTTCCTCCCAGCATAGAAAGGGTATTGGGCAGTCACTTAGTCCACACTCCTATTTCCATGCAAGGCATTGACTTTTTCAATACACACAGTTGTCATTGGTTGTGCATTTCTTTGCAACTTCTCACACTCTGTGTGATTCAAGGTCAATTTCCTCTCTCGCAGTGGATGGTTACTACTTGTTATCACCCTTCTAACTCGGAAGAACTGACTCATTTTTTTTTCATGTAGCTTTTCACAGTTCTCTTTTGCCTAATCTTTTGAAAAAGAATACATTCTAGTTTCTGTTCATTCTTCATCTTCGAATATCTTCCATCAACCCTCTCAGCTCATCCAAATCTCCGGTAAGTGGAAGCATGAAAAACTACCGTGGACACTTTGGAGACTACAGCCAGGATTTAGAACAAAGATACTGACAATCTCAGCTCCACTTCACCCAAGGTCTACCCACTGTTGCATTTGAATGCAGCTTCCTTAACAAAAGCATGGCACTCTAACTGCCAGTCAGATGGTCAACATTCCAAGTTATTTCACTGAGAAAATGAAAGAATTTGTGTTGGCATTTAAGACTGACAACAATAGCAACAACTGGCCCTTTAAGTGTTTCTCTCCCTCTGAAGATTGTATCTGAATAGGCCACCCAGCCTTCTGTGTCTCTCTGGCCCCCTCAGATGCTGTGACATTTGGGCTCTCTGCATGAGAAATAGCTGAGAAGCAAGCCAGATCCTGCTTGCTTTCTACATGATTTCTCCCTCCTGGGTTACATATGTTTAACCTTTGGAATAAAGCAATCCCATATTCAAACATCTCCTAATGAGGCTTTTTGATTTAGGTCTCTGAGGTTTTATTCATCTGAGTGGTTTGCCTTATGCCTGTAAAAGAAAGACAATTTCTAGGTTTAATGCCATTTCTCTTTTGTTAGGAAACCAGGAACCAAGACTGTCAGCTCGCTAAGATGATGTGATTGTGTGCATTGTGTTGGTGTGGTAACCACATGAAAGCACAGACAAGTGGCGGCTCGGGCTCATCTGGGTTGTAGTTTAAGCTAACATCGCTAACAGTATCACCAGCCTCTCATGGTCCCTCAGAACTATTTCCTAAATGCGGAGAGGGATGTGGGAGGTTATTATCTGTTCGTAGTTAACATGCATCCTCCTTATTATGACTGTTAGAGGTGTGGGCAAATCACCCACCAGAAATAAATCTATTCCCAGGGACCTCCCTAGAATCATGGAAAAGAAAAAGCATCCTGGAAAAGTATGAAATGGCCAGGGCTGGGAGTCAAAACACCTGCTAACTAACGTCTGTTGGGGTCATGTTCTCAGACATAGACACACAGGTTGTCTCTGCCTAGGTCTGAGGGATATTCTATCTGGAGAAATAGAGAATCTGGATATTTCGCAGAGCTCCTAATATGTCTTCTTAGAGATAAGTACCCCTGAGAAGTAGCTATACTTGGGTTCGAATCCCAGCTCTGCCCCTTGCCAGCTGTGTGATATTACACAAATTTCCTTGATCTCTTAACACTCATTTTCTCACCATAGAATGGAGATGATAATAAATACTATATTGTGTTTTTGTTTTCTTGAGATGCACAAAGGCGATAAAGATTTTATTGTGCTCTGGTGCCTGACACTCAATACATAGACATTGTGATGATTATTAATTTTGTTAGTAGAATTGTATTCTGTCTGGAGCTATTGCATAACCAGCTGATTGTAGTGATTAAACCCATTAAAGAGAAACAGAAACTGAACAGTATAATAGGTACAGAGTAAAGAAGGCTTGGGGAGTTGAGTGGTTTAAGCTAGTCTAAACATTGATGAGAGGATGAAATGCTAAAAGGAAAGGGTTAAATCCTGGTGCTTTGGTGGAAAGTGGTACAACAAGGCTTGAAGTGTGGAAAGAAATATTTAAAACAAAAAAAGCAGATGCCTCTAACATTTCCTACCTTCCTAGCCTCAGTGGATTGGGGGAATTAATGAACTAATATCTATAAAGTACTTAGAGACTATCAAATGAAAGAACTATAGAAATTCCAAGTAGTATAATAATTCTATTAAATGTTTCTTAAACATGGTATATATGTAGGGGTAGCTATATTTTCTATCTGGAGGGTTTAGAATATAATTGCACTGTTCTTATGAATCATTTTGTGGACAGAGAGAATTCTAGCTAAACAATAAGTTTGAAATATCTCTGAAGAATCCAGGTGGATATTGCATCTAGTCACCATAATTTACTTACTGAATTCCTAGAAGATAATTGCAGTGTTGTCATTATACTGTTACTAATGATAATAATAAAAACCACACCATAATATGCTAGACACTTTGGTAGCTAGTTCATATATATGATAATTCTAATCCTGACAGCAAATCCTGAGAGATAACATAAATATTCCCATTATAGAGTTGAGTAAGTTGAGGTTGAGGAAAGTCATCCAGTATTACACAGATAGGAAGTAATGTGTTTGATTCTATAAACCGGCAAAGACTAGCTCCTGCACCATGTTTTGTTCATTATAATTTAAGAGAGTTGGCTAGACAGAGTATACAAGTTAATATGACCCTAATTTCTGTCTTAAACTAGAAGCTTTTAACATAGAATCTGTAGTCCATCTCTAAAGTCTTCATGGAGTACCATAAAATTCTTGACAAACTTGTATATATAACATGCCTATGTATTTTCCTGGGGAGTGTGTCTAGAAACCTCATAGATTCTTGAAGTAGTTCATAATCCAAATAAAGGTAAGAACTACTATGCCCAACTTAGGCCAAATTTATGTATTGAACAGGTTCCAGAAATATGCTTAGCATGTGCCTAATTCCTAACTGCTTAGCTCAGATATCAGGATAGCCAGGCATATGGGGGGGGGGGGGGGGAGAGGAAGAGGGCAGTGCCAGTTATGGGATGGGGTTGGCTAGCAGATTCAGCATCTTTCCTTCTTGAAGCTTTCCTCGATTCACTCCTATTCTCCGTGTTTTTCAGGGTTATTTTTTGTTTGCTTGTTTGTTTGTTTGTTTTTGTGAACCAGAGGTATTAGAGAAACTACTAGTGGCTGTATCCAGCCTAGTCCCAGATCTTCTCAAACCCTAGCTCTTCTGTTATATATCCTCTTGTTAGGGACAGAAATAGAATATTGGGGGCCAGCTATAATTATAAGAAATATTAATCATTTTCTGTGAGCTGTGATTGTTTGGTTCTGATTAAAGAAAGCACCTTCCAACCTGGCTGGGAGTTGCCCAGGGGACCTGGGAGCTCACCTGGAAATTAGGCCCATCCCCTACACCTGGAGCTACCTTTTATCATGGAAATATTAACAGCCTTGTTGCAGAAACCAGAGGTGCCAGCCCTTAGAAAATACCCAGCTCTTTGCATACCCACAGGCCTTTGCAAATCCCTAGCCCCACATTGCTTATAAACTGCCATTTTGCATACCCATTCTTAAACCTTTGCCTCTTTACTTATGTAATCTTTGTCCTTATACCCAGTATAAGGAACTGGCTTAGGAGGGGTTAAGGGGTGGAGCAGATTTTCATGGATGACCTGATGACCTGCTGTTCTCCCATACTGCCGGCATTATTGGAATAAAAGCTCATATATATGATTCAACTCTGTCTCTGCTGAATTGGCTCAAGTAGTGACAGGCAGTCCAGACCCATTGATTGACTGGTTACTCCTTTACTCTCACATAAGAGTCAACTACACCCATGTGTGTACATCTCAGTATAAATCCCCACTCATCACATTATATTGCATAGTAATTATTTGTCATGTGTTCATTCCATTCAACAGACTTTGCATTTTTCTTGGGCAAAATATTTGTATCATGTTTATTTTATTTATATGTATAGCCTGGTGCCTATAATATAGTCAGCATTCAACTAAAGCTTAATAACTAGACAAGTGATTGAATAGATGGGTGAACTGACAGCGGATATACTTATACTCTAGAAAGGTAAGTCACTGACAAAGATGTCTTAATAGATAAGAACTCCCTAATGTGGGTCTAGGTTATATACACAAAGACTTATGTTAGCAAAATTGATGATGAGTATGGGAAGAGAATACATATCACTCAGGAATTGGTGCTGTCCTTATACTAGTGGGTATAGAAGGATGGTTTGGTATAATAGAATTTTGAAAAGGATATAACTTTTTTCATTTAGGATTATAAAATTAGGTAATTGGAAAACCATAGTCTGCTGCAAAACTTAGATCAGCCCTCTGCAAAAGGCGCACCATATGACTTCCCAGCTCCTTTTTTTATGTAATTTGGTTTAATAGGGAGTGAAAGCTTTCATGCTCACAAAAGCCTAATATTAGCATCTAAGTAATGTATTCAAGTTGCCACCTACCCATATGTGTGATAGATCCTTGGAGGAGCCTAATAGGACATGAGAATTCCTGCTATTTTCGAGTACCTTTGACAGTGAAGAGGATAATAATCTTAAACAATCTGTCAGGATAGTTCAATGAAAATTCCTGGTTTGTTAGCCTAGCTAATCTTTGAGTTAGCTGTGTTTGAGGATGCTGTTATCTCTTACCCATTCTATTCCTGTGGTGAGCATTGGGGCTGTCCTCACTGCTGGAGCCAATCCTGGCATATCCTCATCACCATGGGAACACTGTCCTTTTGCAAATATGAGAGCTAAGCCCACCCTAAAAAAGTCCAAGGGCTCTCTTGAAGTATAACCAGAATTCTCCAGAAGGATTTAGGTATAATCCATAAAAGGTGACATGAGAGTATAACTATTTCTGAATTTGACTGAAAGCCCCCTGAATTCCAATATGCACAAAAGAAAATTCAATCTTTAATTAAAAAGATAAAAGGAATGTACTTTACAGAGGCTAATGGAAGTCTTTGTGTATATAACCTAGACCCACATTAATGATTTCTTATCTACTAAGACATCTTTCTCAAGGTCTTAGATATTTTCTCAGTAGGATAACTTGTGCTTTTATGCTTTCTATGGTATACTGGAACAATAAGCCTTGTTGCCTGGCATATCAGGATAATGAAATTTGAGATTAGAGAGAAGTTGTCTGTACTACTTTGGCAGAACTCACCTGATCTTTCAGGGAGTGAAACCAGTTGTTTGTACATTTTGTATGGTTTGATAAAGAACATTGACTTGATGAGTATGTTTTCTTTTTTTGTGGTGTTGTTTTGTTTTGTCCAATTTGTTTAGTGAGGATTATAGTAGGAGAGCTCTGAGACTTTCACCTAATGGTGGGGAAAAAGAAAAATTATTTTTGTGACATGAAAAATAACACTTCAGTTTCTAAATGAGCTTGTTACACATTATTTTAATCCAGTGGCCTCTAGAGAAATTTTTGTCAATGTTTAGGCTACAAAGATATTTTCTTTCTCTCTCTCTTTTTTTTTTTTTTATTAGTTTATTAATGCTGGTGTTCTTGATCCAGCATCAAGGGTTCAGCAATCTGGAGAAGGCACTTTGTGTAAATTAAATAAGAGTCCAGAGATGAAACATAATTTTGAAAGGCATTTGGGCGGCCAGAGGAAACTTAGCTAAAGGAACTAAGTTCTCCTCATCTCAGGACCCTTTGCTTTTTATTAACACAATTTGTCCTAAGGCAAGGTAGATATATACATGAAAGGCTAGGATTTCTATACACAATCCATTGTCAGATTATCAGGTTTGGGAGAAACTGTTCAGGTGTTTGGCCTGCGGGAGTTAATAACATGTAGATTAAAATGCCCTGTGCTGTCTGAAAGCAAGCAATGGTTTTATGCATCCTTTTCAGGTTTGAGAAAATGCCTTTTGCCATTCTCCAGATGATTCAGCCCTGCTTACATGCTGGAATTGGCTTCCAGCAGTTTATCACTAAAATTTCACATCTATAGGGAAACTGTTTGTTTAAGCCATGGGTATATCCATGGGAATTTGTCAATGTTGATATCATCTATTTTTTTGCATCCCAAGAAATGTCTTGGCCAATGGTTTCAATAGCCAGTGAAACTCTGACTGAGCAGACAGAGTTGTATGGCTCTGCTGTAGAAGCTGATGAAGGGAGGGCAAAGGGACTAGATCCTCACCTCTTGGGGTCAAGCATAAAGGAAGACTGACAGGTTAAAGAAATAAAAGCACTCTTAGAGGACACAACATCATTCCTCTTTCATATTTGGGACCAATGTTTTCTAGACTCAGGCTCAGAGAAGTCTAGGAATGAACTGGGAATGAAACTGGACTTATCTCTGTATTTCACACAAAATTCATGCTACAAAATTTCTGTTCTTTTTAGTAAAAAGGCGAGCAGCTGTGTGAAGCTATTCTTAAAGTTTATCCGGATATTATTTTAGTCAGTGAGCTGCTTATTATATTTCTTTTAGTTCCCCAACCTCACCACATGTTGCGTTTTTATATTCATAAAAGGCACAGCAGCATCAGTAAAGCAAAAGTTTGTCTTTCCTTGGCCAATATGAATAAGTGACTGTAAGAGCAGAAAAGGTACATTCAGCAAGCCCAACCTTTAGAAAACCTTAACTTTCACTTAGCTTCTACAGTGAATCCAGCTCAATTTTTTTTAAACCAACTAATTTTAGGAAGCTTTTGAAATTTTGCAGTTACTTGAAGATTATAGGAAAATGAATTAAGAGACTCTTTGACCCTCTGCTAGCTGAGAGACAGATTGAGGCTCAGATTGGATAATGCCTTATTGGGCAATTCACCCACAACCTGCCTTCTGATCTGGAACCTAGAGGTAAGAACTCATGATTGGTTTAGTCTCATTGATTGGGTGCTCAAGTGCTTGTGGGAACAAAAAAGCTGTGATATTGCAGACACAGTTCAATATCCAGTCCACAGGGTTGCTAAAATAGAATCTTACAATGCAAACCTGAGCATTCCTCCCAACCCCATCTTAATGCCCTACACTGACTTCCTTTTACCATCAGAACACCTTTTTGTAATGTTAAAACCCATCTGCTACCCTGCCTCCTCATAGACCAGACCCATAGACCAGACCCTATTTCATTGCAAATGCTAGACTCTTTATCTGGAACTGTGTCTTTGTAACTCCTTCACTTCCAGTCAGCAACTCCAGAAAACATCTTCCCTGTCTGCTGGAGAATTTGTTATGTGTTTCTCTTGGGGGCTTAATCACATAGAACAACAACAGCCTGCAATTATTGGAATTGAGAGTCTAGGTCAGTGGTCTGCAAACTCATTAGTCAACAGAGCAGCAAAGCTGTGGCTCGCAAGCTTGCTGACTACTGGCTTACACTACCCCAGCACTTTAAAAAAAATATATATTTTTATTGATTTCAAAGAGGAAGGGAGAGAGAGGTAGAAACATCAATGATGAGAGAGAATCATTGATTGGCTGCCTCCTGCACACCCCCCACTGGGGATCCAGCTTATGCCCTGACCAGGAATCGAACTCCTGACCTCTTGGTTCCTGGGTTGATGTTCAACCACTGAGCTACACCAGGCTGGGCTATCCCAACACTTTCTACATGTTTCTCACCTTAATGTATTCTGATAAAACTTTCTAATGCATGCACCATTATTCCAAGGGTCTTTGAGAGCAGAGACTTTCTGTTCTTCCAATCGATATTCCAAGTGCCAGCCTTGGTATGCAGTAACCAGTAATGGGTATTCAGTGTTTGTGCTTTAAGAAGAGATTGGTGGGCACACAATGCAATATGTAGATGATATATCATAGAATTGTACACATGAAACCTATATCATTTGATTACCAATGTCAGCCCAATCAACTTAATAAAAAATTAAATATAATAAAAAGAGATTGAGAATACAGAATATATGAATTCACTTACTCGTCATAATCATACGTTTTTCATCTCAAGTTTTGAAACCTAAGTAGCCTATAGAATACACAAAAACAAGCACATTTTCTGCAGACATAGCTTGTGACTTTTGAAATTTATAAGCTGGCATTTGTGATTTAGTTCAGGGACAAACTGAATTTCCAGGTGCTGAGCTGTGGCAAAGATGAAGGTGAATAAAAAAGGGGTGAGGGGCAGCCAAGTATCGAGTCTTGAAGGGAAACATGTAAAATTCAAAAGGTTTCAGCTCATGAGCTGATAGGTAGAGACTGATATCCAAGTCAGGAAGCTGTGGACTTTATGTTCAATGTCAACACCAGCATGCTAGTGCATAATAAAAAGAGCTGCACTATTTATTGAAATACCCACGTAGAAAACCCTCTACATAGAGAGAAACCTAGCCGACTGTAGACATTTCAGGGGAAAAAAAATTATCGATATTTAAGACATACTTTCACCTCAAAAATAAATGGATTTATTTTCCCTACAAATCAATCTGTTTGCCAGATTTTACTATGTCCTTCAGCATGCCACTATCCTTCCAGTCACCTAAAATATCAAACTTGAAGCCTTTGAGCTTTTTATACTCTTTTACTTTTAAACATTAATAGTAATAACAGTAATCATAATAACAATAATGAGCAGCAGTTCATCGAGGTTTACTAGGTTCCAGGCACCATTGAAGTCTGAATTCTTTTAAGCTATACAACAGTCCATTTGTGATTGATGGTCCCATATTAAAAATGAAAACACGGAAACAAGGAGACAACAAATAACTCTCTCAAGGACACACACTTAATAAATAATGGAGCCAAGATTTGTACCCAAACAGTGTGTTTCTGGAGCTCATACTCTCCAGTGCTACATTATACCGCCACCAATTCTCAGTGAAGGGAAAGCTAACATACGCTCCATTTCTTTTCCAAGTGTGTATCTTCACATATACTGATTTTGTTCCATCCCTGCTAACCAGTCTCTGGATGAGTCTCCTGGCCTCAGCCTCCATCTATTCTAGTTCAGTTCTTACCTTTTGGGATCTGTAAGGCAGCATAGCATTGGTACAAAGCATATGGGCTTGTGAAGAACACAAATTAAAGTTTAGGCTATGAATCTTATTGGGATCTTTTGCCAGTTATTTACCGTATTCTCCGGCGTATAAGACGACTTTTGAAATGAAAAGAAGTCAACCGGGCTTTTTCAGTGGTCTGAATTCAGGTCTCAGCAGAGGGAACAGAGAAAAGAGGATGGATAGAAAGCACCTCACTTGGAAATCTAGGATGGCACTATACCACCGCCCTAGCAGGCTTTTTACTAGAACACAGTGTAGCTTCGGGTACAGAACATGTATAATTTGCATGCATAAAAAGCCTGCTTGGATTGGCCAGAGTCAGAGAGGCAGTCTATTAAAAAAAGAACTGGTGTTGCCTCGGAAGTGGGGGGTAGTCTTATACAGTGAATATAGGCCTAAACCTATGTTTTAACTGTAAAATTAGGGGGTCGTCTTATACACCGGAAAATGTGGTACCTTTGTAAGTAATTTTAATTTTTTACCCCATGAGGCTTTATAAGAATTGGATATAAAAATGTAGTGAATTGTACCTGGTATGTGTTAGGTTTTCTGTCAATTGTAGTGTTTGTGCTAAAACAAACTTTATTATCAGTAGTCTGCAAACTCATTAGTCAACAGAGCCAAGTATCAACAGTACAATGATTGAAATTTCTTTTGAGAGCCACACTTTTTAAACTTAAACTTTTTCTAACACCACATCTTCAAAATAGACTCGCCCAGGCTGTGGTATTTTGTGGAAGAGCCACACTATAAAGACCAAAGAGCCCCCTGTGGCTTGCGAGCCACAGTTTGCCAACCACTGTTCTATATGATAGAAAATAAATGAGCAATATATTCCCAACCCCTATTTATATTCTTCTTGGTGTTAAAAACAAAGAAATCCCATTCTCTTCACCATAGTTGTGGGGTTGGAGTAGCACTGGAGACTGATGTGGCAGGAGCCTTAGCCCTCAGAATTAGATGATTTTGCCTTGTTGAGGATATGTTTTAGGGCATTCTTGTAATACACTTTGAAGTGTATTTTCACTCAGTTCCCAAATATTTCACTTCTACCATATTCCCCAGACATTTTCTATGATGAGCATGTATTTTACTTTCCAAATCTGGACTCTTTTAAGAGTGAAAGCTATGCCCCGCTGGTGTGGCTCAGTGTATTGAGCATCATCCCATGTACCAAGAGGTCACTGGATCTATTCCTCTCAGGGCACATGCTCAGGCTTCAGGCTGGATCTCCTGTAGGGTGTGCAAGAAGCAGCCCAGAGAATCAATGTTTCCATTTCTCTCTCTCCCTCTTTTTCTAAAAAAAAAAAATCAATACATACATTTTTTTAAGAGTAGAAGTTGTACTAGCAGTAACTCTAATAGTTCCAAGCAAACCAGAAAATATGGTCTTCCCATACATACTCCTCAGGCTGCATGTGGTCACTTTAATCATTATTTCCCCTTCAGCAGCTTCCATCTTGTAAATACAATAGGAGAAAAGAAGAGCAAACTTGTACTGGGCCTCCAAAGGCCCCCCAAAATAGCCCTTTCTTCTCAGGACCAGCAATCACAGGAGGTTTAAGTTATCCTGAGACACAGTGGATTGGTGAAAATCCAAAGCCTGGCATTAACTAATAAGAGACTCATTTCTTTCATTTGTGGGGAATAATAAATATTATAGGTATGTCATTGAACAAATTTACCAATGACAAAGCACCTGTAGTAGTTCACTGCACTCAAAAAGTGGTATTATTAGTATTTTTGTTAACTGTCATTGTTATCACTTATTTTCTTTAGTATTGACCCCACGGTCAGCTGGAAAACACAATCTAATTTTTCATCAATAACCCATTACAGATCAAGTCATCTATGAATTTATTGAAGCCACTAAAGGAACTATAATTCCTGTTTCACTGCTTAAAGTAATGAGTTCCATAAACTTTATTACCTGCTGTGTACCATAGCGTTTCCTTTTAAGTCATTCTTAACTTAGCTCTTCCAAACATCAACAGATTCCTCAGTTCTAAAAACCTGGTATTTTGAATAGAAGTTGATTTTTACTTAATTCACACCCTTAAATTTTTTATAGTTGTAAAACACAGCCTTTCACACTTATCATCATTCTAGACCCAGTGATTTTATTTGCATTGCTTTTAAATTCAATTTGAGTCCAGGAATCTGAAACCTTGCCCTAGTTCCATGATTCAGATGGAGGAAGACGGTCTTTCAAGGTTTTGTCACTTATGGCCTCTATTCCCTAAGCCTTTAGAAGGGGTGCTGAAGGTCTGGATGCTTTTGGTCACCTGCTCAATAGAAGATGACTTCACATGAATGATTCTTAACTCGGGTCCTTGCATTACTATTATTTAATTATCAGCACAGCTGGCATGGCTCAGTGGTTGAGCATCGACCTATGGAACCAGAAGGTCACAGTTCGATTCCCAGTCAGGGCACATGCCCAGGTTGTGAGCTCAATCCCCAAAGTGGAGGGTGCCATAGGCAGCCAAGCAACGATTCTTTCTCATCATTAATATTTCTATTGATATTGATATTTTCCGTTCCTCTCTGAAATCAATAAAAATATATTTTAAGATATATATCAATAGATTATCAGATGGTATGGATCCTCCTCCTCAAATGGAAGGGAGGTTTTTCAGGGGGGAAAAATAGGTTTCCTTCCTTTTTTGTGTATTCCTTTTTATTTTAGCTTTGTCTGGGTTTCAGACAGATCATTGCTCCAAAGGGTAGAACAGTAGGATCAATAATAAACATTTCCTGAGTGCATTTTTGGGATTAGCATAGCACAGTGCTATCTCTTTGTGAGAGACACAAAGGAAACATGAGATGTGATTTATATCTTTGTGGCCCAAAGTCTAACAGAGTAAACTAGAAAAAGACACGTGAAAACTAGAAAACAAGACATTGCAGGTTTCTATAAAGTCAGAAAATAATTAGCATAAAGAAGAAACTGGTATACCTCTCTAGTATAATCAAAATCCTCAGTGAGGGGAGGAATCAAATCAGATAAATATGTATCCTATATCTTAATTTATCAAATATATGTACATGCTATTTTATAAATAATGTCTAATGTTTAAAAGATAGCTATCATATCTTTATAATTTAATAAATAGTTTCCTGTCTTCCACCTCCTCAATACCAATTCCCTGATGCAAATCATGTTCAACTCTTAGATAATTTTTCCTAGTATTAGGGGCAGTATTGTCAAACAGCATTGAAAGAACTGATCTCTAAATTTTATTTAAGTTTTACATAGGTTTTATTGACTTTCAAGTTTTTAAAAGGGGATTTCACTTTCTTCAACTCTCTAAACACATATATTCTCACATAGGCACACACACTCTTACTCATACTAACAAATTTTCTGTTCTTTCATTTTCCCAGAATAGTTATGCTATGATTTTTACTTAAAATATAGTTATTTAAATAGTATTTACTGCTGAGCTAAGTAATTTTGGATGTAACGTTGCTTCAAAATGTAGGTTTGCATATTTTTTTTAAAAATTTTAATTGATTTTTTTTTTTTTACAGAGAGGAAGAGAGAGGGATAGAGAGTTGGAAACATCAATGAGAGAGAATCATCAATCAGCCGCCTCCTGCACACCCCCTACTGGGGATGTGTCCACAACCAAGGTACATGCCCTTGACTGGAATCGAACCTGTGACCTTTCAGTCCGCAGGCTGACGCTCTATCCACTCAGCCAAACTTGTTTTGGCTGCATGTTTTCAAAAATATTTTTATTTTACTTGGGACTGACAGGTGAATCAGTCCTCATCCCCTCCTTCTCTTCCCTTTTCTTTCCCTCCCTTTCTCTTTCCATTTCCTCTTTTTAGGGACCTAAGATCCATTTATATATGAACAGTCTTTCAGGAGTGTACATATCCTCTCCAATTTGGGTGACTAAACTCTAGTGATCAATTTTATTTCTTGGAGACACCACTCTGAATGCCCCTCCTCCTCACAGTGTGGGCTGGGGCTGACCAGGCTGACTGCACACTCTGAGGGTCCAGAGGATTTGAGTTCCCAGTATAACAAATCATGCACACACATGTGTGCACAGGCATGCACATAGGAACATAGAAATATTATCCTGAAATTTCAGGTCCATGGGGCACAAGAGACTTAATCACACAAATGATACTGGATTGAGAATACTGGTCATCAGAAATCTGTGATTCCAGAGTTAGTAATTGGCAGGTAGAATTATTTCCCAATTAGAAATCTTTATTTAGCTAAAATGCCAACTAATGTTTAGTGCCCCATCTCAAATTTTCATATGCACACAAATCACCTGGTGCCTTTGTAAGACTGGAGATCTCTTCCAGTAGTTTGCAGGCAAGGTCTGTATTTCTAACAGAACTCCTCACCTCCAAACCCAGGACCCTGTGAGTCAGTGACCCACACTTTAAGTAGCAAAGCTTTAGAAGATGGCTGAAAAATCGAGAGAATAATCAGATAAAAACAAGTCACTGCCTGGCTTATTTCACTTAGCATAATGCTCTCCGGGTCCCTCCATGCTGTTTCAAATGGTTAAGAGTTATTTTTTAAAGCTGTGTAGTACTCCATTGTGTAGATGTACCAGAGGTCTTTTGTTTTTTGTTTTTTTTATTTGAAGGCCTGGGCGAGGGGTTGGAGGTGGGCTGGGAGAGGCCAATGGGAGGGGGAACATATGTAATACTTTCAAAAATAAATAATTAAAAAATAAAATAATAATTAAAAAGAACAAGTCAGAAAATCCTAAAAATGGGTGAATAAATACAGGAATGTGGCAAGTGGAAAACCCAAGGCCACAAAAGTACAAAAAAAACTTTTCAGGCTGCAGCCAATGGACAGGGTATATGGAGTAGAATTTCTCCTGGGAAAACATGAAGAAGCATATATGTTCAGAGACTTAAGAAGAAAAGCATTGTTTACTTATAGATAACTGTAGGATTTGGAAAAAAGAAAACAGCCTTAAGTATATAGAAAATATGCAAATTTAAAAAGATAAGGCAGTTGTTACTTCCAGAGGAAAAAAACATGTGTCCAGAAATAAAACATACCCATAGTATAATGCTTAGCTCAGTATCAAACTATATTTATAAGGTCATTATTTCAACCACGATTTGTGTTAGTTTGAAATGTTCGTAGGGAGTGCCAAATATGTGTTGGTGGCCACTATGGGGAAGGAAAGTAAATAGAGTCTATTTAAAATTAATACAAATGAAACCACAGAGTAAGCATATTTGTTGAAAGTTAGGGGATAACACAAAAGAAAAAGCTAAACACTTTGAAAGAGGTTGCTTCTGGGGAGATGGATGTGGGCTGTGAAGGAAGAAGGCATGGGACTGCTGGGTTTTGTATATGTTTTTCAACACTGTCTGACTTCCATATCCCATAGGTATTACTTTGATAACAATTATGTGGCTATGCCAGTGTATGGTTCCATGGAGGCAATAGAAGAAATGGTAAAACCTTATTTCTTGAGTTCATCCTGCTGGATCCTGAACTCGGGCTAATGTTATCATTTGTTACTCTTGGAAGGAGTCTGAAGGCTTGGGAACTAGACTTTGGGAACTCAGTGCCCATTCATTTCTGCTGCTTACGGTTCTGCTCATTCATCCCCACCAGTAGACAGAGCCCAGGCCCCACAGGCTCAGGCAAGGAGATTACATTGGAAATGACAACAGATCTTGCCTCTGTACTTGACCTATTCTGACAAGCCCCAAGAAAAGGGCACTTGGTATTTTTAACAGGCCAGTGGCTAGATCCAGGAGAAAGGACTTTCATCAATGAGGAAAACAGTGCTGCTGTTTTGCAAAACAACAGAAATAGACAAAGGTGTTTTTTTCCATGATTCTTTACAAAATTATATGGTACATTGGGAGCAAGAGAGAATGCATTTCGCCAAAGAATTGCCTCTCTCTCTCTCTCTCTCTCTCTCTCTCTCTCTCTCTCTCTCTCTCTCTCTCTCTCTCTCTCTCTCTCAATAATATATATATAAATTGATTTCAGAGAGGAATGGAGAGGGAGAGAGTGAGATAGAAACATCAATGATGAGAGAGAATCATTGATCGGCTGCCTCCTGCATGCCCCAACTGGGCATCAAGCCAGCAACAGGGGTATGTGTCCTGACCAGAATGTAACCATGATCTTCTGGTTCATAGGTCAATGCTCTAAACCTCTGAGCAACACTGGCTGGGCAAGAACTAGCCCTCTTTAGGGGATGCTATCAATCAGATTTCCCAGCCATAATCACTCCATGCCAAGTGCTTGATAGCCATTCTCAATTGTACACATTGCATAACAAAGAACTATATGGAAGTGGATAATCCAAAATGCTTCCAAACCTCCAATCTTTTAAATCTGCCATTGGAATTCACTTACTTTTTCAGAGGAAATTTTGATTGGGCTAATATTCATTTGAACACCCTGATTTTATGCTCCTGCTATTGCTCATAAAAAATAAATAGCTGGACATGGGTGCAGTTTGTAAATCTGATATGAGTGGGAAAGAAGGAAAACTAGACTTGGTTTACTAATTTGTTACAGATAATTTGAATTCACACAGTCTCTTTGACCCTGCAATGGAGAGAATTCTAATTAAGATCAGATTTCAACTGATATAATATTTACAACAACTAAGAATCTTCATATTAGCTAAATGTCCCCACATTAGTTCTTTAAATTTATCCATCCATCCATTCTGCCATTCATTTGTTACTTTATCTCTTCATGCATTCTACATCATGTATTCACTCATTCAGCAAATATAATACTTAATGAGTACTACTATATCCCGGGATCTCTGCTCCTTACAGGGAAGATAAGGAGGAAATAATGCATGCATAATATTTCCATTTATAAAGCTTATAGGTTAGCCTAGTGCAGTGAGCACAAGATTCATCTGACAAACCTATTAAAAATGAAGATCCCTCGGTTCTAGTCCTGGAGGCTCCAATCAGCAGATACGGATTAGACCAAAGCATGAGTTTTAACTAGTGTTCTGGGAAAGCGTGAGGGAAATAGCCTCACTCTGGGAAGCAGTGGGGGTGGAATTGTTCCAAATATCAGCATTGAAGAAGGTCACGGACTTCCTAGCATCAAAGACAGTGCTCAATTAACCTGATACCATCTATGTATATGCCTCCCATTGATGCCATTGCTTCTGCTGTGTGGACAGTCAGCCCAGATACTATTCTGGGGCACATGGGTACACACTCTTGGGTCTCCATGACTGTGCTAGCAGTTTTGTGATGAAAGGCAGGGCTGGGCGAGACTAACTCCTGACTCCATTTTGTACTGTGGGGCAGGGCGGAACTATCCTCCATTTTGTTACTGGACCTTAGCCCTCACCCAACTAATCAGGGTCAGCCAAAGCAGTGATATCACCCCCCCTATAAAACCTCTTGACCTGTTGAAGCTTGTTTTTTCTTTTACCATGCTGTCAGCCTTAGTGGGACAGAGCCCATGCTAGCATGGAATTCAGGCTTTCTGCAATTGCATTGGACTCGGCTTCCTCATGGTCGTTGGGGATCATGAAATCTGGGCATAACAGTGACATGAGCCTAAATGAACTACAGCTTCTACTATGCTGTAGGGGCAGCAGGTAGACCCTGCTGCAGCGGGCTGCTGGTGCTGTGATCACTGCTACATCAAAGCCATCCAGCCAGCTACAGCTGCCAGGTGAAGCTACCATTTAAAGGATCTTCCACAGAGTTCTCTGTGGCTTACCACAGAACAAAATTCTGAAATGCACTGAATGGAAAAAGAGTTCCTCAAATGTTAGCAGAGACCAAACTTACCTGAAGGACCTGCTAAGATCAGATTTCTGGCCCACATCCCCCAGTGTTTGATTCAGAAGGTCTGGGGTGGGGTCTGTGAACCTGTATTCCTAACAAGTCCCCTGAGGGATCCTTGCTGCTGGTCCAGGAGCCTTACATTGAGGATCTCTGAACAAGGACTCTGCGCTTGAGCAAAATAGGCTTCAATCCACTTCTACTCCATATTCTTCTATGAAAGAGATCCGCCCAAATGCAAGTGACTGTAAAGTCCGGGAATGCCATTTGCAAAGGAGACAAAAGTCATCTATTTGCAAATATAATACTAATTTCTGCAGCAAGTGGAGACACTAACAGTGTGTGTGTGTGTGTGTGTGTGTGTGTGTGTGTGTGTGTGTGTTCGTTCGTTCCATGACTTTGAGTTGGCTCCAACTTCTCTGTGGTTCTGTGAATGAGTGATGTCCACAATGTCCTGCCCTCAACAGCTTTGCTCAGCTCCTGCGGACTCATGCCTCCTATCTTTTCTTTCATGGAGTCAATCCATCCCCATTTGGTCTTCCTCTTTTTCTGCTGCCTTCTATTTTCCCCAGCATAACTGTCTTTTTCAAACAACCCCGTCTTCTCATGATGTGTCCAAAGTGGGACAGCTTCAGTTTTGTCATTTTTGCATCTGGTGATGTTACAGGCTCAATTTGATCTAGGGCCCACTTGTTTGTTTTTTTCTGGCTGTCCATAGGGCATTCCTAGAGTGTCCATAGGCACTCTCCTCCAACACAAAGGCCAAATGGCTTAGATTTGCTTTCCCTTTTGCAACAGAGAGAGAACCCTACATTTTGGAAACAATTTTATCACCATTTTGATTAAAACCAGGTGCAGGTGTTTTTTTTCTAATGCCTCAACTGAATAGAAGGATACTTGGATTTAAACTCTGTCATCTTACCTGCTTCTCCTAGTGTTAAACTTACAAGAGAGTAAGAAACGCTAACATTGACTCATTTCTAGAGTTAAATCATTTTGTTTTCTCATTATGACAGTAGTAAATGAGCATGTAAAAATAGAATGGGAAGTTACAAATAAGTTTTATATTCATGAAATTTTTTTTTACATATTTGAGGAGAGATTTTAACATGCCGTGTTATATCATAAGCATTTTTCTCGTAGTACTAAAATATTCTTTAGAGACAAAAAGCAACACAAAAAAACAAAACAAAAAACAAACAAAAAAAAACCATTCTACCAAAGGACAAAGTAAAAATAGGAAAAAAATATAGCGTCCCCCAAATTGTTGTATGTGTAGATAGGAAACAAGGTAAAGCTGTAGGTGGAAATTAGCTTTTATTGTTTAATCAAGCTTTACAGCACCAAATGAAGAGATGGGAACACAAAATAGTTTCCAAAAATAAAGTTGCCCTGAGCTCTCATCGAAATGCAATTACATTTTATCTGCCTACAACTCCCAGGTGAAAGAGTAAATGTATCTCCCTATGCAAGTCTAACTTTTGCTGCTCCTTTACTGTATAAATATTGGATAGACACCTTTTCCTATCTTAAAGTTGTGTTTCCCTAACCCTCTACCCAATAAATACATCATTTTAATGCCAAGCATTACCTTGGTAACCAAGAATCAAGCTAACCCAAATCAAATGTTTCTCATTTATTAACCAAGAAAGCCTTTGTTAATCGTTTTCAACTTGGGATGGATAGTAGAAACACAGGGAAGCTTTAAAAAAAAAAACACACTAAAGCTATCCCTGGCTGGTGTGGCTCAGTTGGTTGGGGCATTGTTCCATGCACCAAAAGATTGCTGGTTCGATTCCCAGTCAGGGCAAATGCAACCAGTTGATCTTTGTCCATTTCCCTCCCTCTTCTTTCCTGTCTCTCTAAAAATCATATATATATATATATATATATATATATATATATATATATATATATATATATATATATATATTTTAATACTAAAGCCAGAGACCCATCCTTCACAGAGGAGAGGTCCCTCATCTAGCAGCTTAGGCCTTACCTGGGAAGTTTCTAAACATATAGAATCTCAAGCTCCATCTTAGACCCAATGAATCAGAAATTCTGGGGGTAGGATCCAGCCATAGATACTTTAAAAAGCCCTCAAGGCAATTCAGGTGCCTGCTAAATTTTAAGAACCATTACCCTAGGCCACTGAGCCAATTCCATGTGTAAAAGGGGACAAAGTATTTGTGCAACTTTTACAAAATTATTAAAAACCACTAACGGCCGAAGCAGGTTTGGCTCAGTGGTAGAGCATCGTTCTGCGGACTGAAAGGTCCCAGGTTCGATTCCGGTCAAGGGCATGTACCTTGGTTGCGGGCACATCCCCGGTAGGGGGTGTGCAGGAGGCAGCTGGTCGATGTTTCTCTCTCATCGATGTTTCTAGCTCTCTATCTCTCTCCCTTTCTCTCTGTTAAAAATCAATAAAATATATATTTAAAAAAAAAAAAAAACAACCACTAATGGTATAAGAACTTATTTTGCACCAGTCACTGCGCTGTTTTATATAATTTTATGTAGCTTATGTCAAGAAGCCACTGAGGAGATGCTAGTATTATTCCTGTAATGTCAATGGAAAAATCATACACAAAAGTAAAGTTATTTGCCCCAAATATACACAGCTAATAAGTGATGGATTGAGGGTTAGGCACACGAAGTTTAATTCTACAATCTCCATCTCTGAGCTTGACGATCGTAGTATCGCGAGGATTCTGAATGCATGCCTCTGTTCTGCCCTATTTCAGCACTCGTTACCTGACCTCCAAACTATCAAAATGTTGATTGTGGTTTAAATACCTATATAAATAACCCTCTAGAAGTAATAGCCCTTGTCAGCAGATTTCAGAGAGCTTCCCAGCTGGGACCTCCTGGCTATTCTGAGTGTCTTCGCAGTCAGCAAAACAGGGAATGTGAGGTATATCCATAAAGGGGGGAAAACTATCCCAGGGTCTGATGCAATGATCTATCATCCATATCACCCACCTCGGGCAGTTTCTGGACCTCGGGCCCTCACATTGTAATCCTATGCCTCTTCGTGTTCTCAAATGAACTTGTCTTGATTTCTGGACATGATCTTGAATCCCTGGCTCATGAGCAGAAGCAGTGATGCCCTAAGCAGCTCCTCAGAGAGCTGGCTAGTACTTTCTGTGCAATAAGTGATGTACCATATGGGAAATAGCCCTGTACGTAGTAAAGCTCTATCCAGCTGTAAAGGCATTATTATTAAGAACATGTACCACAAGGGAGAAACTCGGGCAATTAGGAAAGAAGAGTTTGGCTTGTTTAAAGGAAGACAGATTCTCCATAAAATAATTTTAGATGATGAGATGGATTCTTTCCATCTCCTTCCCGGCAGAGCATAGGACACTGGGGAAATCACCCCGTATCTTAAAGTCTCAGTTCTAGTTCTGGCCCGAAGTTAGCATTTTCACAACTGGACCTGACAAGGCTTTTTTTCTTCCCCCCATTTTCTGAACCAAACACTGCAGTCCAACGATGTTTGTCCTTGTGTCTGCGACTTTCTTCCCAGGAAAAAAGCCTAAGTGAGTTTTCCTCTATTAACATCATTTCCTCCTTCGCTATGACCGGAGAGCGCATTTTCCTCCCCGCTAACCCAAGAGACCCATCTCGCCCTCCTCTGTGTGCCTCATTAGTTGCCTCTGGCCTTCCCACTCGCCCATACCCTGCTGTGCTCTTGATTATGTTGACCTGGTTCACCTGAAGCTTTCTATGAGCCAATGGTTTCTTTACTCAAGAGGTCCTTTCTGCTCAGCCCAGAGAATTGTTTTCCAACACTTGCAAACTAATTTATTTGCAAGCAAGTCCTTAAAGATAAAGGAAATATATATATATATTTTTTTTTTCCAGGTATGTTAAATCCAGAACATAAAAGGAAGTGGCCAAAAGACAGTGCCAAATTGGGAAAAGGATCCAGAGGTAAGGCCATCAAAAGGTAATTAGAAGATGCAGGACTCTTCTCTTCTGCTTTGCTGTCATCAGAGTGCACACTTAAATTTTGATGACCTTAATTTTACATCTGTGCTGGCTTTTATCAAATTACAGAGTTTCAACTAGTATTAGCCTTTTTACTGGGTCTCAGGGCCATCTGAGAATACTAACAGGAATAAAGGGACCAGCATCAGCCCAATTCTTACACTAAATCTTTATAATACATAATATGGTCAAGGAAAGAATATTCATAATTTCTATGCAGGATGGAAAAAAAAGGATTAAAGGAAATTATGCCTAGACATTTTTTAATAATACAAAAAAAAAAAGGCCAGACAGAATGGATCTTCTGCCTTCCCCCTGATTAGTAACTCCTGATTCTAATATATGGCTTATAAATGTGAGCCCAGCCAAGTAGTAAAGTACCTCCTTTTGTAAGAGAAAGAAATTAGGAGGCTTTCTTCTTTCTAAAATGGTTAAACATCTGCACAGTTTTACCAAATGGAACTGTCATACATTTCAATTACCCACATGATTGCATTTGACATTGTTCAAGGCACCTCCCCCAGCAGAGGGAGGATAGGGAGTAAGAGATAGAATGGTCAGAACCTTTTATCTAAAGAAGCTGCAAACATGGATTTGAATGGGAAAACCAGGTGGGCTAGCCTGGGAAGATAGGAAAAGCCTCTTTCTCCTTTGAACATGTTAGCTTTCAATCCAATTACATTCGTGCTTAAAACCGAATCCACTCCCGTATATCTCCTCTGCTTCTGTATGATATCAGAACGAGGAGCAATAACTAAGGATGCCAAACGTGGCAGGTGCCCAAGAAAGAGAACTCTGACTTCCAAGATGAATGACTGACTTAAAGGCAGAATCTGTTTCTGTTTGTTTTGTTTTTTAGCCCCAGTTAGCCTTTTAGGAAGTTTGCCTTCTCTCTCTCTCTCTCTCTCTCTCTCTCTCTCTCTCTCTCTCTCTCTCTCTCTCTCTCTCTCTTGCTTTCACATTACTGTTATTCATCCAGTACCCAAACCTTGGACCATAACTTTTCTCTTGCCTAAAACAACTAATCTTTGATAGTCCCACCTGTCTTCGCAGTGTCTTATTTTTGACTCATCTTTTCCAAACCTGGGTTGACTGCTTAAACATAAGAGTGAATGATTTTGCTCCCAATACAAGTGTGATTGGTAACACCTTCTTTTGTTCTATGTTTAGAATCCATTAATTGGGATAAAAGGAACTATGGCTTAGCCCCTGTTCACGCTGCTGCCTAATTCAAGCATATATATTAATAGCTTTGTGCACGAATCCGTATGCCAGTAGCTCTCTGTGGGGTCTGGCTGCCCATTGCCCAGAGCCTCTCCACAGCCCAGAAGCCTATTCATGACTGGGTGTGGAGCACTTGCCTCATAGCATGCATTCCACCAGGCCTTTCACGCTGCCAGCTCTCAGTAGCTGCAGGACTGGTGGACTCCAGAGGGCCTGAGAGGACTGGGTGCCACCATCTTGTGGCTATGGGTGTTGCCATTTTGGTTATGGAGTGACGGTTAATTTACAGAGTGCCTTTTATTAGATAGGATTTTAAACAGTTATGTGGGTTAACATCTTAGGTATTAGGAAGAGGGATTGTGTTTCAGAAAGACAATAAATGAGTTTTTTGCTGAAGAAACACTAGGGCACATGTGTCAAACACAAGGCCCGCGGGCCAAATCCGTCCCGCCAGGCCTTGCAATGTGGCCCGCACCGCGCTGTCATCACTGCACTCCGCTGCGTTTCCATCACAATGACAGTCTATGACTGTTCAGTAAACCATTCGGCCCGCAATTTAGGCTGGATTTTAGATTTTGGCCCCTTCTCTGATTGAGTTCGACACCCCTACACTAGGGGGTGAATTTTTAACTGGGATAAACAGTTAAATCCTCCTTCTGACTCTCTTGCATTAGGTCCATGCTTTCTTCCCACCTTCCTCAGCTCCCCCTTTCCTCCTTCCGTCCTGTGAATATGGCCTGTGAGATACTGCCTCTGGGAGACACTACCTCTGAGAGAGCACCATTTCCTCTCTCTTTGTTTGAAACAGGCACAGCCTGGAGACAGTAGACATGGTCAGGTTGCTGACCCAGTGTTTAAACTTAGTAGGTGTTTTTGTTTATTTGTTTGTTTGTTTGTTTGTTTTTGGTGTGTGTGTGTGTGTGTGTGTGTGTGTGTGTTTAAATATATTTCTTTATTATTATAATTTCATAGAGGAAGGAAGAGGGAGAGAGAGACAGAAACTTCAATAATCAGAGATAATCATTGATCAGCTGCCTCCTGCACATCTTCTACTGGGTATTGAGCTCACCAAACCCAGGCATGTGCCCTTGGCCAGAATCGAACCTGGGACTCTTCATCCCACAGGCTGACACTCTATCCACTGAGATAAACAAATTCACTAGGGCAAAACTTAGGTTTTAAGCTACAAAAACAAAATATTTCTGGAATGAGGCCTGACCCAGGTCACATCTAAAGATCACAGGGGATGGGGGCCAAGTCCACATAAAAATTAAAGAGTGGGAATTAGAGAATATTCCCTTTAGTGGAGTATCCTTCTGTATGGTCTTTTCCCTGCCAAGGCCTGACACAATAGCAGGTACCTAGTGGGACTGCGAGGATTCATTATCCTGGCCTGAATTTCATTTGTCCTGGCTGGTCTGAATTCCCTGAGAACACGGTGACTGAGAAAAACAAAACAAACAGGCCCAAAACCATTTCAAACAGCCAGAGGTCTTGCTTCTAGTTTAGACTGTATCATGTATTGAGCAAGTGACTTTGAGCAAATCAGTTTTTATTTTTCATGTTATGCTTTCCAAATGAAGTCATAACGTTCTGGTGTCATTGTTGCTCAAGTGAGACCATATATTTAAACACATTTAGGAAACTTCATGTCCTCTGAAACATAGAGGATCACGATTTTCACTCAGCTATGCCATGTCTTTCCCACTAGGTGCTTACTCTCCTGGAGGGGATAGTTGCTTTATATTTGTTTGTATCCCACACAGGAAGGGCCCAACAACACAGGACTGCAACTTGATCAGCATTTAATAATTACTGCAGAGAATTGCCCAATAAACCCCCCGTCCTAAGCCCCAATTTGACTATTGCTTTTGCTAAAAATGGATAGTCCCAATATGGAGTTTTTACTTAATTCCATGCCATTATTTAATGAGGTAATCAGGTTTAAGCCACAATTTCAGCTCTTTGCATCATCTCCCTTCCAAACTAAAAAGTACACCCTCCCTTCTCCCCTGAACAGTTTTATGCAGACTTTAAAACATCCCCCCCGGGGTGTGTGGTTCTAATGAGAATGCCACCTCCCTGGAGCTTCAGGCATCCCTTATGCTCTCAGATTGCACGCCAGGAGTATGATTACATCTCCATAACCACCTCCTCTTCACTACTCAGTCCCCATGCCAGTCGTCAGAAGTCCTTACCGCTTACTTCATTTACATAGAATAATCATTTAAAAAAAAAACAAAACAAAACAAAAAAACGAGTTGCAAAAACTGGCAGTTCATTGTGTCTTATGTTTTGTGAATGCCAGGGTTTCAGGCACTTTCATGGCAGCCTCTCTCTTTGCCACTCTCCTGGATCAGATGCCACTTTCCTGAGTTCTGCCCCGGAGGCACCTGGCTGAGTGATCAGAAAAGTCTACAGAGAGTGCAACTCAATTAGCTCAGATCTTCGCAGCCTTACAGCCTCAGCAGAGAGAGAGAGACGAATCCCCGGAGTCCCTCTCAGGATGTGCACAGCGATGCAGGAAGCCTGGGATGGAGGGGCTCACTTCTTGATTACTGTTTAGTGCAGGTGCTGTGAGCTTTGAGGAGATGGAACCCCAAAGAACACTCACTGTGAGGTGATCAGCCCTTCTGGGATGGTGGTTGGTGCAGGATCCGCAAAGGTCACTGCAAGGTCACTGCCCATTCCATGCGGAAACAGGGAAGTGAAGGGGGACCTTCCTGTCTCCTGATTTCCAGCAGTGCAGATGCTGAAAGAAATGCACAGTATTTGAAGAATTTCTTAATTTTCGTTAGGATACTTTCCAACCAGTCAACAAACTTTTTTTTTTTTTAGCTCCCACAAAGTGCTAAGCTAAGCACTGTGTGGATATGTATAAATTAGCTATCGATAGTCAGTGACTTATGCCTCTTGGGAAAACCAGAAAGGAAAACACTGAATAAAGGCAAAAAAATGACTGAAAATTTACAACTCCCTTTTTGCCAATAAATCACAAGTTCAATGAGAACAGAGATGGTGACTATTTTAATTTTTTTATTTATTGCACCTCACCTCTCTCAATCCAGTGCTGTAGCACAGGACTTAACATGTCATGGATATTCAAGAACTGCTGAATGAGCATCAGAGAGAATAATAGATAGTGTGGGGCAGATTATGAATGCTCAAGAAAATAAATGTTAAAGAAAATAATTAGTAGCTAAAGTAGAATAATACAATGAGGCACATCGAGTAGAGATCCAGTATCATGGGTCTGCCTTTTCTTTCTCCTTTCTCCTTTCTCCTTTCTCCCTTCTCCCTCCCTCTCTCCCTCCCTTCTTTCCTTCCTTCCTTCCTTCCTTCCTTCCTTCCTTCCTTCCTTCCTTCCTTCCTTCCTTCCTTCCTCCTTTCCTTCATTCCTTCCTAACAGCTTTATTGGAAATATAATCCATATAACATACAATTCACCCATTTAAATTGCTCACTACCATATTGTTTAGCATATTCATAGAGTTGTGCAACAATAATCTGATTTTTAAAACATTTTTATTCTCCCCAAAAGAAATCTTATAGCCATTAGCTGTTACCTTTATTCTCCCCACCTTCAAACCCCAACTCTATACAACCACTAATCTAGTTTCTGTAATTTCAGCTTTGCCCATTCTGGACATTTCATATAAAATTAAACTATACAATATTTGGTCTTTTGTAACTAGTTTCTTTTATTTTTTTGAGATTTATTCATGCTATAGCTTATATAGTACTTAATTTCATTTTTTAACCAAAATATATTCTATCATATGTATATATCATATTTTACTCACCCATTAGAGTTGATGGACATTTATATTATTTCTACTTTTGACTATGATGACTAATTTTGCTAGGAAAATTTGTAAATAAGTTTTTGTATAGATATACATTTTTATTTTCTTGGGCACATGCTTGGGAATGAATTTACTGGGTAATGCAGTAGTTCTATATTTAACAGCTTGAGAAATTACAAAACTCTTTTCTAAAGTGACTGCATCATTGTGTATTTTTATCAACAACATATGGGCATTCCAAATTCTCTCCATTTTTGCTAACATTTGTCAAGGTCAGTTTTTTTTTGTTTGTTTTTTTTTAATGTGCTTTTATTGATTGATTTTTTTTATTTTTTATTTTTATTTATTTATTTATTTATTTATTTATTTTAGAGAATGAGGAAAGGAAAGGGATAGAGAGATAGAAACACCAGTGACTGGGAAATAAACCTCCTGGTTCACAGGTCTACACTCAACTATTGAGCCACACTGACTGGACAAAATGAGTACTTCTTAATCTCCTTCACCTTTTTGTTCACCCTCCTTACCTCTGACAACCACCAGTTTTTTCTGTGTATCTATGGATCTATTTCCATTTTGCTTTGCTTGTTCATTTGTTTTATCCTTCAGATTCCACATATAAGGGATATCATATGGCATTTGTCTTTGTCTGACTCATTTTACTTTGTACAATGCCCTCTGGGATCCGTCCATATTGTCACAAATCCTATATAATAAAAGGCTAATATGCAAATTGTCATCTCGGGAGTTTGACCTACTGGGAATTTGATCCCATGCTATGACGTGTGCTGACCACCCAGGGGCAGCACAGAGAGAAGGTAGTTAGGGAAGGAAGACCCTGGCCAGCAGCCAAAAGGCCTTGATTGGCCCCAATTACCAGCCAGGCTAAGGTACCCTGCCCATGCACAAATTTTGTGCACCTGGCTTCTAGTAACAAATAAATGGGCAGTTGGACTACAGAGGGAACCTAAGCTAAAATGCTGGAATTAGGTTGTTTTATAGCTTTTCTAGTCAATCATTAACCCTGCCTTATACATGGAACTTAACATTATACATATATATATATATATATATATATATATATATATATATATATATATAATCTTAGATGTATCATGATTGCCTCTGAATTCCCAACTTTGCAAATTGGGAATAGACAAAACTTTATTATAAACAATCATGGGAACATAAAACTGAGGGCAAGACATGTTGTCAAGAGTAGATTGTGAAGATAATAACTAATTATTTCATTTTGATATTGATGAAAGTTATTCGTGATAAAGGTAAAAGTAAGGGAAGAAAGAGGTTCTTTACTGCTTTAAAATTTGGATAACCCAGCCAGCATGGCTCAGTGGTTGAGTGTCCAGTCCACCTATGAATCGGGAGTCACAATTTGATTCCCAGAGAACATACCCAGGTTGTGGGCTTGTGACTTGATCCCCAGTAGAGGGTGTGCAGGAGGCAGCTGATCAGTGATTCTCATCATTGATGTTTCATTGATGTTTCTCTCTCTCTCTCTCTCTCTCTCTCTCTCTCTCTCTCTCTCTCTCTCTCTCTATATATATATATATATATATATATATATATATATGTATATATATATATCCTCTCAGAAATCAATAAAAATATATATTCTTTTTAAAAATTTTGGGTACAACCATGTATACAATAGCACATGTATCAAAGCATAACCCATTTGAATACTTTTTGAGAAAAGGATTGGGACTATGAGTGCTATGGAGGTGATGGTTTGTGATTCCCGTTTCCTGTCTTCCAGATATAGATAATGATGTCTCTCTGAGGAATTACTACTCATAGGTATACATTGGGATGTGAAAAAAATAACTAGAGTTTCCTCAGGTGGCACTGACTCATGGATACATGAGGAGACCCACAAACAATATTTCAAATTTCCTATCACCATCTACAAAAGACCACAATCACTTAAACCCATGCTCTCCAGCAAAAGAAAGCCCTTCCTTAATATTACTTGAAGGCTTTGCAGGTATTTCATTTCTCATTATGGATAGCCCTACGGCATTTCTCTGCTCCAGCCTTCTTCAGTGTCACCTTGATTTAGGTAACTCCTCTATAACTCCTCTATTTAGGCTACTCCTCTAATGTTATTTAAGAATGTTATTTTAGGCTACTCCTCTAATGTTATTTGTTTTGTTTTGTTTTTTTAAGTGGTAAGATCAGATAAATTAGAAAATGATGATGAAGAGCTTATAATAGTGTCTTTATATCTCTTGGAAGATCTATTATTAACTAATATATTTATTTATATCGATAGGATTTGCTATTATATACTTTAAGGACATAATGACTGTCTCACCTAAAGAGGTAACATGTGGAGATGGGAAATACTTTTGCCAATTCAAAGGCAGGTTATCATGGTAGGAACTGTGTCAAACATGTCTACCTTTTTTATTTGAAGGTGCGAGCCTGAAGGAAGCTTGTTTTATCTAGTTGATTCTGTCTCTCCCAACCTTCTCTTGTTCTCACATGATAGGCTCATTCACACACACAGGTGTCCATGAGAAGTTCTGTAGAAGCACATTGTGCCGGGAAATTCACCAGCCAGTTTCCCAGCTTCCAAGCAAGAAACCCTGTCCCACTTCTTCATAGGATATCCTTGTTCTATGCAATCCTCTGGGACAAATCCCACTCTTTTCCTTTGTACTTTTTCCAGTCTCCAGATCTCTAGCCGATCTCTCTCCCTCAAGGGGAGAATTTGCCCTCAGTAAATCCCTAAGGTGGAAACAAATCTTCAGGGGGCAAAGGTGAGAACCTTGTGCCCATAAACTTAGAGGAGGACTCTCATCCCAGGAGTCCAGGCTGATAAACAAGCCATAAAACCAGGAGATGCACCTGAGTCCCATCTGGGCCTCCCCCACCTCAACCTCCCCAGGCCCTGCTGCCAATTTCTAATCAGGCTCCAACTACAAAGAGAATGCTCCTTGGGTCCCTGAGAAGAAAATGAAAGTGTCACAGAGAGGTTAAAAGAGCAGACATTAACAGCTGTGAGATGTATAGTGACAAAGTTAGTGTTTGTGTGCCCTAGGCATGAGGGGGAGGGAGAAGGCAGGAGTAGGAAGTAGGTGTAGCGATGAAGGATGCTCAGTTCATTTATCTCTCTCCTGATTGTCACATTATTTTGATGGAAACCCCGTGTCACTGGTACCCTTTCCTCTGCACCCAAAATTAAGTAAAAAAGAAACAAGTAGGTGATTGGTATTCCTAGTTTGCTTGTATGAATTATTTTCATATAACCCACGCTATTTTCACTGTGAACAATTATTATCGCTAACAGATTTTCAAGTGTCTTGCTAAATGTGTGCTGTTGATTAAAAGGGGAAAGTGGCATCATGCCTCCTTCTGAGGTGCATGGAGAGCCTCCAGCAAGTGCTGTTCAACCCTAATTTATACACTTGCCAGGAGGCTGGCGTTCCAAGGCCGCCTCAGGCTATTAACCTAAACTGGGTTTCAGAGAAGAGAATCCTACCCGAGCAAGTCAGAAGGCTCACTCTGAGCTATTGCAACTTGATTTTTTTTTTTTTTGAAAGCTTTGGCTTCTTACAAGACACTCCTTGCTTTCCAGTATTGTCTTCTCTTTCTCAGCTCCCTTCCTTCTTTTCCCAGGACACATGCCTATTTTTACCCACACTCTGGCATGAAGGTACACCAGGAAGGACTATATCCCAGACAATAACCGTGGGTTGCTTATTATTCAATCATGACTTCTCTTATTTCTCTCAGGATTACTTAGGAGTCTTTCTTGGCTGCTATTGGGTTCCTCATGCAATCATTGCAGGCAAGAGGGTAAAATGGCAATGCATTAAAATTTTTTTAATAAAAACAGAAATGAAAGACAATCCCCGTAGCTTCATTTCCAAAAAAGGGTAAAGGGGTGAACTTTTAATAGCCAATGGAAGCTCACTAGTAAGGGAACGGATGGCTTGATAGTAGTTGAGGCCCTGATTCAGATCCCCAGGAAATAATAGAATAGCTTCTGCACACATGAGGACTCTCAGGAATGGGGAAAATAGGTATGATTCCCTTATATGACCCATTAAAAACAAGCCGAAACACTTTTTGCCCTAAACTAGTGAAGTCCTTTCAATATTCCTGATGGGAGACATGAAAGCAAAATGACATAGAGAAAATAAAGTTATAACAAGTTAGGGCAAATGCCTGCAAAATGAGAAAATTTCACTTTTAATATCTTACTAGTCATGTTCCTATCATGTGATCTGGGAAGAATGAGACTCTTGCTATTTAGCATTGACATCTTTAGGAAGGTATATAAAGACATCAGGAAATGTTAAATTAGTCCCCTCCGTTATCATTCTCCTCTCTGTAGTTTACTTGCTTGTTCACTCTCATTCTTCTTGCTTCTGCCTTGCTTTTCTTTTCCTGTGTTGTCCTCTGCAGTCCAGACATCAGAAAAGGCAACAAAGGAAATATCAATATAAGGACCAACATCCCCCTGCTGGTAGAAAAAGTTGCCTTGCAGGTTGCATGGACAAGTCTGGTTGAGAAAGGTTTAATCAAGCTGAGAAAACATGATTAAGACCAGAATGCCAAATAAATATCCATGCATGTGAAGTCTTGTTGCATACAGGTCACAAACCAATTACACCAGTAAAAGAGAGAGAGAGAAAAAAAATCGTTCATTTGCAAGAGGTAACCCGGCAAGTGTATAAATTAGGTCTAGCTGATATTAAATAGTAAGTCAGCAGTATGACGTGTCTTACATACGAAAGAACTACTCCTGGAGTTAGGGGGTAGAAATCTCACTTTGTTCCATGCCAATCAGATGTATTGAGAGGATTCAGTATATTGTGTGCATACACTTTAAGGAGACTGACTGAGACAAGGTGAGGTTTTATATAAGGGAAACTAGAATGGATACCCTAAAATAGAGACTTTTACCTGATAAGGAGCAGACACAAGTTGGGGAAGATGAGAAACAGCCAGAAACCTCACAGTCCTTCTTTAGGTTTCTATTATCTCCTGGACTGTAAAATTACCCAACTGCTACTGTTCCAAAAAATAGAATGAAACCAGGATGGACAATTCTTATTTTTGTTTTGTGTTTGTTTTTGTTTTTTTTAATTTCAGAAAAAAACAGAAAATACTTTTTTATTAAATATTTTAAAACTACAGCAGATTTCGTGGCAACTTATAAATACATTGATACTTTGAACCTAGAAAGCATTATCACCAAAAATTCACTTTCAAATGCAAAGCAAATACCCTTTGTTCAGGGGTGGTTCAGATGAATGCATATTTTATTTTATTTATTTTATTTTTTAATCCTCACCCAAGCATACTACTTCACCAATTTTTGCAAGAGAGAGAAAGAGAGAGATCAATCAGTTGTCTTCCTCAGGTGCTCTGATAATCAAAACTAGGGAAATGGGTGCACATCTTTAAACCAGTTTTTGCCACCGTTGAAAGGAGACTCAATGAGCCAATCCTCTTTGCTGTTGGATATCCTGCTTCGGGGAACATTTTGAAGGGAACAAAATGGCATGTACATGCCAGGATTTAATTATCACCGGCATCTGCACAGGCCTCAGAAAACGGTGGAAGGCCCAGAGTCATTGCTCCACCGAGGGGCCTGGGAAGCGGGGAGGAATGGGAAGGTGCTCTGCCCTCTCGGGCACAGTGGCGTGTTTCAATTATTTATGCAGTTTAATCCAATTGAAAAAGCACATACTCCAAAGAACACCCCCAGGTCCTCTGCGTGTGGGAGAGCTGGCAGAAAGTAATACGGGGGAAATGAGAGTCAGGCCTGAGCTTCGGGGAGCTTGTCTGACCTTCCCAGAGACCCTCAGTATTAAAACAGGCAGTTTGCTTAGTTAATAATAACTATGCTCTGGACTTGTCATCTTCAAAGAACTTTAATTAATCCTTATAACACCCTGGTGGGCTCAAGAAGGTAAGTGTTATTATCGCTGTTTTCGTAGGAGGCGAAGGCAGGCACAAACAGAGGAGAGGAATGGCCTGCTGGAGATGGCGGGTGTGAAGTTAAATTTAGCATTCAGGGACACCTCAGGCCACAGGCCTCCTCGCTGCACATTCCTGTTAGCAATGTATCTGGGACAGAACTCATGGGGGCCGATGTTGAGAGCTACCGAGGGGCAGGCCCAGAGCACAGCCTGACCGAAGTGTCTTACCTGAGACACAGGGGGAGAGAAAAGGATGAAGACGGAGGGCCCAGGGGATTTGATCTGGGACAGAGAGCTTCATAGAAAAAGAAAAGGAAGGGAGAAAGTGGAAACCATCCAGTTTTCCTCTGAGCCCACACAATTATTCATAATCAATATTTTGCCTTTCCCAAAATGTATAATACCTTCTCCTTGAAGGGTCCAGTGAAAGGTAGATCAGATGAAAGCTTTGATAATTCCCCAGATGTAGATCCATCTCTGGAGTCTAGACTCACTGCCTTATGAATACTTTTTCAGGAATCTGCAGATTTCTAATACAAAATATATATTACTACTCTCCTCAAACCAACATTCTTTTCTACAAAAGAAATTACAGTGAATCATATTTTTTTAAGTCAGTAGGTTTGGACTGAATCAAAGAAAATAACATTTCTCCTCAGGTTTTGTTTCTTATTTTATATTTGCTGTGGCAGAATGCCCCATTTTGGAATGAGCATTTACTCATTTTCTCATATTCACTATGTTAGGAAAGACATTTTCCCAAAGCCATTCCACTCCCCATACTTGAAACAATTCAATGTACCCTTCAAATATTAGCACCCCCCCTAATGTCCCTGCAGTTATAATTGCTTCTATGTCTGTCTTTCTATAATAATGTGTTTATGAAAGTACCATTAATGTCAATTAAATAAGGAAGTAAATTGGTGAATGAACACAACTGTCATACACCACTGTGAGGAGGATGACCTTGGAATAAAAAGAACCTGTATTTGAACCATGCCTTCATCTCTCACTAGATCTTTGACCTTTGGAGCATCAGATCCCTCATCTGTACAATGGGAATAACAATATGGAGCCTGCAGCATCATTGTGAGGTGTAGGTACCACAGATATAATGTGCTCAGTGCAGTGCACTTACAAAGGCCCAATAAATGCTAGCTATTATTAGCTTACTATATTCTAGTTAATTGTTCATGCAATTTTATCTTATGGGCAATGAGGGGCCATTAACGCTTATTGAGAAGGGAAGTGACATTAGAAAGGTGTTTGAGAATCCACACTAGAAAATGAGTAGAGGGATGAAGAGCTAAAAGGTGATGTAGAGGAGAAATAAGACAATCAAAATCATGCCCTTGGCTATATCAGGACCAGATGTCACCCTGGTGAGCTGAGCAGGGGCTGAGGGAAAATGCCCAGCAATAGACAAAAGCAGTTCTGGGGACTCTGGCCACTTCCCTGTAATTCTCCTTGCCCACTGACTGCTCCTTGTTGTGTGTTTACCTTTTCTTCTACTTCCTGTATCTGAGCATGGGGTTCAATATCAATATATCTACTGAGCTGAAGGCCTATTCCATTCTTAGTCTCAAAAAAGCAGCACATCTGATAACAAAGTAACCCACTTCTCCATTTTAGAATTCTCTTTCATTTTACTTCAATATTTGTAGCACAAAAGCCCACATTATGAGAATGAGGTTTTCTGGGTATAAACTATACGGTTCTTTGTGTGTGTGTGTGTGTGTGTGTGTGTGTGTGTGTGTGTGTGTCAAATTCTCTTCATAGGGAAAGAAGAGAATAGATTTGAATAGGACATAGTGAGAGAGGGACTGACATATACTGTTTTATTATGAAGAGGAGAAAAGGAGGGCAGAGCCAGCAGAAATGAAAATGAAGAGGGATTAAAATAAAGTTAGATTTATGGGGAATCCCCTGACTTTCAGGATGAACGTAGAATGGGGTACATTACACTGAACAGTCCTCAGAATCTTCTTCCCTAATCTGTGGAGACTAGGGGAGAGAGCCTTCCAGGCAGGCAGCTCTAGGTAACTAGGCTTGATGTGACTGGAGCATTCTGAAGGGCCCTTGGCAGCCCCGCTCTCCAGTGCCTTTGGATGTGAACCTAAGAATAGAAGCTGCACTTCTAGCGGGAAAGAAAAGCCTATCTTGCACGCCTCTCAGCACAGTCTGGGCTCTCAGGATCCAGAGACATAGCAGGTTTTCCATCACCGACGATGGGCTGGCTGATGCTACTTCAATAAAATCAGCGCCCCCAAGACTCCATTACTGCACTTCCCAAATCTCTGTGACCTCACTTGGCAACAGGATGTAGATCGCAGGGAGCTGAAGTAACCCAATAAAACAGGCATCTTCACCATTTGAGGAGAGTGAAAACCATTTAACCCCCAATGTAATGGCTGTGACATCTGTCGGAGAAAGAAATAAATTGGTTTTAACGTATGTTGCTTGGGCTTCAGAGAGAAATAAAGAAGGCAAAATGGAAAGGCAAAATTGTCGAGCATCTCTCCGATCTACCTTTTAGCAGCCTGTGCCGCCAGACACAAGAAGCTCGGGCACAGGGTAAATCTAATCACATTTAGACACAACCCTGCAGTAAATAGAAGGAAGAAGAAAAACATCACAAGACTATAATCTCCTTGGAGAGATGAAAGCGGGGAAGAAAAGCGTAGTGAAGTATTATGAAGTTAGCTGACCTGCTGGTAAACAGAGAGGAGTCACAGAGGTGAACATGGCCCGGACAAGCCTAGAGTGTACCTAGTATTTATGGGTTTTTGGTGACAAACTCCAGAGCTGGAGGTGGCTGCCAGAGCTTAACAGAGAGCCTTGAGCTGCATCTGCCTTTAGTGCCACCTGCAAATGAATACAAAGGAGTCACTTTAGAGACTGCTGCCAGGACTTGCCAAAATCCTTGTCTTGAGATGCTCATTTCTATTCTGTTACAGCCACTTGATCTCCATATGAAGGCTACAGTGCCAACCTGGTGTCTTCCATCTCAGGCGTCTTCCAATCCTGTTCTTAGCCAGGGATGGAAGAGCACTGGTGAGATATCCAGTAGTCAGCTTCAAGGCTGTCTGGCCACTGGTTCACTCTGACCTTGTACTAGGTTTGATTCTGATTAGTGCATATTGAAAATTAGTGACCTGGTGCATGGATTCGTGCACATTGAAAGGAAATTAATTAGAATATGGCCTACAGGACAGACTGGGCAAAATGGGCTGGACATGCTCTGGAGCCAACCTCTCTTGGACCCTCCCGCATGTCTGCTGGAGACCCTTAGCCTGGCCTGCAGGGGTCTGGATGAAATTGGCTCTCTGAGCCGAAACCGGTTTGGCTCAGTGGATAGGGCATTGGCCTGTGAACTGAAAGGTCCCAGGTTCAATTCTGGTCAAGGGCATGTACGTTGGTTGCGGGCACATCCCCAGTAGGGAGTGTGCAGGAGGCAGCTGATCAATGATTCTCTCTCATCGATGTTTCTAACTCTCTATCCCTCTCTCTTCCTCTCTGTAAAAATTCAATAAAATATATATTTTTTTAAAAAGAAAAAAAATTGGCTCTCTGACATCCCCTGAGTGGTCTCAAAGTGTGAGAGGGCACTCTGCAAAGTTGCTGTCCTACAGGGTATGGAACACAAACACATGTATGCAGTAAATCATATTCAGAGCCAACAGTGTCCCAGCAACAACATAACCCACAGCAGAAAGTGGAATCATTCAGCCCGGTGAGGAATTGGGCTCCCTCCTCTCTGGTTTCAGGGTGCATCACCTACGAACCACCCCTGCCAAGTCACTGCAGCTTGGCAGCTCTTGTGCTGAGCATCTGTTCCCTGGTGGTCAATACACATCATAGCGACCAGTTGGGTGTAGGAGGGACACTTAGCATATTAGCCTTTTATAGAGAGATTGTCTCTTCAGCTGTGTCTAATTTATTAATTCAGCTGTGGATGTTCTCCAATTTAGTTGGAGAATTGAGCCCAAAACCTAGGCATGTGCCCTTGACCAGAAACAAACTCAGGACCCTTCAGTCTGCAGGCCAACACTCTATCCATTGAGTCAAAAAGGTTAGGACCAAATGGTCTAAGCATTTAATTATACTTATTGAAACTATCATTGCTAACGCTACTGATATTACACATTTTATTTGCAACACACTCTGTAAACACTAGTGCCTAAATAAAAAACACGAACTAACACACCTTTGTTACAAAGTCAATAGGTGAAGAACAGTTGATTTGGGACTTCAACCAGAGTCAATCTTTTTGGGGTGCCTCTCCCTAACCCCGATGCTGTCTCTTTGGATTCTGTAACATCCTTACCTACCTGAACATGGAAATCTGTAAAAATGCAGTGAACATTGAAAGGATCAGATTTTGTTTGAGCATTTAGAATAGTTCATATTAAGGGCCTGTTCCATATTCATAGTTTTGAAGCACGGAGATAAAAATATGACTTTTGAAATTTTGATTTGTGATCATTTCTGAATCCATATGTACTCATTAAATGCCATTGAATGCATTTTTAATAATGAGAAGGAATTTGACAAACGACCTGCCTGAGCTGAACAAAGAGATTTAACACAGCAGATCTCAGCAGGGAAGATACCTGGAGAGTGTTAAAATCCCATTAGTTAAAGTACATTGTATTAGGTTCAAACTGTCTGTTTTAAGAATGGTTGCTTATAAAAAATCATTGTCATCCTGCCTTATAGTTCTTTCTTGGCAACCAAAAGGGCAATTTACCCCATTTTTGCAAAATAAATAGGTTTAATGCTATTTCTGAGTGCATACATTTTCTAATAACACTCTTACAGGAAGGGGAGACCATTCTCTTTTTTAAAATATATATTTCATTTTTTCATTTTTTATTTTTTTTACAGAGAGGAAAGGAGGGAGATAGAGAGTTAGAAACATCGATGAGAGAGAAACATCAATCTACTGGGGATGTGCCAACAACCAAAGTACATGCCCTTGACCAGAATCAAACCCGGGACCCTTCAGTCCGCAGGCCAATGCTCTATACACTGAGCCAAACCGGTTTCGGCAGGGAAAACCATTCTTATGGTCATCTTACATTCCCCCATAGAGCAAGACTTCAACATTTCCTCTTGTATTTATGATTCCTTTATTCTCCAAAGATTAACATCAATAGAGAAGGTAAAAAATGACCTTTAGCCCTGGCTTGTTTGGCTCAGTGGATAGAGTGTCAATCTGTGGACTGAAAGGTCCCAGGTTCAATTCCGGTCAAGGGCATGTACCTTGGTTGTGGGCAGATCCCCAATAGGAGGTGTGCAGGAGGTGGCTGATTGATGTTTCTCTCTTATGGATGTGTCTGACTCTCTGTCCCTCACCCTTCCTCTCTGTAAAAAAATCAATAATATATATATATATATATATATATATATATATATATTTTTTTTTTTTTTTTTTTTTAAAGAAATGACTTTCATATAAACTAGTTAGAGAAAGGAAACAAAGACATCTCTAAATTCATGATGAAGAAAAGAAAGAAGGAAATCAGTATTTGTTGAGTTTTTTTGTGCCAGGCACTGTGCTAAAACATTTACACTAGGTTATTTAAATTTGGGGATGGTCAAATAGAGCTAAGCTTATTTAGTTAAATGTCTATTATTTAGTAGATTCCATTCTTAATTATCTTTGAAAATCTTTCTTTCCCCATTAGTGCAAGTCCAGAACTCATTATCCTTAAGCTTCCTAGCTGGCAATTACCTGAAGAATTCAAACTTTGTTTAGTTACAGGAGGAAAATACACTTGCAATCAGCAAAGTCACAGTGTGGTCCAAATTAAAAAATGTATAGCTTTTTTATTATCTGGTGTTCAAATTATTTTAAATTATGCTAAGCTCCATCTGTTGGGCAAACCAAAAGTTATCAGTATATTTGATTGCATTTCCACCTATTTTGTCTTTTGAAAAGCAAATGAAAACCACGTGTTTTTCAGTTACTTAAAGTTCATTTTTTAGCAAATAGCAGATATAATTCCAAAATAATTGAAAACTGGTAAAATAGAGAAGGCAGTGTGATTACTTATGATGAATACAAAAGGGAAGATCCTAATCCTAGGTAAATGCTGAGAAATTACCTAGTTAGTCCAGCTTATTGTATAGGCTGAAAAGTCATAGCAAGATATATTAAATGACTCTTCCAAAGACACTCAGCAGAGAATGCCACATGCAGTCCCTCTGAATTTTCTACTGGAAACCTGAGGTACTGTTTCATTTGCCACCTCCCAAAAAGAGATTGCTGATCTATTATTGTAGGTTCCATTTCTTCATGGCAGAAAGTGAGGTGAATATTGTTCCCAGATATCCCTCATCCCTATTTATTCCTGAAATAAAACAAAATGAAATAAAAATAAAAACCCTATATGTTAGTGGCACCAATACCTTTTTAGTTATTTCTTCTTACTGTCCTATTTTCTCTTACTGTATTCCTTAAGGATTTTTTTTCTTTCTCCTGAGAACACAGCCCCTGTAATTGTTCTCTTATATGATTCAATACTCAGATCCTTTCTTTTTTAATAACCTTTCTATACTCTTTTCCAATCATCCAATCCATGGTGTTTCATCTAGAAAGCTCTAGATCAGATGTTCCTTTCTCTGATTTTCATCTCTGAAGCTCACTTAGCTATAATTCGCCTCACATCTAAATCTTTAATTCACTAACACTCCCAATTTTTCACTAACTTGAACCTTCCTCCTTATCTTCACTTTTCCTCTTTGCCCACCTTATATTCCATGATCCACCATTAGGTGTAACCATGACATGCAAACACTATCTGCTCTAGTCTCTCTCTCTAGGTCTGTCATACTCCAATGACAAAGTTGAGTGGAACCAACAAATCTCCTCTTCTGTGCCCACACTCAAGAAAACAAAGTACAAGAGAAAATGATATGATTGTGCTGACTAGATTAAATGCAAAGTCATAATTATGATAATGGGCACTAAACTGCCCTAGACATCTGTTCTTGTCCCACACTTATCTCATATTCCACTCATTCTAAGAGGTGCTAACCTTACCCAATACTTCACTGAACCAAGGAAGACCTGCAAAAAAGGAAATCCTTTATCTTTCTTCCATCAAACTATTAATCAACTGCTCTATCCTCTTTCTTGTTATAAGAGAGAAATTTCTTACCTCCTGTTAAAGGTTAGTTTCTCTTAAAAGCTCACCATTACCACTTCAAGTTTCTTACAACCTCAGTGATCCTTGCCCTATTAATTTACTCATCCAATAAGTCTATATTTTAGATTACATAAAATAGAAAAAATATCTTTGGCTTCATGGGAGCCATAAAATGAATCTACATTTTATTTCAAGTGTGAATTTGAGCAGGTTGGAAACATGATGTGATCAACATTTTATTTTATGTTATTTAAATATGTTTTTATTAATTTCAGAGATGAAGGGAGAGAGAGAGAGAAATATTAAGGATGAAAGAGAATCAGTGATCAGCTACTCCTGCACACCCCACACTGGGGATCAAGCCTGGAACTCTGGGCCATGGGAATCGAAGCTTGAACTGTGACCTCCTAGTTCATAGGTCAATGTCTAACCATTGAGCAACATGGGCTGGGTATGATTAACATTTTAAACAATAACAAGGCCATTGTTGAACTCTAGAGAGAGTAAGAGAATAATGGCCACTGGTATCTGTTGCAGCAGACTAGGGAAGACAAATTATGGCTTGGACTGTAATCCAATAGTTGAAGTGCTGGAAAGTGGTAATATCTGAGATACATTATTTTAAACTAAAACCAAAATGACTTGCTGACACAGTTAATGCAGGAGGGTAATAAGAAACAGAATGGAATTATGAAAGAAACCTAGATTTGGGGCCAGAGAAACTGGAAAGATAGGGAATTGGTTACAGAGAAGCAATAACAGGAAAGGAACAGACTTCATTGAGAGCAAGAATGAGGAATCAAAAACTTTTTTGTCTAAGTTACATTTGGGGTGTCCATTTGATATCCATATGGAGATGTAGTATAGATGGTTGTGTGTTCATATGTCTACCACTCACGAAAGAGGAAGAGGTTAGAGTCAGAAACAAAAATGTTGATGTTCTCGGTATGCAGATGATAGACATCTGGATGAGATCAGCCACAGTGGAAATTCATCAAATGACCTATGACAATTTTTATAACTTTCCCAACTATTATTCATTTCTAAATGAATTATGAAATGTTGCAAATATATAGAAAGCTACAGAAAACAATATAACATTCAAGTAGCCACAACCAAGATTTAAATATATTAACATTTTTGCCATATTTGTTCAGGTGTTTGTTTTAGGAATTAAAATAGTACAGAAATATTAGCTAAACATCTGTGCTGCTATTTCTTTGCCCCTTCCCCTGAAGTTGTTATCCTTCCTGTGGAAATGTTTAAAATTTTATTTTTCTGTACGTATTGATCTACACATTTACAAATACTGTACCATGTTTAAACATCACCAGTATAAGTCTTTGCAACTCAAAATCTTGTTTTAAAAATTATCCATGCTAATGTAGGCCAATTTCTCCTATTTCACTTATTATGCATAGTATATATTGTTTAAATAAAATCATTGTCTTCCTTCCCCAGGAATGGAAGCTTAGACTATCTCCCTCAATCTCTCTTACAATAGGGCTTCAATGAACCCCTCTATAGATGTTGTGCTGTGCATGTAGACATGTTTGTCCAGGGTTAATTCTAAGAAATAAAGTAGCTGGCTCATAAGAATAGACATCATCTGCTTTTTTTTTTTTTTTTAAGTATTGTCACATTGATTTCTAAAAAAGTTTTCCAAATTTATAAAGTCATCTGAAGTGTCAGAGCATTCCTGTTTCCTTACAACTTCCGTAGTGTTTGGTATTTTGGCTTTGTGTAATTTTTCCCCAATCTGTTACATGTGAAATGATGCTTCAGTGTAGTCCTTTTCTCTTTTCTCTGTATACTCAAGCTTTCAAGCTTGTCTCTCCACTAAATTTGCTGCTTTCACTCATGAAGTATCTCTATGCTATGGAATCAAAATGATGATCCTTTGTCTTCAATGGACTCTATACTGCACAGTACGGCTCGGTTGACCATTCCCTGTTTGAAACATTGTCCTCTCAATCATCTTGACAGGTCACTTTTGCCCTACTTTCCTGAGAGCTAGAGTTTTAGTTTCTTTTTTTACTATCTTCTAGAGAGCTGTTCTTAATAACCTGGCTTTTGGCCTTCAATAACTGTACATCATTTCTTTCTAGGTGATATATTATTTCCCATGACTTTAATATGTTTTTGTTCATTTTTAATTGATTTTAGAGAGAGAGGAAGGGAGAGGAATAGAGACATAGAAATGATGAGTGGGGAACATCAACAATCATTGATCGGTTACTTCCTGCACACTCCCTACTAGGGATCAAGCTCAAAACCCAGGCATGTGCCCTGACCAGGAATTGAACCTCTTGGTTCCTGGGTAGACACTAAATGCTAAGCCACACCGACCAGGCACTCATGACTTTAAGTACCAACGTGATGATGGTGCTTACCAATTATATTGCTCTGCATCTTTGTGCTTCTAACTTCTGTTTGATATTTCTATTTTTTATTTATATATTTCAATTAAATTTATTGCAGCAACATGGGCTAATAGCATTATGTAAGTTTCAGGTATACAACTTTATGATACTTTATCTGCATATATATTGCATTGTGTGTTCACCAACCAAAGTCTTGTCCTTATCTATCACCATATGCTTGTATTTGACTCCCTTTACCTTGACAACTGCTACAATGGCTATTATCAATAAGCTAAAACATAATAAGGGTTGGATAAAATGTGGAGAAAAGGGACTCTCTGAAACTGCTGATGGGAATGCAATTTAGTGTGCCCACTATGGAAAATAGTATGGAAGTTTCCCAAAAATAAAGACTAGATCTACTATATGACCCAGCAATTCCTCTTCTGGATATTTACCCCCCAATCCCCAATTGAAAACACTTGTTCATAAAAATATATGTACTCCTATGTTCATTGCAATAATGATGACATGGAAACAACCTAAGTGTCCTATGACTGGTGATTGGGTAAAGAAGTGGTACACATATGTAATACTACTCATCCATAAAATGATGAAATATTTCCATTTGCCACAACATGGATGGGTCTTGAGAGTATCCTGCTAAGTGAAAAGAGTCAGGTGGAAAAGGACAAGAACCACTTGATTTCATTCATATATGGACTAAAACAATAATCAACAAATGGACAAAGAAAAACTAAACAAACTCATTGAAACAGACAGCAGTATGGTGGTTACCAGAGCAGAAAGGAGGTGGAGGAAGATGAAGAGGATATCTCTATTTTGATGTATACCCCAAGCACCTTGAACTCAGCATGTCAAAAAATGGAATCCTTTATTTCTAGAACTTGGATTTCACTGTCATGCCCCTCTTTCAATAAATAGCCCATCATCATCAATAGACTTACTTCTTCTAACACCTATTGTCAGACCTAGAACTTCTATTTATCTCAACCCTCATATCCAATATATAACCTGGATATTTTGTGTTTTCCTCTGGAAGGTATTTTGTGTCTCTCCACTTCTCTCTTTGGTTTTCTGCCACCACTTTAAGAGTTCACCACAATCTTTAAGAGTATACTCCCAAATGATTTCCTCATTTCAGCTTAGTAGCAGCCAAAGTGAGGTTTTAAGATTGAAATCAATGTATGACTCTTTCCTGCTTAAACTTGGCAAATGACTCTATTTCACCTACTGCACTTAGATTAAATCTAAAATCATTACTGTGGCCGGGATACCTATCCCAGCTTCTCAGCGTTAGCGCACAGCCTTGTGCTTATTCCTCAGTGTGCTTCCCTGGACTGGTCTTCTGATGGTTCCTTACACATGCTCTTTCCTGCCATGCCTCCATGGTTATTGCTCTTCTCTTTGATCAAGTTATTACTGATATGGCTTCTGGTTTTCATAACTCGGTGTAGATGCTACATCTTCATAGAGATCAACCTGGACCACAGTATCGAAGGAAGACTTCCTATTATTATTAAACACATTACCTTAGTCTTCAAAAACTGAGCTTAAATAGTGCGTTAATGCTTTCTATAGAAAATGCCACACCAAGCCATGAGAATAAAGGTAGGAAAGTGAAACAGGGAAGGATGGGGAGCAGACAGAGGGATGTGTGTTTTGTACCAGCCACTGCTTCACTGCTGCCCAACCATGAAGAGACACAACCTCCCTGCCAGCCTGCTCAGCCAGGCATCTTTGAACAGGCTGGCCATTGAAACTGTGTATCAGAGGGATATAAGAAGAAGGGGTGTCTGCTCTGTATTCTCTGCTCCCATCACAGGGGAGTTACTCTCCTGCATTTCTAGGTTATGCCATCGGCTTGTAAGCCATGGCTACACTGTGGCTTTTGGAAATTCACCAAGTCCTGGGAGTGGTAAAAGGAGCCAGAGACCGAGAGCATGTCCCTGGAAACCTTAAAAGCTGGAATCACGTGGACTCATAGGGAATTTGTCTGCTGTGGCATTTTCTTAGTCGTAAGAGTTGAGAGTATGAGCCACAGGTGAGGCCAACATAATCAGAAGAGGTACTTACGATGCATCAGATACACATCTTGCTGATTTTAGTTCTAGTACTGATTATAAATTGTAAGCAGCTGGTACACTCAGAAATTTTAACGGAAGAGAGAGAAGGACTAAGAGGATGAAGAAGGGATGGCAAAGCTCCCAGAACTAGGAAGAGTGGAAAGCTGTTACCACTCCTCATCCTGAATGAGCAAAGGGTGGGGCCAGAAATGTCAAAACCTGGCAGGAGCTGGAGCTATGAAGAGCCATCTAATGAGTGTTGCAGTCATATATGATCTCTCATGAAACTATATGTTCTCTATGGAAAAATAGGTCTATACATAAACATCAGCAAGGCAGAGAGGTAATGAGAGGGGGTAATAAATATTTTTAAATAAATATCTTTTCACAGTGCCTTCCTTTAGCAAAATCCAACTAGAAGCTGAAGGGTACGAGTTCCTAGATCATGCAGTTAGTAAGGGTTAGGATCTCAGGGCACAAAGTGAGACAAGGAAGAGTGGACAAGTGGATCTGGGCGTGGAATGCTGTGGAGACTCTCCAGCATAGAAGGCTAGACTTCATTTTAAGAGTAGAGGGCTCATTCACTGTCATGTCACTTGATACAAGTTTACCAAGTTTCATTTGAATGAATGAATGAATGAGTGAATGTATGCACCCCAAAAGTATGGAAAACAATCAGGATTTAAAAAATGTAAATTTTAATACTTCTGTATATACCCATTTTTACATCATTATTAAATTATATGATATATGAAAGAGATGTGTTTGCATATTTTCCTACATATGTATGCATACATGTACATGCACAAGTATGCATACATTTATATACACACACTGTTTAAGGAAAGGCATGAAATATACATTTCTGTACTCATAATGCAATTTAACAAATAAAACCTGATTTGGGAAGCATCCATGTGCTTCTCCCTCATCTCTTTTTATATTTAAATCATTAATCCATCTGGAAGTAATTGTTCTATAACATGTGAGGAATGACGTCATTTTTCTCTTTAAGAATATACAAATTAGCCCTAACTGGTTTGGCTCAGTGGATAGAGAGATGGCCTGCGGACTGAAAGGTCCCAGGTTTGATTCTGGTCAATGGCATGTACTCTGGTTGTGGGCACATCTCCAGAAGGGGGTTTGCAGAAAGCAACTCATTGATGTTTCTTTCTCATCAATATTTCTAACTCTCTGTCCCTTTCCTTTCCTCTCTGGAAAAAAAACAATAAAATATTTTTTAAAAGAATATACAAATTATACAATTAGCAATTTTCTTAAATAGACAGTACTTTATCATTTATCTGCAGTATCAGCTCTCTCCTAGCAGAATTCCACTTATGCTGGCTCTTCTAGGTTATCCATTCTGTTCTGTTGGTTTATTTGTCTAAGCTTTATCAATCCTATACTATCTTAGTTTTAACAGTTTTTAAATTATCCTTGATTTCTTTGGGGTAAAGTCTCTTGCTTAGTTCTTGTGTTTTAGAAATTCTTAACTCTTTATCTGTCTTTACAATCAGCTTGTTCAATTTCATGAAAATAATTTTGTTGGAATTTTTAAAATGGAATTGTATTTTGAGGAAAACAAATACCAGTGCCTTGTATTGTTTTCTCTCAATTTAGTTAAGTCTCCTTTAATGTCTTTCAATTGTTCCACAAAAGTCCTGGGCATCTATTGAAAATAATTTTCTCTAAAAAACTTATATTTTATGTTTCCATTGGAATTGGGCTTCTTTTCAACCCTGAACACTCCATGTTCTAACTGTTCACTTTTGATTCTTGATCTTATATTAGCCAGCACAAATAAGCTTTGTATTAACTTTCCTAAGCCTACCTGCATTGTTGGTCTTTCGTTTAAATTGTATCATTTGAGGAAAAAAATTATACTTCTCTTTCTTTCATTCTAATCATTTTCGCTTCTTTTCACTTTGTACTGACCAGGGTCCTCTGATAGAATCTTCTTTGTTACTTTTCTTTTTTTTTTTTTTTTTTAATTACTGTTTTCTTGTCAATTTTCTAGGTTTAGATTTACTTCCTGGATTTTCTAAAGTGATTGATGTACTTAGTTAAGAATTGAAAGCAGAGCCAAAGTGATGCAGCCTTTGCCTGTGGTAGAGGCAGAGGTGTGCCATTGGACTTGGCCCTGCATCCACCCACCTCCAACTCACTGACTGAAGCTACCGCAGAATTTGGTGCCTCTAGAGCCCAAGTTCTAAGAACAATGACCTCAGCCTCATTCCTGCACCCTCTAATTACAGCCAAACACCTTAGGAAATGAAGTAATGGGGATGGTAGCCAGGGGAAGGGCAATTTCCTTATCCACCCACAGATTGATGAGAAGGGTTAAATTCTTTCAAGCAGGACAATTTTCTTTAGGATAAACAATGCTTTTACAAAGGAAAGCAGCCATTCAAAGGAGGGAAGGAGGCAGAGGCAGGCAATGAAAATAAAAGCACTGAGGAAGTTATTCATTACTAGATCAGTAGTTTACTTTCCATCATTTATATTTTAAGATTTCAGCTGTTTAGAAAATATATATACTTTCTTTCGTGTCCACTCCTTTGTCTATATACCCATGATCCCTGTTCATCTCTACTCACATGAGTTGGGAAGATCCAAGTACACTCATTCTTAATACAAGAGGAATTAATATCTGCCGGGCCAGTAAGCAATCAAGGGACCTCCCAGGACCCAACTTTAGTTGTTTTTTTCTTCCTTTTTAATATATTTTTATTGATTTCAGAGAGGAAGGGAGAAGGAGAGATAGATAGAAACATCAATGTGAGAGAGAATCATTGATAGGCTGCCACCTTCATGCCCATCACTGGGGATGAAGCCCGCAACTCAACAAAGGCTTGTGCCCTTGACTGGAATTGAACCTGGGATTCCTCAGTGCGCAGGCCAATGCTCTATCCACTGAGCAAAACCAGCTAGAGCACCCACCTCTGGTTTTTATTAGAAATAATCTTACATAAATCAAAGAATTATTTTCAATTTCTAAATGTTGTCTATAGGCAAATTTTTAGGTAACTCAAGAGTAAGGCTTAATTATTTAAATATACCACATATGTCATCATTTTTTATGGAAGTGTTTCTAAAATATATTGCAAACTTATTTTCCTTACTAAACAAAATACTCTTGACAAAAGTTCATCTTTTCTTGACGACTCAGGGCCATTGTATGGCTCAAATATAGCGATGCCCTCAGGGATGGTTGTAGTACTAAGTGCTGAGTGCCCAACACTTACTGCCATAGGTGGCCAGGCATTTCCAGTTAGTGTACGCCCTGTCTCCTCTCTTTCTGACACCTGTCACTTTTGAGTGTGCCTGCTTCTAACAGCCCCCTGCTTTGCTGTTGCTAATTTGTTATCCACTGCAACCTTGGAAGACTGGTGGTTGCCATGGGAAACTAGGTAACTGAGGTTATCAAATCAGTAATATCCCTGGCTCTGGCCTGAAGAGTTGTATCCTTTGCCTCCAGAGAAGGGAAGAGTACAGCATGGGACAAGTCTCTTTCTTGAGATTCAGAGGTGCTTAAAACATTGTGTTTTTGAAACTATAGCAAAGGGAAGAGGATTCTGTTATATAAAATCCTGCAATCTTTGACTCACTTGTTGGGAAAAACAAACAGGGATGCTTTCTTTTTTGTAATATGTATATTATTGATTTCAGAGAGGAAAGGAGAGGGATAGAGAGATAGAAATATCAGTGATGAGAGAGAATCATTGATCAGCTGCCTCCTACAGGCCCCACACTGGGGATGGAGCTTGCAACCCAAGCATTTGATCTGACCTAGAATTGAACAGTGACCTCCGGGTTCATAGGTCGATGCTCAAACACGGAGCCATGCTGGCTGGACTTTGCAGAAAGTATGATGAAGGCTCAGCATGCCTGTTAGGCAGAGATTGTCCTAGGTCAGGGCCCATAATAAGTATAATTAGTAAAAGAGAACCACACTCCAACAGGTTCAAAAGAAGAATCTAGTGATCAGAAATGTTCCTCCCAGCAAACCAGTCTCTTAAAGGCATCTGTGCTTGAAAATGAAGAGAAGGCAGTTCAACAGATTTAGAGGATGGTAAATAATCTCAAAAAAAACCCATTCTTGAATTAATTAATTTTTATACTTAGCTATATGCTGCCTGTAATCTTTCCATGTTAGTGTGGGGATTTTTCTTGAATTAATTTGGACATTCACAAAATATGAACTCTAGAAGACAGGCAAAAACATTCCAAATACTCTGTAAGAAGTAGTATTTGATCATTGGATTATTCTTTTTCTTTCTCAATCTTTTGACCTCTTTCTGCCTTTGCCTCTTTCTTCTTTACTTGGTCACAGAATAATGACAGAAACCCGGTTGTGGAGACCTGTGTACTGGAGCAGAAAAAGACAGAAACCTAATTAATTAGGCATTTCCTGACCTTAAGGACAAAATATGGAAGAAAAGGCAGCAAGTTGGCCCCATCCAGTTGGTGCTAAGATGATGCAAGTCTCTCCCACCTAAGGTGCAGCTAGGTGCAGCTTGAGACTGAGGTGAACATCAAATGGTACATTTCTAGCAGGAATCAGTGCACCCAGGAGGTGATTGGAACTAGGTGAGGCTGATGTAATTCTCATTACTAGCTGATACTTCCACTGCTAGTTAAAATGGAAAACCGATTCTGAGATGCCCTTCATTATAAGACAGGTTGTTTAGGATGCTCAGAGAATTATCCTGAAAAACACAGTAAAATATAGCTCCCAGAGTTTCTCCTCCACCTAATTTAGGGGTGGCAGTTAAATCTCTAAGGCCCGCCCTTTTAATGTGTTAGTGTAGTTTGATAACCTTGATTACCTGGTGTGCTGGATAGCTTCCATTTCTCCTTCTGTTAAAGGTGACACCCTTTTTCACAGTCCTGCTCTGTGACCTTGTAGGCTGACTTTTGTGGACCATATCCATGGAATTCCTTTTCCTTTGACTTCTTGCTGACTTTGGCTAATTGCAGGGACTATCAGGGGTTGAAAGAGTGAGAGGAGAATGAAATCAGGGGACCTGTTTCCTCTTTTCACTTCATTCTGTTTCACCCCAACTTGGCTGCTTCCTTTGGTTGGAATCCTCCCTATACAGCTACTCCCCTCAGACATCACCACCTCTCCATCTTCTAGAGTTTCCAGTCATTGTGGTAAGAGCTCTTAGCTATGGCTAACCCGGGGAGACTGACCTTACTCATTTTGTTTCGCATAGTCTTCTCCCCATTTTTGTAAAGAGTCTCTTTATTAAAATTCTTTCATTACTTGTGTTGAGTATGTCATTTATTTCTGCGAAGATACTGAACTGTCTGGCAAAGGAGGAAAAATAAAAAGGAAAGGTTCATGGGAGAAGTAGGAGGAAGCTGGAGACATATACTCACAGAACTTGCTCTGGGACAGTAAGTCTAGCTATCCCACCACTGAGAAATATAATTTAGGGATCTCTGCAAAATTAGAAACGGCATTTATAATGTTTTAACAGTGAAAAGGGTATTTGATCTAAAGTCAGAAGTCCTAAGGACAAGTCAAAACTTCCTTTTTATCACTGTATATATTTTGGGAAGGTACGTTAAAGTTCTTGAGTATTTTCCCTATAAATTGTTTTACCTGAGAATCAAAAGAGATAATAAGGAATCACTTTATAAACTTCAAGGCACTGTACTACTAATAGTTGTTGTTATTGTTATCTCCCCCCTTTCCACATCCTTTTTATAGCACTTTCTATATTATATTCTGCAGAACACTCATTTTGATTGATCTTTTTTTTAAAAAAAAAAAAAAAAGGTCTGAAATCCTACTGGGTTGAAGAAATATTGAATATTGAATATTATAGTCTGTTTGTAGAGTCACAATACACCATAATATGCTAAAGACTGATAATTATAGTAATAAGGAAATTCATTTAACTTAGTTTAATTTAGCAATTCCCAAATTGATGTACTCAGAAACCCTTATAACCTGCAACGTATATGATCATATGGTAGAATGAGTATTTCATGGAGTAGGCCTGGTAAATGCAAGAATCTCTCTATTTACCCAAGATTCTTAGTGCCTTACCACTCCAGACTTATCTCTATGGGATCATAGATATGAATTCCTCAAAGTTCAAGGTACCATTAATCCATTGTGCCACAACCATCTCTCCCCTCAACCCATCCACTTCCACAACCCTACCCTCCTACCCCTCGCAACAAAATCCATCTAAAAAATCACATAGATGTTATAGTCAGCTGGACTTAGATGATTTACAGATCTTGGTGACTATCCTCCCTGAAACTTCAAAAGGAAGTAAATTACATTTACAACTGTTTACAATCACCACAATCAAATGCAACTCAAAGAGTGGATAAGCCATGTCATGTCACTTTTGTATAACAGGTTGGAACATATACTGTTTCCATGCCACTATGCAGAGTGCAAATGGCAACAGATTTTTTTTTATTCTAGCAAAGAAGTACAAATGAGCAGGTGTAATATCAACATAAATTTAATGTTGATCCAATTTCCATTCATTTTTATTTATTTATTTTTAAATATATTTTATTTATTTTTTTTACAGAGAGGAAGGGAGAAGGATAGAGAGTTAGGAACACCAATGTGAGAGAAACATCGATCAGCTGCCTCTTGCACACCCCTACTAGGGATGTGCCCACAACCAAGGTACATGCCCTTGACCAGAATCGAACCTGAGACCTTTCAGTCTGCAGGCTGACACTCTATCCACTGAGTCAAACCGGTTTCAGCTCCATTCATTTTTAAAGTAAAAGTTTTATAAACCCTAGTAGTTTGTAGTAACACATTCTTTACTATGTACCTCTCCATTCATTTCACAATTCAGAAAAAAATTAAATAGGTAACATTAGGGTCCTCTGAGATGGTGGTGATGAGACTGTGATGCATACTCTTAGCTACAGTGCTTAGAAATATAACAGTACTTTCTCCAAAAGGTTTAGGGTGTATACAGGGAGAGCAGAAACAGCTGGTGAAAAGCTGGCTTGTATCACCCAGATGCTCATTTGTTCAAAATGAGGGTTTATTTCTCAATAACTTTTTTTTTTACTTTGTAAGTTTCAATTTTAGTTGTTTCTTCTATTTAATGGTTTCTTCTATTCTCAGAAGCTTCTTGGTATTTTGGTTAAAAAAGAGAGCTAAGCCCAGCTGGTGTGGCTCAGTCTTTGAGAGTTGACCCATAAACCAAGAGGTCACAATTAGATTCCTGGTCAGGATACATGCCAGGGTTGTGAGCTTCATGCCCAGTAGGGGAGGTGCAGGAGGCATCTGATTAATGATTCTCATCACTGATGTTTCTATCTCTCTTTCCCTCTTTCTTCCTCTCTGAAATCAATGAAAACATATTTTTAAAAAGAAAAAAGAGAACTAAGCTTTGAAGAATAAATTATAATAAAACCAAGAAAGTATTTGAGCTTGAAGGGTAGATGTCATCATCCCTCCATCTTTTATAAATCTCTGTCTACTGACTCTTCAACACTGTGAAACCCTGCGGTGATACACATGGACTTGGCTCTGTGATGGTCAAATAACAACCTGAACTTCTGAGTTTCCTGAAAGACTTTCCTGGGAACAACATCGCACTGAACTATACTCAGATTCTGGTTCATATGTAAGTTGTGTGTGTACTTCCCAAATGCCTAGATGAATAGTACAGCTGTTCATGGGGATTTTCCTAATGAAGATCTTGCACGGAACATCTTGAAGGTTATGTCATCATGATTCTTGATTTATCTCTTCTTTGACTCTTGCCTATCCTATCATTTTGCGCATTTAGGATCAACATAGGAATGTGAATTTTCCAGAGGAACATGCCCGTTATCTGACTATTCTTTCACTTCCCAACTCAGACAGTAATTTTTTAAGGCGCAGATACAGTTCATTAGGATTCCAGGCTTTCCCACGTCCATTCGGTGTGCTTATCAATGGAAATGACCTTTCAGAGACAGCCTTGACACATTCTTCAGCCTAGAGTTTGGGTGCAGTGTTTAGAAAGTAATAAGAGGCTACCTGTGTCAGAGCGAGAAGACTTATTTATAGATTCCTGGAATCCGTGGGCTCTCTACATTGCTGTGCTTGCAGCTGGATGAGGTGACAAACAGAAATAAGGTCACTGATTTGCCATTTATTATGGGAAGTGACAAGGTGGGTTTATCACCAAGTAGACAGGAGAGACCTTATGAAGTCAAAAATAAAATAAAATACTTGCTTGTCTTAGAAATGTCAATATCTCTTTAAGTGAAAACTTGCTCTATATAGCAGGTCTGCTGGAAAAGATTAGATTAGTTTCCTATTTATTCCAATTGGCAAAATAAGGTCCTGAAAATGAATATGGAGGTTTGGGGTATGGGCATAATTTTACACAATTGATGACATGCTCCTGTCCCCAGTAGTGACCCACCTTTTCATTAAAATATCATTTAGCTTTAGAGTATCAACAGCCAGCTGTTTCCAGTAACTTTCCAACTTAGGGATTTGAAGTATAGAGGCTAAGCTTTTTCAGGAAGTAATTTTGTTTATCCTCATTATGAATGATAGCTGCATTAAAATACAGGTGTGTTTTGCTGATATTATTATTACACAGGAACTAGCTTGCTATAAAGACTTTCACTTTAGTGATCACTGTCCAAATCACAATGACCATACTAGATTATTCTTAAGGGGTTATTTACACATGTCAATATTATAGTGGCAATATAAGAAGACTTCATTCAACTAGCAAAATTGAAATATTGTCAAGACAAAATGGGTTAATTAGCTCTCCATTCTCTTTCTGTTTCTCTCTTTTCTTTCTTCTCTCTCTCTCTCTCTCTCTCTCTCTCTATATATATATATATATATATACATATATATATATATATATATATATACATATATATATAATTTGGTAAGCATTAACTATTATTATTAAGAACAGAGGTATGGAAGAATAAGTTAGGAACTTATAAAAAAAAAACTAGGGCTAGCCTATGATGTCTATATCTTTATCAATTAAAAAACCTTTATCAGGTTATATCACAGAATATTAGATAATTAGAAGTCATTAAAAATAAAAATACTCCATTTTTGTGAGTCCTATTATTAAAAAGATTGGATATATGACAGAAATAAATGTAAAACAGGCAAAAAGATTTACAAAAGTTCTGATCACAAACAGGCCCCTGTACACAGAAGGCAAGAGAGACTTCAGACAAAGGCACACCCCTCCAGGCTGGAGATTGCAGGTTTAGTAAGCAAGGGAACTGATATACAAGGTTTGAGTTTGGGGCATCTACAAGATTGTAGATCCCTGCACCTGCCCATCCAAATCCTATAGAGGAGCCATAGCTGGGTTCAGTCACAGATATCATCCAGATGGTCTCAACAATGGCTGAGTCTCAACAATGGCTGACTCTCTGAAGGCAATGCCCTTGGAACAGCTCCCGCTTTGGGGATACAGGCAAAGTTGCATTCCAAGGACAGAGGATGGAATGAGGAGCCTCTGATTGCCTGCATTCAGCTCAAGGGTCAACAGGCAGTTACTACAATGACCTCAGTGACCTCCTCCAATGCTCCACCCCTCATGGCTGGCTCTTACAACTGTAAACACCTCCTCTGTCCTGTATTGTGTCCTGAGCAGTCAGCAAGGGTTTCACTAGAATGGAGGTGGCTTGTCTGGCAGCTATGGAGGCAGATCCAACAGCAACAATAACACCAATTAAGATGATTCCCAAAACAACCATTTCCACCAAAAGCCCCATGATCCTAACTGCTGATATATCAAGTCCCCCAGCCTGGGGCCAGATTATGCAAGTCACTCCCTTGTGTTCTCACATGATTTAATAAAGCCAATACAATAGTAGACTCATCAGCTATGAGCACAACATTCCCTTTAGCTAATGGGCACAGGTGCCTCTGGGAGGCAGCAACAATGCCCAAGGCCATTCTATTTTTGGAGGACAGCTTTTCTCATTAGAAACATTTCAGTGTTCAGTAAGAAAAGCTTTGTAGGGTGAATTTAGGAAGGGCCTATGTGTGTGTTATAATGTCCACCAAATCAACAGAAGGGACATACAAAGTGGCAAGATAATTGTACCAGTGGAAAACAGAATATGTCTATCTGACCTTGAGGGGATAGATGCAGCTGTTGGAACTTGACCTGGTACTCTGCATGTTGGTGGGGGAGACAGCATGGTCAGGAATGAGAATCAGAGAGAATATACCAGACCAGGACTCCTATTTTCTCCCTTCTCTTAATAGTGCATTTCAGACATAGTGCATTGGAACAGGTCCAGCTTGCAGCAGGACAATGGGATCCCTGTAGAGACTGAGTAGTTCTCCTTCAGCCGGTGGTACTCAGCCATCCTGGTGGGATGTTCCATGGCAAATTTCAGTAGATGACTTCCTTCTCAGGTGTTACAGAGCTTTACCTTGACCTTGACCTTGACCTTGAATTTTCTCTAGGCTCACCCCGTCTCTTCTTTCTCACAGATGTTTCAGCAAAGCCTGCAATGTGTCCAGCAGTTTTCACATGTTAACATTATATCATCAAAATAATGGGCTCCTTTTACTGATATGAAAAAAGAATAGGGACAGATCTTGGGCTACCATCTAATGACATTCTTGGATCTGTTCCGATAGCTTTGGTAAAGCAGTGGATTATCTATGATTGCCCCTCCCACATGAAGGAAATTTGATCTTTGATATAAGAAACCTGTACTCCTCAGAGTTTTTCCATTAATCTTCTTGAAGATGAAGCACGTTTGCCAGAACACTTTTATAGAAGCATTAGAGTGAAACAATAACTGTCTGAAAATGACAAAAGACTCAAATAATATCCATGCTTAAAGATCTAATGAGAGTTCATTATCATTCACATGCCAAAAAAATACATATTTCTATGACAAACATTTTAAAATTATGACTGAAAACATTATACCAGGACATATCAGGTTTTTATGAAATTTATGCAAAGAACATTTAGCATTATTTCTTATTTGACAATGCTTCCCATGTAATTTAACATATCACATAAGCCTAATTAGTTACTATCTCTCTCTTATAATAATAGAGAACACATTTTTTGAAACGTTTCTGGGGACCCTCTGGGAAATTCCCAAAATAGTTCAAAGTCAATAAGACTTAATTTAGAATTTGATTTCTGAGGAGTTCGTACAAAAAAGAAAAAAACATCAAGATGTAAAAACAATTAATTAAACAGGATCATAGGTCACTGTAAAATAATACTTAGCCAATGTGACAAATACTTCAAAGGCAAATAGAGAAAGGTACACAGTTACAAAAAACTTATCTCTCTTAGTGGAGGAGACTCAGTTTTCTTAAGTAATCAAAGACTCGACAAAGACAAACCACAAAAATTATTTTGTTAAACACAGAATCTTTGTTTTCTAAGCACATTACCTAAAAAGTAAATGAAATCCCTTCATAATCCTATCATAAACAGGCTGATAGTCTAAGAGAACTTTCTTTTAGCAGATGAAAAAATTAAATTATTAAGATAGAATTCAATTTTATAAAGAACAGCATAAGGCTCATCTCATTTAGTGCAGTTCTCATGTTTAATGTTTTAAAATGATATCAAGAAAATAACAAATATAAAGTTACTACTTTTAAAACTTATTGCATAATTTTTAAACTATATCTGATATACAATATATTATCAATGTATAATCCTGTAATTAGACATTTAGATAATCTATAAAATAAAGGCTCCGATAAATCCAGCACCCATCTGACACCATATATAGTCATTACAATATTACTGACTAGATTCCCTATGCTGTACTTTACATCCCTATGTTCATTCTGCAACCACCAATTTGCAGTTTTGGATTCCTTTACCTCTTTCACCCATCCCCAAAACCCCTCCCCCATATGAGAACAGTCAAAATGTTACCCTATAAGTCTACCTCTGTTTTGCTTTTTTGCCTATTCTAGATTCCACATATAAGCAAAACAATCTGGAATTTGTTGTCTGTGTTATTTTGCTCAGCACAATACTCCTAGAACCATCCATGTACCACAGAAAGAAAGATTTCATTATTTTTAATGCTGGGTTATATTCCATTGTATATATGCACCACTTCTTTTTTTATTTATTCATCTATTAATGGAAACTTAGGTTTTTTCCCATATCTTGGCTACTGTAAATGATACTACAATAAATATCTGGAAGTATTTTTTTATTTAGTTTTATTTTATTATTTATATGTTTTATTTATTTAGTGTTTTGGGTTTCTTAGAATAAATCTACACAAGTGGAGTTGCTGGGTCCTTTTTTGTTTAAAGTCTACTTTGGCTGGTATAAGTATTGCTAACCCAGTTTTTTTGTTTGTTTGTTTTGATTTGTTTCCATTTTCATTAAATATCTTTTTTATAATCCCTTGACTTTCAATCTGTGTGTATCTTTTTTATCTGAAGTGTGTCTCTTATAGACAACATATGTAAAGGTCTTATTTTATTATCCATTCAACCACCATTCAAAAGACCATATATCTTTTGATTGGAGCATTTAAAGTAATTATTGATAGATATGACTTTGTTGCTAGTTTATTATTTATATTTTTGAGGTTTTTTTTCTTCTTTTAAAATAAACCCCTTTAAAATCTCTTGTAATACTGATTTTGTGGTGATTTACTCATCCAGCTATTTCTTGTTTGTAAGCTCTTTGTTTGTTTTTCTATTCTAAATGATAATTTTGCTGGGTAGGAGAATCTTGATTGCAGGTCCTTGCTTTTCATCACTTTGAATATTTTTTGCCAGTCCCTTCTCGTATGTAAAGTTTCCATTGAAAAACTAGCTGACAATCTTATAAAGACTCCCTTGAAGGTAACTAACTGTTTTCTCTTGCTGATTTTAAGATTTTTCTCTATTTTTAACCTTTGACATTTTGATTAGGTAGTGTCTTGGTATGGGCCTCTTTGAGTTCATCTTATTTGGGACTCTTTGTGTTTGCTTGACTTGTATGTCTATTTTTTCACCAGGTTAGGGAACTTTTCTATCATTATTTTTTCCAAATAGGTTTTCAATTACTTTCTTTTCCTCTTCTCTTTCAAGTACCCCATGGTGCCAATGTTGTTATTTCTGAAGTTGTCCCACGGGTATCCTTATTATATTTTAATCCATTTCTCTATTTGCTGTTCTCATTAGGTGTTTTGTGCTTTCTTATTTTCCAAATCACTGATTTGATTATCTGCTTCATCTACTCTACTTACTGTTGAGTCCCTGTGATTTACTATTCATTTCAGGATGTGTAGCCTTCATTCTGACTTGTTCTTTTTTTATATATAGTTTCTATGTCCTTTTTTATGCAGTTGAAGTTCTTATTAAATTCTTTCAGCATACTATTACCATTATTTTGAACTCTTTATTGGTATTCTTAGAACCATTAGGTTGCTTGCCGACATTTCATTTGGTTCTTTTTGTGGAAATATCCCCTTGTTTTTCATTGGGGGCATGTTTCTTTGTCTCCTCATTTTAGTGGCTTCCTTGTGTTTGTTTCCTTATATTAGGTAGACCTGCTACATCTCCCAGACTTGTGTGAGTAGACTTATGTAGTAGTTATCCTGTAGGTCTTAGTGGCATAGCCTTTCCAGTCACCTGATTCCTATGGGCTCTCCAGATGCATCCTCTGTGTGGGCTGTGTGCACTGTCCTATTGCATTTGAGCCTTGATTGTGGTTGGCATGTCACTGGGAGGTATTGACTCCCAGGTTGATTTACTGCATGTATGAACAATATAATTAACTACTTATTAACATTAATAATTAGAAGAAAACAAAGGGAAGGCAAGATATTGTAAGCATGGCCATCTGGGCAACATCACCAGGAAGCTGTAATCTCACACTCCCCAGGGAACCACCAGTCCATTCCCTGCAGATCACTGGGTGAAGGGATTGGACAAAGGGGAAGATGGGCATATGTGCAGCGAGTTGGTTGATGTAAAAAAGGTTCTTGCCTAGCAGTCTAACCTGGGAACAAAGGTAATTGGCTAAAGGGGGTAGATCAACTGCAAGTTCATGAAACCTTGGAAGCTTAAAAATCCACAAACAAAATAATTCTCTCTATTGTTTCTCTTGCTTTGCTCCTGATTTCTTGTACCCACCTGTGCACAGGGGTGCAGATGTTTCTCTATGTAAGTCAGCACACCTCTGGGAAGTGCATTTTCTCTTCCCATAGAAAACTGGAGATTGTATATTCCCAGCTGGAACTGAAACACTAAAGACCTCTCACTGGACTAGAATGGAGCAGACCGGAGAAGACCAGCGCAGACCAGTGCATAACAGAACAGATTAGCCAGAGAGGGGCCTCACCCAAAGGCCACCTCACAGCTGTGCTGCTTCATAACTGTAACTGCTGAGCTGCTGCACAACCCTGCTGGGCCAAGCTGTGCGGTATTTCAATTGAGCTATTTGCACTGAATAAAGTTTTCTTCTTCACCACATCCCATATTGGGGATTCTTATTAATCTTGAATTGACACCAATAATCATCATTTGATGAAGGTATATTAAAACTCTCTTTACTATCTTCTCAATCTGCACTATTACAAAATAAAAATAAAAATACTCTAAAAAACAGGAAATAGAGTCTACAGAGCCAGCAAACAATATAATGTATGCCCTCCCCACAAACTAGAGATACAGTAATTAAGCAAACTGAGTTGAACTTTGGAATAAAACACTTGACATCCTCAAAGATGATATATGAGGAATAGTATCCAAGCAAAATAAAGGACACTTCTAAAACAAGTTCAAGCAGATGCGGAAAAGAGCCAAGATCTATCATTTTGAAAGACATAGTCTCAGTCAATTAGTTTGACTTAAATAAAGAACGTTCTAAGTTACTCTCAGGTCTTTCTTGATTTACTTGGCTATGCTCAAGAGTGGAGACATAATAGAATTCAATGGGGTAGTATTAAGGAGAATAAGCAGATGAGTGTATCTTGCTCAGGATTTAGTTGATTTTGGGAAAGTTGAAAGCTGGGGGATTCGGTAAAAGTATTTCTAATATTTCAAGTGCAAATATATTAGATGAAACAAATGCTGAGATAATGAGAAGATGACAAGAAGAGTATGAATTTTAGACTTATCAAAGAGGTGGAATCAATCAATGTTGAGGAGGAATGTGTATGTATTAAGTATGACAATGTTAACATTAAATCTATTAACACCCCAGTAGGAGGTAGCTGATCAGTGTTTCTCTCTCATAGATGTTTCTAACTCTCTATCCCTCTCCCTTCCTCTCTGTAAAAAATCAATAAAATATTTTTTTAAAGAAAACAGGGGCATCTACTACCCTCCATCCCATGTCTTCTAAACAATGCCTTCTATCTATCACACTAAATATTTCCCATTCTTTAGAGCTCATAGTCCAGCCCAGAGCCCTGGTTGAAAAGCTACAATTCTAGAGAAAATAATATTTTAAAATGCTAAACTGAAAATAGAGAAAAACCTGAGTCTGGAGAGAAACCATTTGCTGTAATTCTAACTCTCTCCAGCTGCTAGCATAGTTCTAAAAGGCACATAATGAACTATTGTAGAGGGTGGTTTGAGGATTACATGCAATAGTGCCTGCAGAGTGGTTAGCAGAATAAGGACTCAAATATTAGCTATTATTATAACTGCCATTAGTTTCATTATTGTTCTGCAACCATTACTTCCCATCATGACCTTTGGAAAGTTATCTGTGAAAAATTGAGTCCTTATTTCCCCTAGTCACTTTCCTTCCTGCTTCTCCTCCTGTTACTTTTCCCATTTCCAAGTAAATTTACATCTTCACACAATCTCAGATGTCTTTTTTGGAGGGTATTATGTACACATCTTGAACATGTTTCACTTGGGTTGCCTATGTACAAAAAAACACAGCAATTAGGAGAAAATAAAACACCTGTAAACCTGCCCACAAACAGAAATTAAAATGCATTCAACAGATCAAGTTCCAGGGGGATTTTTTTTCATTAGGTGCATTATGAGCACCTACAGCCTTTTGTGTGCATAGAGATCAGATAAGGCCTGGAGAACCTTGTCCTGAAGGCCGCCTCCAAAGTCACAAGTACCCTGCGGGGCAAGAGGGCGCTGAGCTTTGCGCAGAAGCCATGGAACACCATCTAGTGGGGTCAAACTTCTGTTGCCACTAGTGGTCCTCAGGGGCCAGCTGTCCCTTTCTACTGCTGGAAGACCCAGCAGGAAGCTGCAGGGATGACATCTGGTATGCTTGTAGGTAGGAACATCTCATTATTCCCGATCAGCTGTCACACATGAGGTAAATAGGGTGCGTCAGCATGGTAGACCTGTAAGGCTGCCTCTGGGCTCCTTGCTCCCTGTTGCCCTGGCTGGTTTGGTGGGAGTTCATGCGGTTCTCGGGGGCGTGTGAAGCTCAAAGGCACGGGGTTGTAGTAATTACCTGGGAACCATTTGAGTAATCTGCACACCTAACCCACAGCGGTGGAGACATTTCTAGGGAGTGATAGATGGTAACTACTTAATTGCTTAGAGAAAAGGTGGTATAGTTTCAATTTGGCCTGGTTCCCAGTCTGGATAACCACGAGTGCCTTCCAAAACAGCATTAATAATAACATTCTGTAGATAGCTATACCTCATGCCTTTGGTATTTCTTTAGAGGCAGTATTTTCTTATGTATATTCTCAAGGGAGGTCTGGTATAGTATTCCTAATCTACTTTTCCCATTAGGGAAAATGAGATATATAAAAGCAATGGCAAATGCTCAAAGTCACACGATGGATATGGCTGCAAGAGGCAAAAATGAAGCCCAGGTGACCATTCCCTTTGTAAACTAGATGGTGGGAGAATGAATGGTGCAGAACATTGCATTCGAAGAGGTTTTGTTCCCCCTGAAATGTAAGTGAAGAAGGATGTCGGGTGTTTACAAAAACCTAGCACAATCCCTTGTACAGAAATGTTAAATGAAGAAATGCTCATTGCCTTCCCCTTTCTTTCCATCCTCTTCCTTTCCTCTCTCGCTTGAATTTCATCTCTGCCAAAAATTATTTCGAGCTCAGCTGGACCTCCAGTGATTCTGTCCCTACAGGAAATAAACAACATCTTTCTTTTCCCTCTTTTCTGCTCCCCTCTCTCTTTGAACTCCATCCCCCACATGTATTTAATGTAAGAGAGATGGTATCTGAGAAAGAGTTAACCAATCAGAGTCAACAGATGGTGACTTAGTTCAACAGACCCTAGTGCAAAAGAGATGAGAGCTTTCTTTTTTTCCCTTCCGCCTTTGGAAACTTAAGAAAAGGGGGGGGGGAAATCACTCCTGTGGATTAGAGTTTGATTTTTCACAATGTCGTGTTCTGCTCATTCTTGACTAGCCCACCGCCTGCTGGTGCCTGACCTGACAGAGCTAAGGTTAGCCTGACAGGAAGTGTTGAAAGGATGTGGACAGACAAGTTCGATAGTAGAACACGCTGTGCTCACAGCCAGAGCTTTCTCACACACCTAGCCAATTAAGAACCAGGACCCATCCTGAATCAATTATATTGTAGCATTTGCCCTGAAGAGAAAGGAGATGTGTATGCTGCTGCTGGAGCCAAACCCCCCCTCCCTCAGGACCAGGGCAAATGTCCCCGGCCCAATGCCCCAGCACAAAGTGTGTAACAAGCTTCATGGCTGCTGTAGGACATGCCACCTGGCTACTTCCTATAAGTTGGCCAAATGCTCACTTCCCATAGGTCTCTGTGCTTGGAGTTTTTCTTCACTATACAGTTATCTGTACTCATCTTCATGATGTCTGCAAGACCTTCCTGCTAAATGGTAGGGGACCCAGTGGGTTCAAATTTGAAGCTGTCTTTATTTGCACTTGTCTTTTTCACAGGAGAACATTTTCTCAGGTTCAATTATTTATGATTGCCAAAATACAAACATCCTTTTCATGTTAATGATGTCTGTAAATATATATATATGCCAAGTAACCTGAATGGTGGAACAACCAGTCGCTATGATGCATACTGCAGCAGCCAACAGGCCCAGTGGAGGCCCCAATTGCCTCCCCCGCAACCCTCCCACATCCCTAACCCCCCTTCCGGCCTGTTGCCAATCAGCCCCCATCAGGGCAGGCTGGCCGGACCACACCTGAGCACAAATTTGTGCATCAGGCCTCTAGTATATATATATAAAAGCCTAAGCGACCGAATGACCACCACTATGATGAGCACAAACCACCAGGGGATGTTCAATGCAGGAACTGCCCCCTCGTGGTCAGTGCACTCCCCCAGCCAACCTCTCTTGGTCCCTCCCCCGAACCAGCCTGCTTGATTGGGCCTGGGCAAAAAGGCCCTAATTGCCAGCCAGGCCAAGGGGCCCTACCTGTGCATGAATAGATATACATTTGATTTCAGAGAGGAAGGGAGAGAGAGAAAGATAGAAACATCAGTGATGAGAGAGAATCATTGATTGGCTGCCTCCTGCAGGCCCTATACTGGGGATCAAGTCCACGGCCCAGTCATGTGCCCTGACTGGGAATCAAACTATGACCTCCTGAATCATAGATTGACGTTCAGCCCTGAGCCACATCAGTCGAGCAGAGATGCCTTTAAAAAAAAATCCATTGTTGAAAGTATTACATATGTTCCCCCTTTCCCACATTGACCCCTTCTAACCTGCCTCCACCCCCTACCCCCCCCACCTAATGATATCTTATGCTTTCTGGCCTGTGTTCACCTTCATGATCATACTCCCCATTATAAATATATCCTTCCTTTTTTCTCTCTTTCTACACATGCACACACACACAAATTCATCTAACATGCCATCAAGGAGGAGAGTACTGCATTACCCAATACTAGGGGTCTTCTATAGTATAGTTTGGAGTGAGGGAGGACCCACGTTGAATTTAACTTGCTTTTATGACCAGGATTCTGATGTTGGGTAGTGGGCTGCCTAAGGAGAAACTCATCAGAAAGAAAAAAACGTCAGGTATATGACCTTGGTCCAATAACACTGCCTCAAACATCCAAGAGGAGCTAGAGATTCTTGGCAGAATATATCATCTCTTACTGAGATTTGCCCACTAATTTCATTTCCACAAACTTAGAAAAGAACAAAAAACAAAAAACAAAACAAAACAAAACAAACAAAAAAACCCAACTACAAGTAAGAAACTGTAAAAACTAATGAACTTAATTCCAGGTGAGAATGAAATAGAATAGTACAGCTTTGATTCCTATTTAATAGAATAAAACACATCCTAGATGATTTAGCTCAGTGGATAGAATGTCAGCCTGTGGACTGAAGGGTTCTGGGTTCGATTCCAGTTAAGTGCATATGCCCAGGTTGCGGGGTTGATCCCCAGTGGAGGCGTGCAGGAGGCAGCCAATCAATGATTCTCCTCACTGATGTTTCTATCTCTCTCTCACTCTTCCTTCTTCTCTGAAATCAATAAAATATATTTTTAAAAATATAATAAAATACAGAAGAAAGAAACTTGTGGCCTTCTGTTAGGGGCCTCAGCATGGAGACATCTAGACTGCTACTCAACAGGCCCTCCACTGAGAGCACTTTAGAAACCTTGGCTCTGGGGCCGGAAAAGCCAGAGCAGCAAATGTGTGTGTAAGGCTCTTGGGGCATAGAGGGTCAAAGGACATCCCACACAAGAGAAGTCATGAATTCAGCCAGGCAAGAGTGAGCATGGATTCTTTGGGAAACTCTGTGCAACTCAGTATAACTAGATGCCAAGTAAGAAGGAGATAATGAGAGGTAAGACTGCAAAGATAGATTGGGGGGGGACATAGGTCATGAAAAACCTTGCATGTCAGTCAAAGTTGCTTGGACCTTGTAGCAGAGAAGGAAGAGCCAGGCTGCCTGGGTCAAAGGAGCTCTATGACTTGGGCAAGGTATCTGAGCTTTCTGTGGCACAGTTTCCTCATCTGTAAACAGCACATAGGCTTAGAGGATTGAATAAGTCTGTACTCGGACAGCATCCAGACTATGCACGGCATGGCAGAGAAGGATTCCATAAATATGAGTAGTTGAGATTAAGAGATTCCATTTCAGCAAACTTGGAACTTTGGCAAAGGCTGTGGGGCAAAGATCAGCTCTGTCCTTTAAAAACAAGAAAGAAACATCAGTAGCAGAAGCATCCCCATCCCCCAACTAATACTCGGCCACTGAACACTGTTCCCAGCAAAGGACTAAGTTTGATGAGGGAACTTGGACTGTGTCACCTTGCTGGGAGGAATATTTACCAAAACAAAATAAATAAATCAGCGCTTTCTGATTCCTTTGGTGTCTGTAGGTAAAGTTTTGTTTTTTGTTTGTTTTTTTTAAGATATGAGATAGGTTTCTGATGTAGTATTCAAAATGTGTGAATGGTTATAACATAAAATTTTGAAAAGCCTTCCTGTTTCCCTGGTCACTTGGGAGCATTCTTTCTCCTCTGGGGGATCCATGCTTTATTGTATGTTGTTTGGTTTGCTTTTGTTTTTCACCTTATGCTACTGCCCCTCCTAGAAAGGATGTGCCATTTTTCACACAAGCAAAACACATATGAACACAAACACAGGTTGATATTGATAGAGATAGGTTTTATATAAATGATAGATGACATAATTAGCTTTAAAAATGAACTAGTGTAACTTGGAGCCCATTCAGTAGCAATGTACACGGAACCATCATATATTTTAACATTACATATTGTTTCATTATAAAAACATATAATAATTTATTAACTAGTTCTTTATTAATGAAAGTTATGTTTTTAATGATTTATGTTATATACAATCCTTCCATTTATACACTAGTGTATACGTTATTTTACATAAGATATATAGTACCTACAGGTAGTATTTCTGAGTTGAGATTATGTGGATTTTTAATAAGCATTGTAAGAAGAACATTTGGTCTCATTCTATTTCAAAAATTCCAAGAAGAAAAACAAAATGAGTGTCAAGTATATAATTAATATTTGTTTTATGTAACGTTTAGCTTAAATGTAAGCTATACCTCAGTCTGTTTGTGTATGCTTTCCACTTTTTATCAGCTCCCTTTGTGCATAGAGTATGTATGCCCACTTTTAAAACTTAAAGTATGCTTTTACTATTTCAAATGGGTATCAACTTTACAGTTGTATCTTTCCTTTTGTTATATAAGTTAGTCATCAGTGATTTATTTGATGCCAAATTCTTGTTCTGAAATGCAGCCTCAAATATCAACAGATTTCTAAGACTCACATTTGATCATGACAATTCAGTTCTTAAAGCCCTTTAGTGGTTTTTCAGACTCCAAAACCTACCAGGTGGAGGAAACTGGGCATGCTCTTTGTACAAGATCAAGCAACTCCATTCACTTTACATTTTATGTGACAAAAGGAGATAGTCACCCATAGCATGATGGGAATGGTGCCTCTGGATTCAGGCAGCATTGAAACTCTGGCAATGAGAGCCCAGACGGTCCAGTGCTGCTTTGTGAGAAAGGATTCTCACAAGCATTACATTGGAGAGGAAAGCACATGAACTTTTTTACTTTTATGGAATTTCTTAGGGTGACATGGGTGAATAAAATTATATGCTTTTCAGGTGTATCCTATATAATAAAAGGCTAATTTGCATATCAACCAAACAGCAGAACAACCGGTTGCTATGGTGCACACTGACCACTAGTGGGCAGACAATCAATGCAGGAACTGCCCCCTGGTGGTCAAAGGAGCTCTATGACTTGGGCAAGTATCTGAGCTTTTTGTGGTTCAGTTTCCTCATCTGTAAACAGCACATAGGCTTAGAGTGGCTTAGAGGATTGAGTGAGTCTGTACTTGGACAGTGTTCAGACCATGGCATGGCAGAGAAGAAGGATTCCATAAATGTGACTAGTTGAGACCAAGGAATTCCATTTGAATTGTCCTAACACAATTTATTGAATAGACTATGTCTCATTGTTGGGAAAATTGGACAGATACTTGCAAAAAAAAAAAAAAAAAAAAAAAGAAAGAAACGAATCCACCTACTATACCACACAAGAATAAACTCAAAATGAGTAAAGGACTTAAATGTAAGACTTGAAACCATTCAAATCTTAGAAGAAAACATAGACAGTAAAATCTCAGACATAGGAAAAGATGCCCAAAGCCATTAATTATCGGAGAAACACAAGTTAAAACCCATATTACCACACTGTTTGTAAAACACAGACAACAGTGTGGTAATGGCCAGAGGGAAAAGGAGGGGTGGATGGAGGTAGGCAAAGGGAAGAGGAGATGGGAGCATCTGTATATAATCAACAATAAAAGTAACGTTTCATAATAAGAAAATCACAAGGATACATCACCTGTCAGAAAGGCTGTCATCAATAAATCAACAAACAAGTGTCCGGGAGGATGTGGAGAGAGGGAAGCACATGAACTTTGAAGTCAGACAGGCCTGTACTTGACTCTCTACTCTGTATTAAAAATGCCATTGAACTCTCCTTTCCATCTGTATAAAATGGTGAGAATAATACAGGTTATAATTCCAAGAGATTTTGTACTGCGTGTCAGGTAACATCTATAGATACATGCTCTGTAATTATTGAGTTCTCACTGTTCAGCTTTGCCAGTCATAGGACATATGCTTTAATGTCAGAGATTGATGTAACTGTTTTATAGCTTAGATGAGAAATCTGCAATCTACATCCTATAGAGCAAGTACTGCCCACTGCCCTATTTTGGGATGGCCCACCACTGTGAGCTAAGAGTAGTTTCCCATTTTTAAGCTTTTTAACAGTCACAAGAAAAATAAGACTTTATGATATGTGAAAATGTATGAAATTTAACTTCTTTTGTTCATAAGGAATCTGAATGCACTCATGTTCTTACCCTTCTATGCAGTCTATAACTGTTTTTCTTGCTAAAATGGCTGGTTGAGTCATTGTGACACAGGTGTTGCTATGCTACATAGGTGTGGTAGCAAAGACTAACAAGCCTGAAATATTTAATATCAGGCTTTTTACAAGAAATGTTTGTTTGACCCCTGACCTAGCCAATGCTATTATCATGTGTGCATAAAAATGTTTGTACACATGTTTACATGTGTGTGCATTTCCATATTTAAGTGGTGATATATGTGAATTGACTAGAATATTTTAGAGACCTTGCATCCTGGCCAAATAAGATGCTAGGCTATGAAGTAACCTGCACCATTAGGAGACACCTGAGCTTGTTCCTGAAATGGTCCTGTGTCCAGCCATTGAGCTGGGGGATTTCTTTTTGGCTAATAATGACTATAAGCATAACAGAATCTTGCCTTTGGGAAGTTATTATAACAGGAAGTTGGATCATCCCAAAAATCTGAGTCAGAAATTCACTGAACTTTTATACCACACTAGAGGCCTGATACATGAAATTTATGCAAGGGTCTTGGCCCTCATGGACGCTGCCTCAGGCCTCGCTGCCCTGGCTCCGTCTTGAAGGTCAT